>NC_133325.1:287566578-287910877 GCF_042186555.1 Aquarana catesbeiana
GCTGCTGGTATCCAGACTGACGTGACTGATTACAGTCAATGACCAAAAAACGCCACACCATATCGTCACATGGAGTCACTATAAACAATGTGGAGGGATATTAAAATATAATTTGAAAAATATACCAAAATCGCCAGATAATCTAAGCCCATCAGAAGGGGAGGGGAGAACCATACAGAGATAATGGAAGTCCCATCCCGTGGAGAGGGCATAGTAAGAGTACTCACACAGGCTCCAGATGGTGTCAGCGCGGTGCTGGATGGATCGTCTGGGACGGAAAGCAGCCGAGTCTGGGCATCTTAAATGCCTCCAACCCGGAAGTGCAATGGCGGATATGATCGCCGTATGGACTTCCGGGTCCGGTCCTCCACTGTTGCGCAGGCGCGGGAAAAATACCCGGCGCAGGCGCACAGCTCTAAAAGTGACCAAAGCCTAGGCATTAGTCAGAACGAAGCGGCGGCTGGGCTCTAGATAACCCCACCCACCGCCGGAGGAGCGCAAGCCCGCCACGGGGGAGAATTAACTCCTCACATCCCTTCAGAGTAGAGTGATTGGTGCAATTCTGGTAATGACATGATATACACATAATATCAAACAGAAGATAAACTGGGAAGGAAAAGCGACGCATGGTCTCCCGTAGTGGAGGCACCAGGGGACCCACACCTCAGGAGAAATGCATCGCAATCCGACCCAGGACAAATTGAGGGGATCCAGATCCCTCCGGACGCCCTCCTCGTGGCCATCGATGTCGAGGCCCTCTACTCGAGCATCCCCCACGAGCAGGGCGTCCGGATGGCGGGCTCCTTCTTGATGGAACAAGACCATCATACCTGGCCTACCAACACTTTCATTCTTAAACTTCTAGAATTCATTTTAACAAAAAATTATTTTTTATTTATGGACCAAATGTATCTTCAAATTCAAGGCGTTGCAATGGGCACATCTTGTGCCCCCTCTTACGCGAACTTATACCTTGGCGGCTGGGAACGGGCGGTCTTCAGTGATGACCTTTTGGAACCATTCCTAGACCATGTTCTGGGATGGTTCAGGTTCATTGACGACCTCCTGGTTATTTGGACAGGCACAGAACAACTTTTACAGACATTTATTGCAGAGCTAAATATCAATTCTTTCAACCTTCATTTTACCTTTTCCTATGATAGATTAAGCATTCCATTCTTGGATGTTTTGATTACAAAGGATTCCACTGGTCATTTAACCACTGATCTTTATCGCAAACCCACGGCAGGCAACACCCTGTTGCATGCCTCCAGTCTTCATCCCCGCCCCCTGGTTCGCAGCATTCCTTTTGCTCAGTATCTCAGACTGAGAAGGAACTGCACAGAGGACGGGGATTTCTATAGACAGGCCAATGCCCTTCGCACACGATTGTTGGCGAGAGGCTATAAACGCACTGTGCTGAGAAAAGCCTTTAACAAGGCCTCAGCTCTAGATCGACAAACATTACTATATGGCCCTCCACGTCCTAAACAACCCTACATGACTAAAATTATTACTAAATTTTCCACTCATCATCAACAACTACGGAAAATACTATCCAACCATTGGCATATCCTGACCGATCATCACACTCTCAGAAAATACATCAAATTAACCCCGATTTGGTCTTTAGAAGGGCCACCTCTCTGAGGGACAGACTAACACACAGCCATTACAGGGCTCCTTCCTCTCGTCCGCTGGAACCCAGGGCACTTATAAATGTGGCAATTGCCCACATTGCCCCTGGATCCAAGAAGGACAACACTTCTTACTCCCCAATGGTGAAATGTTTTTTCCCAAACATTCAGCCCATTGTGGTACACGTGGAGTAATTTACCTCATGACCTGCACTTGCAGTGCTTTCTATGTGGGCAAAACAATTAGAGAACTGCGGCAGAGACTGGGGGACCACCTTTATGCCTCCACAAATGGCAAGCTTACCACCGTAGGTCGCCATATTGGCATCCATCATCGCTTCAATCTAGATTGTATAAAATTTACGGTGTTAGACGTTGTCCCTGAAGACCCCGTGGGGGCAATTGGGACCGTGAAATTTTAAAACGTGAATCCCTTTGGATTGAACGATTAAATGCATGTGCTTCTCCCGGTATCAATGAGGCACATTCATATAAGTATTTTCTCGAATAATTTTGCTACAATACTTTCTTTCCCCCAGTCTCTGCCGTATTCTAAGCCACATAGAAAAACCACACTAAACACCATACTTATAAAATCCTTAGATTACCCTTTACTAAACTCCAGATCTTTTTCCTAAGACTGTATACCAATGGACTCTTTATATATAGTAGTTCTACTATATATTTTCAATATAACCTGTTGTTTTTTAATGTTTTTCTGTTGTGGCTGACTCAATTTCCAGCAGTTTGTTTGCTTTATTAACTAAAGTTATGTATGTATTTAATAACTCTTTTACATTGTCCTGGGTCGGATTGCGATGCATTTCTCCTGAGGTGTGGGTCCCCTGGTGCCTCCACTACGGGAGACCATGCGTCGCTTTTCCTTCCAGTTTATCTTCTGTTTGATATTATGTGTATATCATGTCATTACCAGAATTGCACCAATCACTCTACTCTGAAGGGATGTGAGGAGTTAATTCTCCCCCGTGGCGGGCTTGCGCTCCTCCGGCGGTGGGTGGGGTTATCTAGAGCCCAGCCGCCGCTTCGTTCTGACTAATGCCTAGGCTTTGTCACTTTTAGAGCTGTGCGCCTGCGCCGGGTATTTTTCCCGCGCCTGCGCAACAGTGGAGGACCGGACCCGGAAGTCCATACGGCGATCATATCCGCCATTGCACTTCCGGGTTGGAGGCATTTAAGATGCCCAGACTCGCTGCTTTCCGTCCCAGACGATCCATCCAGCACCGCGCTGACACCATCTGGAGCCTGTGTGAGTACTCTTACTATGCCCTCTCCACGGGATGGGGACTTCCATTATCTCTGTATGGTTCTCCCCTCCCCTTCTGATGGGCTTAGATTATCTGGCGATTTTGGTATATTTTTCAAATTATATTTTAATATCCCTCCACATTGTTTATAGTGACTCCATGTGACGATATGGTGTGGCGTTTTTTGGTCATTGACTGTAATCAGTCACGTCAGTCTGGATACCAGCAGCCTTAAAAGTCTGGGTTTTACATTACAGCACCGTTAGGTAATAAAATCCTCTTGCCATCAACAATTTTTCTTTTTGTGAATCTGGTATGCTCCTACTTCTTTGGCAGGCATGCAGGGATATCCGCCACATCTCACTCTCCCCCCCTTTCTTTTTCCTCCCCCTCCTCACTGCATTCCACACTCCTTTGTCCTATCTTCCCCCTCTTTCCATCAACCCCCCCTTCCTTCTTCTTTTCCCTCCCCCCCCCGACACCTCCCCTTCTCCCTTCCCTCCCTTTCCCCCCCCCCCCTTTTTCCCCTCTCTTCTTCTCTTTCTTTTTCTTTTCCCTCTTCTTGTCCTTTCCTTTTCTTTTCTCTTTTTTTCTCCCTTCCCCTCCCTCCCTCCTCCTGTCCCACCCCTCCCTCCCCTTCCCCTCCCCTTCCCCCTTCCTCCCCTTTTTTTCCCACCTTTTTCCCCCCCCTTCCCTTTTTCCCTCCCTTTTCCTCTCCCTCTTGCCTCTTCCTTCCTTTTTTCCCCCCTTCCTGTCTTCCCTCCCCTCCTTTTTTTCCCCCCCTTTCCCCTTCCCCCCTCCCCCTCCCATTTTCTCCTCCCCCCCCAGCATTCCTTGGCACTCCCCATTTACCACTTCCGGGTGATTCTTCAATAGAACATACTATTTGAACTCTTTTTTAAACAAATTTTCTTAATCTTTACAATAGTACTACTCTATTTGCCTCCCTGGCCCGCCCCCGGGGATCGCCTTTCGTGGGCGTCTCACTGTATCGCTCCAGAGAACCGTCATAGGTTATAGTCTGGTGAGTGCAACTTCAAACCTCAAATATGTTCTCCAATACTATTTGTGTACTTTTTTGTAATGTTAATCATGTTATTCAGTTTGTTATGTTGATACTATTATGCTTTTCATCTTCATAGACCATACTATCAGACGCCTCTGAAGAAGCGGCTGTGACCGCGAAACCGTAGAGGCCACGTCTGCAAGTATCATACTATTTAACCTATGTCCATATACTGTTATGGACATTGGCTGTACCAACGTAGTATCAACAATGCTGTAAACAATTATTATTGTCTATGTGTGTCAAATCACGAACATGTACAATATATGTCCCTTGTAGGACCTTTTTACTATTTTTGAAATAAATTTATACATTTTTAAACAAAGTTCTTTCCTTATGGTACCGCAATAGTCCTTCTCTTTTCTATGAAAGAGGCGGGACCCGATTGAGAGGTCCTTGCTCCGGTTTCTCTTTCAACTTTATTTCCCGATCTTATTCATAATCAGGATGATGGTACCCTTAATGTATTCTTACCCCCCTGTGTAAACCACGTGGCATACCTATAAACTTTAAAATGAAGGAACACTATCATCATTTGAAATTTACAAAGAATGTTAACAGAATGTGTAAAAAGAAATCAAGGCTGAAAAAATTCAAGAGAACAGGTTGCAAAAGAGAGTTGAACAAACCCCCCAAAATCATTTAAATATATTTATTAGTAAAAAAGTCAGTTCTGAGCACGTAGGCACTTTACAAGATAATTTAGAGTTAATGACGGGGACAAAGAGAAGGCAATACCTTCTCCAGTTCTATGTAAAGGACAATTAGGGAACTCAAGTCCATAATCATGATAATATTAACACAGCCCCAAAAGAACTTCAATGGTTTAAATTGATATAGTCCAAAAAAATTTAAACAAAATAAAGGTAAATAAAGCACCTGAACTAAATAGCTTAAAGCTTTGTATCCTCAAATAGATGAGCTCTGTTATTTAAAAGCCATTGTTACAAATTTTTAAAGTGATATTAAAGTCTAATTTTTTTGTTTAAAAATAACAAACATGTTATACTTACCTGCTCTGTGCAGTGGCTTTGCACAGAGCAGCCCAGATCCTCCTCTTCTCGGGTCCCTCGCCGGCACTTCTGGCCCCTCCCTCTTGCTGAGTGCCCCCACAGAAAGCAGCTTGCTATGGGGGCACCTGAGCCGAGCCGCTGCTCTGTGTGTCCATTCAGACAGGGAGCCACGCCCCGCCCCCTATCTCTCCTCATTGGCTCACTGACTTTGATTGACAGCATCAGGAGCCAATGGCACCAAGCCAATAAAGAGGGGGAGTCCCGGACAGCCGAGCCTTTTGTGCAACATCGCTGGATCGAGATGGGCACAGGTAAGTATTAGGGAAGCTGAGGGGGGCTGCTACACACAGGTTTTTTTATCCTAATGCATAGAATATATTAAGATAAAAAAACCTTCTACTGTTAGAACCACTTTAAGAACTGGCTTGGTGCCACAAGATTGGCACAGGATAGTGCCTATATTTAAAAAGGGATTTTAACTAGTAACTACAGATATTTTAGTTTAACTTCTAAGTCAGGAAGATACTTGACAGTTTGGTAAAAGACCACATAGAAGGGTTTTTGCTAGAAAGCTATTTTTTAACCACTTCCCGCCTGGCCTATAGCAAAATGATGGCCGGGAAGTGGATCCCCTAATACTTACCTGTGCCCATCTCGATCTGGCGGCTTTCCTGTCAGAGGGGGGGTGTGCACTGATAATCAACACAGTGCAGCCCATTGGAAGTGCCCACCACAATGCCAATCAGTGCCCAACAGCTGCTAGTGAGTGTCCTTCACAGATTCCCATCAGTAATGCCTGTCAGTACCTCCTCATCAGTGCTGCCTATCCGTACCATCTATTAGTGAACATCAGTGCCACCAATCAGTGCCCATCAGTGCTGCCTATCGGTGCCCATCAGTTCCGCCTATCAGTGCCACCTATTAGTGTCCATCAGTGCCACCTATCAGTGCCCAACAGTGCTGCCTATAATTGCCCTATAGTGCCACCTATCAGTGCCCATCAGTGCTGCATATCATTGTAGCCTATCGGTGCCCATCAGTGCTGCATATCAGTGCCGCCTATCAGTGCCCATCAATTCTACATATTAGTGCCTCCTCATCAGTGCTGCCTCATCAGTGCCCATTAGTGCAGCCTCATCAGTGCCCGTCAGTGAAGGAGAAAACAAAACAGACACTAAGAAAAACATTTTCTGTCTTTTTTGTTTGTTTAGCAAAAAATAAAAAAACCCAGTGGTGATCAAATACCACCAAAAGATATCTCTATTTTTGGGAAGAAAATGATAAAAATTTAGTTTGGGTACAGTGTTGTATGACCACGTTATACCTCATTCAAAGTGTGACAGCACTGAAAGCTGAAATTGTCCTGGGCAGGAAGGGGGGAAAGTGCCAGTATTGAAGTGGTTAAGCAACGGACAGCATAGATTCACAAAGGACCGAAGTTGTCAAACAAACCTGCTTTCTTTTTTATGAGAAAGTAAGCAACCAAGTAGTTGTGGATATAGTTTACCTAGACCATGCAAAAGCATTTAACACAGTTCCCCACGCATAGTTAATGTGTAATGCCACGTACACACGAGCGGACTTTACGACAGACTTGGTCCGGCGTACCGGATTTCGTCGGACAATTCAATCGTGTGTGGGCTCCAGCGGACTTTGTTTTCTATGGGAAAAGGGAGCGTTTTAGATCAAAAAAATAAATTACCACCAACTTGCGTAAAGCTTTTAACAAGTCCCTATCACGCCCACGGACCTCTTTACTATTCAAAAACAATAAACCTTCCCCCCCCTTAGAAACTGTAAAACTGATTACGACCTATTCTGTACACCACAGTATACTCCGTAACATCTTAACGAAACACTGGCACCTATTGGCTGATCATCATGTATTAACCAAATACATTAGACATACACCGGAAGTGGTTTTCCGTAGAGCACGGTCACTACGTGACCAACTAACCGCCAGCCATTATAACCCTACTAGATCTACTAGGGTGGGTCCAACGGCACCTTTCAGTGTGGAGAATGTCCCAGGTGCCCTTGGATCCTTGAAAGTAGAACTGTGGTCCTACCTAACGGCGAGACTTTGATCCCACGGACCTTCGCCGATTGCAGTACAAAAAGGGTAGTTTACTTATGAACTGTGTTTGTAAAGCCTTCTACGTGGGCAAAACAATTAGGGAACTGAGGCAGAGAATTGGGGACCACCTGTATGACTCAGAAAATGGCAAACTAACCACTATCGGCCGACACATCGGCCTACATCATAGATTCGACAACTCCGTGGTTAAATTCCTAGTACTGGAGGTGGTCAAACCCAATCCCAGGGTGGCGATTGGGATCGCTCAATACTACAGAGAGAATCCCTGTGGATTGAGCGGCTCAACGCCACTATTCCCCCTGGCTTAAATGAATCAGTGTCCTATAGGGCCTTCCTATGAGGTCCCTCCGTGGTCTTGGTTTACACCTTTCCTTCCTTCCCCCCCCTCCCTCCCCCTTTTCTTCCCTCCCCCCCTCCTCCTGTCCCCCTCCCCCCCTCGCCTTCCCCCCCCCCCCTTTTCCCCGCCTTCCCCCCCTTCCCCCTCTTCCCTCCCCCCCCCTCCTTTTTTTCCCCCCTTGGTTTTTTCCCCCCCTCCCCTCCCTCCCCCCTTTTTTTTTTTTTTCTTTCCCCATTTCCCCCCCCTTCATTCCCCTTCCCCCCCCGTCTCCTTTCCCCCCCCTTTCCCCCCCCCCTTTCCCCCCTCCCCCCCTTTCCTCTTCTCCCCCCCCCTTTTATTCCCCCCCTCCTTTCCCCCCCTCCTTCCTTTCTCCCCCTTTTCCTTTCCCCCCTCTTCCCCCCCCCTCCCTCTCTCTCTCCTTCCCCTTATTATTTTCCTATTCTCACAACCCTCTTGGTTCTTCCCTTTCCTTGCACACTGTTTCATCTTAGAGGCACACCACTGGCACCCCTTTATTTTACTCCTCTTTTTGATTGATTCCCCAGTCTATTGACCTACTTTACCTTACCATCTAAAATTATTTATTCAGGGGCTGTTAAGTTATCCCCTGTGTTCGCCGCAGGGGGAACTACTTGGGGCCGTGTACACCCACAGGTAACTATAGAACGGGTGAGCTCATCCTTTTTCTATCCATATTGTATATAACTGTGTAACGTCTTGTTTAATGTTTTTGCTGCATTGATATGTTTTTGTGTAACCTCTGTATGTTGTATTTACCACAATTATTGTATGTTGTGTCACAGATATTGCTCTCCTGAGGAAGCGGTAAAACCGCGAAACCGGTCGAGAATTCAAGCTCTATTTGTGTCTACCTCACCATGAGTTGTAATCCAATTGGTTGTATTTACTGCTTCCGTTTCTAAATTACAACTGTATGTGACATTGTTACAATCTTTTAATCATGTTTTCTATTAAAATGGAATTTTTATATTATATTATTGCTTTTTTTCTCTATCCCCTCTTATCATAATTTTGATCATACCTGGTACCGGAATAGTCCCCCTTTCCCCCCCCTCTTTAGGGGTTATTGCTCTTGTTGCATGGGGTACTGAGATACTGGCCGACAGAGGCAGCCACCTGCGACCTCTCTCTACCTCATGCTCCTTGCTTTTGTACTAGACATTTGGGATGATGGTACTTGTACTTGGTAATTTATTTTTTTGATCTAAAACGCTCCCTTTTCCCATAGTATACACAGGGTGGATAACACACCCACATCTTTGTGTCCCTGGGTGAACAGCAACACCCATCGACACACTTTCTTAGCAGCGTTTTTATTTAGCTACTCGATTTTGTCTAACCTTTACTTTTTGTGATTTCTAGCTTTGACATCCTGTCATCACAACATACGCTAGGGGTCGCCGTTGGTGGTCAGGTACATTATGGATGTTTTAGGCACAGATTGGTCAGGCTTTATGTCCAACATTAAAACTGCTTGTTTGAATGAACACAAAATTGATGACGATATTTCAACATTCTTTATACGAATGTCCAAACTTCTTAAACGTAAGTCACACTTACACTGGCATATTGAATACTTTAAACTATATGTGAGCGAAAAAGTCTGCCCTTTGGGCCTAAGGGGTCAGATCTTTCCCACTCTTAAAGATCCCTCAGTGGACTTTAAAAAAACCTGAGAAGATATCCTAACTAAAAACAGTCTTGAATTAATTGGACTACTTATTGCCCAATATACCCTTGACATGACCCTACTTGATGGCGACATCGAACGACTCAATGTCGAATACTCTCACCTGATTGACAATACGATTTTTAAAACCAAGTGGAAAGAACTTAGAGAACGCTTGGAAATTATGAATAAGGACATTATCATTAAAAAACAGATTAAATTTGGGAAGGACAAAGCTGCCTTCACTGAGGGCCTGGCCTACCATTGGTCAGGGAGAGGCCGGGGTAGACGAGGCCCTCCCCGTACTAACAATAGCAACTTTACCACTGACATTGAATCAGATTCATCTTTATCCTCCACTGTATCCTCCCTAAGCACTACCCAACCCAACACTTCATCTGCACTTAATTCATCACGCAAGAGACTTCGTTTTGGGGGTAACACCCCACCAACGAACCCTAAAAAAGACAAAAAAGGCCCAAAAGGCCCGAGATCCACTCAAACACCCTCTACACAAACCCCACATGACACTAACACCCCCGTAGAAGGGGCCACAGGCCATTCTACATTGCACGGCACTATTCCCAAAATTCTCAACTCCACTCTATTGACAAACAAATACATGTAAAATCAATGAGGACGCGATTTTTTTAGATCTGAAAAAACAACAGAGCAATCTAGATGCTTACGTCCTGAAACCCTTACTGTCCCAACAAAACCCTCCTCCCCAGACCACACCGATCGTAACGTTATAAACCTTACCCCCCATACTTTTAGTAGCGAGGAAATCTCGGTGTTACAGCTAGGTCTGGGTTTCTGCCCTCTTGATGCACTTAAGGTCACTGAAACAATTAAAGATCTGTATCTCTTTGCACGCAATTTAACTTTTAGATTTATCTACGATAAGGATCGTGTTAACCTAGGACTGGAGCGTGAGCTCGCGGAGCGCACCAAAGGCTTCTCCATGGATGAGTTCAGGGCACTTCGCGACCTGATGCTCCTTTATGATGAAGGTGACACCGGAGACCCCGGGCCCTCACAAGACTCAGGGGCCCCCGATACTGTCCCCTCAAGTGTTTGCGCAGCAGGGACAACTCCATCTACCCTCCCTGCATCTAACAGGTCTGATTTTCCAGTTACCCCTAAATCAACTCCCTTAACCAAGTCCTTCCGTTTACGATCCCGGAGATTCCCCGATCTTAATACCTGCCCTGAGATTTGGGCCTTTTTGCGAGCTACCATCAGTGACCTTAAGAAACAAAAATGGCCTGACTTTCCCTCAAACCTTGACCCCAGTCAGATTCGAGCTCTTCGATCCTTGCAGCAACGTTCTGATGTTGTTATTAAACAATCGGACAAGGGCGGTAATATTGTTTTGATGACCAATCACCAATACGAATCTATGTGCCTTGCTATCCTTAGTAACAAACAATGGTATAGACCCATCCCTCCCACACACATATCTTCCTTTGCACAGGAACTCCGGGCTCTTTGCACTGAGGCCTACATTGTGGGCCTCATTGACAAAGACACCTTAGAGTTCTTGGTCCCCAAATTTCCCTGTACCCCTACCTTCTATTCCTTACCCAAGACCCATAAAGCGGCGCGGATTCCACCGGGAAGACCTATTGTGTCTGGGATAGGCTCCCTAACAGACAATGCGAGCAAATTTGTTGACGCTTTCCTAATGCCGCATGTTCGCAGCCTCCCGTTCTATATTAGAGACACTACCGACCTATTGCAGCGCCTTGAAGGAATCCAGGTCCCTCCGGACGCCCTGCTCGTGGCTGTTGATATTGAGGCCCTTTACTCTAGTATCCCCCACGAGCGGGGCGTACGGATGGCTGGTTCCTTCTTAGCCGAACAAGACACTACTACTTGGCCCTTGAATCAGTTTATACTGACACTATTATACTTTATACTGACAAAAAACTTTTTTACTTTCAATGACCAATTATTTTTACAAATACAAGGTGTTGCAATGGGGACGTCATGTGCCCTAGCATATGGAAATTTATACTTAGGTGGCTGGGAGCGATACATCTATGCCCATGACCAATATACAGAATTTCTGGACAATATTCTCCTATGGTACCGCTTTATTGATGATTTGTTTATGGTTTGGACGGGTCCCAGAGCTAAACTTTTACAATTTTTACATCTACTGGATAATAACGACCTAAACCTTAAATTTACTTTCAAAATCGAGACCGAGCAAATTCCCTTCCTAGACCTACTGATCATTAAACAATCCGACGGAACGTTGGGCACCGACCTCTACAGGAAACCCACGGCTGGGAACACCTTATTGTTCGCCACCAGTGCTCACCCTAAGTCCCTGGTACGGAGCATTCCTTATGCCCAATACTTGCGGTTACGCAGGAATTGTACACATCATAGTGATTTTTTACGCCAGGCTGAAGCACTACGCGAACGCCTTTTACGACGGGGTTACTCTGCCACCAACTTGCGTAAAGCTTTTAACAAGTCCCTATCACGCCCACGGACCTCTTTACTATTCAAAAACAATAAACCTTCCCCCCCCTTAGAAACTGTAAAACTGATTACGACCTATTCTGTACACCACAGTATACTCCGTAACATCTTAACGAAACACTGGCACCTATTGGCTGATCATCATGTATTAACCAAATACATTAGACATACAACGGAAGTGGTTTTCCGTAGAGCACGGTCACTACGTGACCAACTAACTGCCAGCCATTATAACCCTACTAGATCTACTAGGGGTGGGTCCAACGGCACCTTTCAGTGTGGAGAATGTCCCAGGTGCCCTTGGATCCTTGAAAGTAGAACTGTGGTCCTACCTAACGGCGAGACTTTGATCCCACGGACCTTCGCCGATTGCAGTACAAAAGGGGTAGTTTACCTTATGAACTGTGTTTGTAAAGCCTTCTACGTGGGCAAAACAATTAGGGAACTGAGGCAGAGAATTGGGGACCACCTGTATGACTCAGAAAATGGCAAACTAACCACTATCGGCCGACACATCGGCCTACATCATAGATTCGACAACTCCGTGGTTAAATTCCTAGTACTGGAGGTGGTCAAACCCAATCCCAGGGGTGGCGATTGGGATCGCTCAATACTACAGAGAGAATCCCTGTGGATTGAGCGGCTCAACGCCACTATTCCCCCTGGCTTAAATGAATCAGTGTCCTATAGGGCCTTCCTATGAGGTCCCTCCGTGGTCTTGGTTTACACCTTTCCCTTCCTTCCCCCCCCTCCCCCCCTCCCTCCCCCTTTTCTTCCCTCCCCCCCCTCCTCCTGTCCCCCTTCCCCCCCCTCGCCTTCCCCCCTCCCCCCCCCTTTTCCCCGCCTTCCCCCCTTCCCCCTCTTCCCTCCCCCCCTCCTGTTTTTCCCCCCTTGGTTTTTCCCCCCTCCCCTCCCTCCCCCCTTTTTTTTTTTTTCTTTCCCCTTCCCCCCCCCTTCATTCCCCAACCCCCCCAACAACCCCCACCCCCACCCCCACCCCCCGTTCCCTGCACCACTGGGTCTCAACACGCCCTATGATACCTTTCCACTGTAAGTGAATGCCTATAGCCTGTTGTTATTGACTGTCTGTTGCCTAGATACAATATCACACATTGTTTGTTTTGCTGTATCTATTTTTATTTTTAATTGTATTGCCTTATTATGTTTTTTGCTGTACAAGGATGAAACCCCCCCTCGTCAGGTTCCTGTGGTTTTGCTCTGCCCCGAGCCTTCTCTCTGTGGTGGACACATGCTCGCCCTGGCAGCCTTAGAGCTGCTTGCGTCTCTATGTCTGGGAACTCGATTCCCTTTGACAGGAGCGCGCGCTTGCGCAGTAGCAGCTGATACTGCACCTGCGCAGTGCGGGCGAGCAGACCCGGTGACGTCAGGGACCGCCCTCTGTGCCGTCCCTGACTTCCGGGTTGGGGTGCTCTTATAGCGGCCATAACCGCTACTTGAGCTTACAGCCCCTGGACGCTGGCGAACTGAGGACCACTGCTGTGGGTAAGTGTTGTTGCCCCCCCTTTCTCCTGCTCCTAGGCAGATTCTCTTTTTGGTTTACACTCTTTGCTGAATCGTTACCCTTGCATACCGTACCTACAGCATGTCCCCTGTATGCCTATTTATGTTCTTATTCCAGTACCCACTTTATTACCTTGTCAATTTGTTTGACTTTTCGGTCTGCAACGTGAGCTCTAGCTGGTTGGTTTTATGACTGGTGAGTCAATACCCATATGACGCCGGTAATATGGTATTTTTATTTATCATGTTTGTTACAGCTGCCATTGTAACCTCTCCCAGTGCATACCAATATCTCCAGCTTACTTGGGGGGACCTTTCCTACTACCCAACAGCAGCTGGTGGCCTCATATCGTCTACCATATGATTTCTTGCATCTGGTCCTCATTCGAGTCCATGCATATATAAGTACTTTAGGGGTGAGTGCCAGTCCCATATCTTTGTGTGCAATTTCTTTCAACTCTTTTCCTGCACACTCAACCAGCAGGGATTCCCCTCCACTGACCTCACTGTTCCCCCCTCCTCTCCTCCTCCCCCCCCACCTTGCCCCCCCCCTGTTCCCCTCCCTTTCCCCTCCCCTCCCCCCCCCTCCTCCCCCGTCTTCCTCTCCCTTTTCCCTCCCCCTCCTTTCCCGCTCCCCCCCCTCCGTTTCCCCCCCCCTTCTCTTTCCCCCCCCTTTTCCCCTCCCCTTCTCCCCCTTTCCCCCCTCCCCCCCCTTCCTCTTCTTTCCCCCCCCTTTTATTCCCCCCCTCCTTCCCCCCCCCTCCTTCCTTTCTCCCCCCTTTTCCTTTCCCCCCTCTCCCCCCCCCTCCCTCTCTCTCTCCTTCCCCTTATTATTTTCCTATTCTCACAACCCTCTTGGTTCTTCCCTTTCCTTGCACACTGTTTCATCTTAGAGGCACACCACTGGCACCCCTTTATTTTACTCCTCTTTTTGATTGATTCCCCAGTCTATTGACCTACTTTACCTTACCATCTAAAAATTATTTATTCAGGGGCTGTTAAGTTATCCCCTGTGTTCGCCGCAGGAGGAACTACTTGGGGCCGTGTACACCCACAGGTAACTATAGAACGGGTGAGCTCATCCTTTTTCTATTCATATTGTATATAACTGTGTAACGTCTTGTTTAATGTTTTTGCTGCATTGATATGTTTTTGTGTAACCTCTGTATGTTGTATTTACCACAATTATTGTATGTTGTGTCACAGATATTGCTCTCCTGAGTAAGCGGTAAAACCGCGAAACCGGTCGAGAATTCAAGCTCTATTTGTGTCTACCTCACCATGAGTTGTAATCCAATTGGTTGTATTTACTGCTTCCGTTTCTAAATTACAACTGTATGTGACATTGTTACAATCTTTTAATCATGTTTTCTATTAAAATGGAATTTTTATATTATATTATTGCTTTTTTTCTCTATCCCCTCTTATCATAATTTTGATCATACCTGGTACCGGAATAGTCCCCCTTTCCCCCCCCTCTTTAGGGGTTATTGCTCTTGTTGCATGGGGTACTGAGATACTGGCCGACAGAGGCAGCCACCTGCGACCTCTCTCTACCTCATGCTCCTTGCTTTTGTACTGGACTTTGTTTTCTCAAAAGTTTGACGGACTTAGATTTGAAACATGTTTCAAATCTATCCAACGGACTCTGCTTTCTAGCGGACAAACCGGTCGTCTGTGTGCTAGTCCGACGGACCAAAACTCATGCATGCTCTGAAGTAAGTACAAGACGGAAGCGTTCAGTCTGGTAAAACTAGCCTTCGTATTGAAGCTAGCACATTCCTCTTCTGTGATCTTTTAATACAGCGCTTTTTTTTTCTTTATAATGCGAGAGGAATGAAGTTGTTTTGCTGCTTTATATTCACACAGAGTTCTCACAAACTACTTTCTTCATGATTTATCCTCATGCCATGACTAATATGATATTTTTAAAAAGCCAGATCTCCATAAATAAAGTATTAAATTAGATTTTGGACTCATCTTTCTTTTTTTTAGATTTAAACACTATCTATTTTACAATGTGAGCTAAATTATACAAAATGTTTTTTTTTTTTTTAGTTTTGGAGTTTCAAGTTACCACAATAACCTTAATATTTTGTGTTGTTTTAATGAACCTTAAAGAGGTTGGTGTCCCTTGTTAATTAGACATAGGGGGGTTTATTTTCCAAAGGCAAATTCATTTTTCACTACAAGTGCAAATTGTACTGGAATTGCACAGAAAGAGCATTTTGAAGTGTGGATCCGGGGGGCAAATGCAAGGAACCACAAAAAAAAAAAAAAAAAAAAGTTCTCTTGCACATGATTGTATGATAAAATCAGCAGAGCTTCCCCTCATTTCAGATCTTCCCCTCAGATTTACAGCGACTGCACTTCCAACAAGTGCACTTGCAGTGTAATTTCTAAAGTGCACTTTTCACTAGTACTTTGCACTTGATTTTCAAAATGATTTAGCCTTTTGGAAAAAACACACATAGTCTTTTTGACCTGTACCTGCCTACTCCCAAACCAAATGTCGTTTTGGAATAAAAACACATAGTCAATAATGTAAGGTAAAGAAAAAATCCATTTATTTTGTGAAAAAAAAAATGAGGAAGGCAACACTGGAGACACTTTTGGAATCTGTGAAGCCTTTCGTCCCCCAGGACACACATCAAGTTTTAGGACAAGAAAATTGGTATCTTGCGACTAGGGAGCACAGGGAGTACAGTCAGACCAGACAGAAACCAGGCAATCACTTTCGATTCTTCCGTGGAGCCTTCCCTGCACGCTTCTCTGCAGCCTTCCCTCCAGGCTTCTCTGCAGCCTTCCTCGGAGGCTGTGTCTCTGGTGGTGTACTTGGGGCAGGAGGAGGAGGAGGAGTGGCTTCATCTGCTAGATATGTTTTAGCAGTAAGCTCCCCTCTCAAGCCCTTCTGATAGGCCTGAAAAATCAGACCCTCACAGAGGAGGCGTTGCCCCTTTTCGAGTTCCAGCAATCTGCTGGCCATATATGTCCCATACGCCTCTTCTACATCGGGTGGTGTGCTGATGATTTTGCTGGCTTCACGAATGAGGGCTAGTGATTCCTCCTCAGTTTGGGTCATTTTTCTGGGCCTTTTGGTGGTAATGCGGAGGGGAGGCACCTGACACTCTGTGCGGCTTCTACTGGGCCCAGCCACAGCCTCCTCCTCTCTCCCACTGGGCAAGGCCTCCTCCTCTCTCCCACTGTGCAAGGCCTCCTCCTGGCTGAGCTCATCCTGGGTAAAAAAAAGGGACATAGTTGTAATTTTGGGTTACGCAATCACACACAATTTTCAGCTCATGACTTGCAAATATAATTTGAAACAAATAGTAAAGGCTATCTATTTGACCCCACCATTATTCCAGCTGCTCACCAATATCTGAAGTTATTTTTGGCCGCTACTGTCTAGTGATATGTCTACATATTAATATTTGTGATGAAGTCATTTTTTCTGAAGCACTTAAAAATTTGAGACGTTTACATCATTAATGTTTACACAATCACAAATTCAACAAAAAAGGATACCTGGCTGAAGCTGGGCACATCCACTTCATCAAGGATGAAAGGGCCCAGTTCTTCCTGGGACTCCTCAGCTGGGGTGGAGGTGGAGGGAAGGCTGGAGGGAAGGCTGGGGGGAAGGCTGGAGGGAAGGGTGGGGGGAAGGCTGGAGGGAAGGGTGGGGGGAAGGGTGGGTGGAAGGGTCGAAAGTGATTGCCTTGCTTCTGTCTGGTCATCCAGAAATCGCATTTTCTGGTAGTACCACAGCTTGGGTACATAAACCTGGTCGGCTGCTGCTCCGGATCTGAGCGACTCCTGTATCTTATTGTGTTCCCGCTTGTACATATTGCGCAAGATACCAATTTTCTTGTCCACAAACTTGAGGTCTGCCTGGGGGACTCGAATCTTCACAAATTCCAAAAGTGTGCCCAGTGTTGCCTTCCTTACATCTCTATTGAAATATAATGGGTGTTTGACCTCCCACAGGTTTTTGTTTTCCTGATACAAATCAATGAATCTTGACAAGGGATTCATTTTTGCTGAAAGACAAGAAACAAGATAAAAACTGTAATGTCATACACACACACACACACAAAACACATTCACCAAACACACACACACACACACACCCCCATGTTTCATCTTACCTTCGTTTCTGATGCCCGCTACTTCCGCACGGACATACGTAGGCCATCGTAATAGCTTTATATACACTGCGCATGTGTCATGCTCCGCCTGCGTCGCCCGCCCCTGACGTTCTTTAGAACGATTTGTCCCCGCCCCTTCACTCTTCGTTGCGCAGTCGGAGTATATAGAGAAAGATGGCGGAGAGATTAACTGCAAGTAGCGCGGAGGAAAGCCCGGAGCCACAACTATCCACATCCAGGAGGAGATATAAGGCCACCAACAGGCTTTTGAAGAGATGGTGGAGATGGTGTCCATATTGAGAAGGGAGGACTACGATGGGAAAAAAGGACCGTACACACGACCCAATATGCGGAAGGACAAAATAATGGCCTCAGTTGTCACCGCTCTAGAAGCAAAATTTGGCACTAAACGGACTAAAGAACAATTGAGGAAGCGGTGGTCTGACCTCAAAAGTAGGGAGCCTGAACAATATTGGCGAAGAAAGAAGCTGCTTAAAAAAAGTAAGTACTTGTTGTGTGTTCCTATTGAGATACTTAACTTGCATGCTGATCCATATGTTTTTCATTTATACAGCATCGTTCGTAAAGACCGTTCTTTGTAAAATACATATGATACTAAGAAAATGACGTATTTTTTTCGCAAAAAACGATGGTACAGGGTTGGACATACATTTAGGTCTTGAGAATTTGTCGTATTTCTTCAAAAATGTGGTGATGTTGTGTAAATGTGTTTGAAAATATAATGCTTCTTCAAAAATGATTCAGTGTAATGTAAGGACAGGACACAGCAGCTGTTTCCACATCTGGACTCACGAGCACTAGTGTACTATGTGACCATAAAGAAATTTTTGAGGGGTTATACACATAGGAGATCATTGAGGTGTCTGCATCTGTGAAACTTGCATGAAAATGTGGATTGTTTATAATTTTTGTTCAGAGGGAATTTTCATCCTGTCTTCTAAATTTTTGTGGCCAACAAATGACAATTGTCCCCAACTCCTAACCAACGTTTCATATTATTTTTTTAAAAAAGAAATATGACTGTGTTTTAACTATACTTTTTGTTTAATTATCATAGGGGAGAAAAGACTCAGACAACAGTCCAAGGATCCCAGGACCCCCCCAAGTCACCAGCCTGAAGCTGAATATACCCCAAGCACCAGCCCAAGACCACGCCCACCCGACGAGCTGGAGGAAGGAGAGGTGGAGGAAGTGTGCGAGATTTCAACCCCACCAAGTGAGTGACTGACACCCCAGCTTAAGGTAATCTATTTAGGCGTGCATATTTTAACCCATTTTTTTATCCACACATTTTAGGTGATGTTCGGGTTGTGGAAGGCCAAGCGGCGGAGCCATTTAGCACAAACAGTGCACAAAGACTTATTGGCCATGGAATGGCCAAATTGATCGAATGCGTGACCAAATTGACACCATGAAAAATCGGCTGGACACCATGCAACAGGAAATGAAGAACATGATTGATGTTTTGGGCAGAATATAATAACGTTTTGCCTAAAAACATCATTAATGTTCTTTATTTCATTGTCAAGTTTGTTTTTTCTTAAATTTTGAAACTTTAAAAAAAAAAAAATCCAAAAATTGCTATCTTCCATCAGGGGATATCAATGTACTTGTTTTGTGTTTGCAACCCCTTCATCATAAAAATGTTAGTTTGTGAGAGGAACAAAGGGATTGCACAAAACACGTACATTGCTCCCCCATGATGGGAGATAGCACGTGTTGACTTGAACCTTTTTATAAAAAACAATTTTAGGCATCTGCAAATTTTAGGCTTTACAAGGGTGACATCACCAGCACCGTTATTAACATGTTGAACTTTGTAAGTTCTTTTTTTTTTTTTGGTATGTTTTTAAAAACACTGTTGTTAATTGTAATTTTGTAAACAAGGTCTATTTTAGTAGAAATATGCCTAAAATAACCAACAAAAAAAAAGATTGTTTGTAAAAAAAAAAATAAAAAAAATAAACACGTTTCCAAAAAATGCACCTTTCAATGTGCACACAGTAAAATTTTTTTACTACTACAATGTGTGTGGCTGATTATTTATCAATATGATGTTTTGATAATTCTTGTGTGGTTACAGTGACAAAGGGCCTTATTAACTAAAGGGAAATGCACTTGCCACTACAAGTGCACTAGGAGACAGACAAAACTAAATGCAAACAAGAATCAAAACAAGATATTTTAGCAAAAATTTTTTTTCTTTATTTTTGTAAGAAATTATAGCTCTTGTTGAATAGCAATGGCCCTCAGACCATTAAAATAATTAACATATCGGTCACGCACTTGACGTGCGGTTTGGGGGGCCAAGCCAATACGGCCACTTTCCAGGCCTGTGAGTGTTTGTTCAACTACAAGTCCGGCCTCAGGCCCAACAGAGGTCATATATGTAGCAGAATGTCTTCTCAAATAATTATGGAGAATGCAGCAAGCCATTATCACATGATTTATTTTATAGTCCGCCAGATTTATGGCCGAGAGGAACAAACAGAACCGGCTGGCCAGAATCCCAAAGGCATTCTCCACAACTCTTCTTGCTCTGGCCAGCCGGTAATTAAATACCCTCCTCTCAGGGGTGAGTGTCCTTTGGGGGAAACGGCCTCATCAAGTGCTCGCCGAGAGCAAACGCTTCATCAGCGATAAAAACCGAGGGGAGTCCATCCACATTCTGGTCATCAGGTGGCAATCCCAGGCCACCAGTCTGGAGACACTGGCACAGCTTGGTCTGTGCAAAGACTCCTCTGTCAGACATCCGGCCGTTCTTCCCCACGTCCACGAACAGAAATTCCAAATGTGCCGAGACCACTGCCATCAAAACTACACTATGGAACCCCTTATAGTTGTAGAAATAAGACCCCGAATGGGGTGGTGGCACAATGCGGACATGCTTCCCATCAATTGCCCCGACACAGTTGGGAAAGTCCCAACGGTCAGCGAACTGGGAGGCCACAGTCTGCCATTCCTGTGTACTGGAAGGAAACTGTGGAGTGAAATAAAAAAATAAGATAAGTACTTTTAAACATAACTTGGATATCAGATTACACAAAAACATTCTTGAACAACAGCAGTCGAACATTATTAATATGTGTTTTTTTTCTATTAATTCTAAAAAAATATAAGACCCACTTATAAGATTACTCACCCCCTCTGATGGCCCATTGATCAATTTGAATGTGGGTGGAGGGGTTCTAATTTGGTTAAAAAACAACACACCTGACAGTTGTAAACATTTGAGGGGGTGGAGGAGGGTCAAACAGTACAATGGATCTGAAATATACATTGTTCAAAGGACTAGAGGCTAGAGATATAAATGGACCCAGGATTGCATGGTGGGGAGGTTATTGAAGGTAAATATACATGTAGGGCAAAAAATGATTAATGTAAAAAAAACAGGCATGCATGAAGATAAAGGGAACATTCACAGCATATTCCAAGCATGGTAATTAGGTAACGAGGACATTTAGACAATACATTAGCAAACATTTAATACATATCATGTAATGTTAAAGGATAAAACTTACCTTCATATAGTTCTTCTGCAGGACCTGAATAATAGCAGAACAGGTCTCTGGGATTATAATCCCCAGAGCCTGGGGGGAGATGCCTGTCGAGAACTTCAAGTCCTGAAGACTTCTCCCAGTCGTCAAGTAACGTAAAGTGGCAACTAGCCTCTGCTCCGGAGTGATGGCTTGCCTCATGCAGGTATCCTGCCTGCTGATATAGGGGGTCAGTATAGCCAGCAGACGTTCAAAAACGGGGTCCGTCATCCTGAGATAATTCCTGAAATCCTTAAGATTATTCTCACGGATCTCATGGAGCAAAGGCATGTGCGAGAATTGGTCACGCTGGCGCAACCAATTCTTCATCCATGAACTCCTCCTCGCCCTGTTCATGGACTGGACTCGGGTCAAAGTATTAACCCCAACACCAAGTCCCCACGCAGCATGAACTCGAGAACGAGTACGTCCACGCGACATGGCTTCAAAACGGTCGGCTGGTCAAACAAAAAAACTTATAACAAACGCACTGAAGAACAGCAAGGCCTATGAAGAGCGACCTGAAAATCAGGAACGAGCGGACCAGAATGGCCGCTAGGCAGGTTATGAACTGACCAACACACACTGAAAAGCAGATACAAACCTCACAAGCACAAACTGAACCGCAGAAAACGATTGAAATAAGCTGAAGTGTGAAAAGCGCAAATCGTCTCTAACCAAACTTCTACTAACACGAGATAAACACGAGATTAGCAGAAGGAGCCCAAAGGGTGCCTCTAACTAACTTCTACTAACACGAGATAAACACGAGATTAGCAGAAGGAGCACAAAGGGTGCATCGCATAGTAGCCCATTATGTGTCACTTACCTGAAAACGAAGCCTGCAAAGTCACCGCTGTCCCCACTAGCAGCGAGCGTCCATCTTCACCCCTCTTCCTTCCGGGGTCCCTAACTCCGGCTCTGTGACTGGCCGGAGTCATGTGACATCACTCCCGCGCATGCACACGGGAGCCGCCAGTCACGGCATGACCCCCTTTAGAAACAGCATGATCTGCCCTTTCTAAAGTGTGCATGCGCAGTAGACAACGGTGCACGGCTTTATTGTAAATATCTCCTAAACCGTAGAGGTTTAGGAGATATTTCCAGCACCTACAGGTAAGCCTTAATATAGGGTTACCTGTAGGTAAAAATGGTTGTACAGGGAGTACAACCACTTTAAGTTGTGGCTCTACGTTGTCAGTTTGAATGGTGAACTTAAAGTATATGTGAACATTCATCTTGAAAAACAACCCATCCAGTTTAAAATAAAAGTGCAAGGCAAACATTTGTGTATGTAAATATATAAAACATTTATAAATACCTCTTTATTTCACATGATCTCTGTTCTCAGCTGCTTAAGAGGCTTGGGGAGTTTGGGTGAAGACTGCTGAGGGGGGTCATGTCACCACTGCCAGAAAACTGACCACTCTGAGATGGATGTTCTTCCATGTCTAGTGTGGTCAGTTTGAAATAGGACAGTAGGGGAACTGTCAGGATCACCAGATAGTTCACACAGAAGAAGAAATACAAAAGAACGGGACACCTTTTAGCACTTTTTAATACCTTTTTATTATTTTTTTTTTTAAGTACATGGTACAACATACACGTATCAGAAATATAAAATGGTTTGGAAAAATACACTTTAAACTGCCCATGGAAAGGAATAGGTTTAAAGGAGATGTTAGGCAGGAAAAATGTAAAAATAAAAAACTACTGACACCTGCCACTGCCACATATCCCCCACCCCCTTCCCCAGAAGCACTGCGAAAAAATATTGAAAAAGCTATTTAAAAAAAATTGCCATGGTGGGGTCGGGGGGGATATTGCGAGTGTGGAGCCCCACCTCCCTGAAATGAGTTTTTGCAGGTTGGGATGTCTGGTTACTGCTCAGATCACAAGGTGAAACCAGAGGGAAAAAGGCAAAAAAAGAAAAGGGCCGCAGCCACCATATCTAATGATTGGTAAGCTGCAAAATATGAAATTTTTGATTTTGGATTGTATAACCCTTTAACTGCATGTAAGTGCCTTTCATTTTTTCCCCACAGGTTTGATGCACATAGCTGAAAGGAAATGCTAGTTTCTTCATAGCATAACAAAGCTATTACTGCTATTTTACCACAAGGTGGCTCTGTTGTTCTGCTATATTTTCATTACATAGAAGCAAATGTGAGCAGCACACTTCAGTGTTAAAGATTGTCATTTTACACAAAACGTATTCTGAATACAAAACTTCACTATATACAATAAAAGCTTAATTGTGATGTCTTCTAAAATGCCATTTTTTACTCTAAATCAAGTCATTTCTGTTTCATTCCTAGTGGTGAAAGTGGTTCTGGGAAGACAGAAGCCTACAAGCATATTATTAAACATCTGGCCCTCAGGTGTAGTTCCCGCAAATACTCCTTTAATTCAAAGATTAAACACGTAAGTTAATTCAGTGATATGATTATCACCACCTTTCTTTCTCAACAGATCTGCCCCACAGAATATATACATTTACCTAATCACGTATCATTATCGCATAAATCAAAGTGTACCACTGCACGAACTGCAGTGTGCTACACTTAGCCTTTGCAAGACAGTCAGAGGTTTGTGGGACAGGCTGGGGCTACTGATAGCAGACCTCAATCTTACAGTGAATATGTGCATGCCTTGATTATTGTAGCTTCATAGAGACAGGTGGCTGCAAAAAGCATTATGTAGCTTTATCCTGCTGTTACTGTACCACAAGTTTAGCTATACGTTGTGTCTGTTCAGACCTAGCTTCAGGTACTGGAAAGTGAGTGCTTGGACACACACCTGATAAATAATTATCTCCTGTTGGAGCTTGGACTGCCCGTACTGCTGGGACCAAAAAGTAGGGAACACCCTGAAAGCTTGTCCTGAAAATGAAAATGTCAGTGCAAATAAAAAAGTATCATGGACAGTACTCTTGGCTGTGACTTTTTAAGATGGGCAGATATTTCACTGCCCTTTGTTCATGATTAGACATTTGACAATGATCTGTAAATAGTTCTTGTCTAACTAAAAAGCAAGATACTGTTTTGAAACAAGGAATAGTTGGAATTACAAAATAATAGCAACTTTTATCTATGTTATGCAGTAAGAAGGCACCTAAAATACAGTCTGTGAAAAACGTTCAGGTTATTAGATGGCACCTGTATGTCCAATAACTCTTTAATAGAGAAGTATGGTTTTGTTTTTTTTCTGAATCATACTTACCTAGGTGGATGCAGCATCGGTCCGCTTCTGCATCTGCCCCCGCAGGCTCTAAGACTGAGAACTGAGTAATCAAACACAGCCGATAGCTCGGTTCTCAGGGCTACATGAACAGAGAGCTGGTGACTGTCAGTGCTGTCTGCTCTGCCCCCTCCCCCCCCCACTCACTGGAGTGCTGGACTGTGGAGGGGGCAGGAGCGGGCAACTCAGACTCTTAGCAGCTTGCTGAGATGCTGAGTTGGGTGCCATTCCAGGCACGTGTGCAGATCCCGTCTTCATTGTCACAATCTTGCCTGAGCCTGGGTCAGCACTGTAACGTCAACTGACAATGGGCTTCAGCCCGTTGTCTGCTGAAAACGGGTCACAGGAGTGCAGAACTAACTGTGTGATCCACAGAAGTACAGCCAAACGAGCTTCAGAGTCTCAAACCAGCTTCAGAGTCTCAAAGTCACCATAAATAAATTCTGTTTCACAACATGGAGTTTACAATTTCTAAACATATATATGGGTGAGAATATTTGGACATTTTAAATACAACCACAAATTAGTAGAATCATATAATCTATTTTCTGACTTATTTGGTAATGTACAAATGATTGCTACAATGGGTAAGGGGATTTACTAAAACTGAAGAGTGTAAGCTTGGTGCAGCTCTGCATAGAAATCAGCTTCCAGATTTTATTATCAAAACTTAATTGAACAAGCTGAAGTTAAGCTGACCGTACAAGGGTTGTTTTCCAACTGAATTTTTTTTAGAAAATCATAACTAAGAATTTTTGTTCGAATTTCACACCATTAGTGGGCTGCAGCAAAGGCCGATTTCCGTGCGGGCATCAAATTTGAGTGATCAGGCTTGTTGGAAATTTTTGGAAAATGAACGAATTTCTAATTAATGATGGGAGAATTGTACGAGAAATATAATTGAAAAAGAAATGCACATGAGCTGTGACTTGGAAAGAAAAGAAGATTCCCAGCCACAAACATTCTTTTCTGTAGCAACATGAGGTGAAATTGAAGGCTTGGTTGGTTGAATTTCGAAAGAAAATTTTTTGGATTTCGACCCATGTGTAACCTGCATTAGAAGTTGATTAGCTACCATGCACAGTGGCACTAGATTCTAAATGCTCCAGTTTTAGTAAATCTCCCCCATTGGCTGTTATGCTTTAGTAATATTTTTACTAGTTCTGTACATTTGCTATGACAGAGCTTTTTTGCTACTAGAGGAAACTATGATTGTTTATGTTTGTTACGTTACAGGTAAACACAATTCTAGAAGCATTTGGGCATGCCAAAACAACTCTTAATAATTCCTCTAGTCGTTTTATAAAATTTCTTGAGCTACAGTTTTGTGAAAGGACATCAACTTTATGGGGAGGTAAAATATATTTATCATCTACTTGAAATAATTGTTTTTAATACTCTTTCAAAGTTTTTCAGAAATGTTGACTCTATTTGAGAATTAAAAGGGCATTTTACCTTCAGTTAAAAATTGGAGAAAGGTAAGCATAAGCAATGGATTGGAAGCTTAAAAGGAAACTGTCATAGTTTTGTATATAGAAGGTCTGGAAGAGTCCAGCCTTTGTTACTACAATAAGAACAGTTTGTACGATGTAACCTGGCAACCAAGGAGAGTGGACTGAAATGTGCATGCGTGAAGAATGACAACGTCACTGTACTAGTCGGTGGGGGCACTAGACACAGTTGAGTGAGCATGTATTCTGTGTGGCTATCGCATTCAAAATGACTGTATGAGTAGAGCAATGAATTTGCATCAAATTTTGCATTAAGCTTGAACATTCCTTCATGGAAGCTATTCAGTTTGATCCAGAAGGCTTTCAGTGACGATGCAATGAGTGCAGCACAAATAAAAGTGTGGCACAAATGCTTCAAAGATGGTTGGAAATCTGTTAAAAGAGATCAACCTTCTGAAAGGCCTTCAACAAGGAGAACCCCTGAAAATTTTGAACGTGTACAGGCTGCAATCAACTAAGGATGGCAACTGACAGTGTGAGAACTAGAAGCTGATTTGTGGATTCCAAAAGCTACTTTGTCCAAGATTTTGATGCAGGATCTTGTGGATAAGATGCTGGGAGAACTATGTCAGGTCCCAAGGTGCCTACTTTGAAGGGGACTAAGGCATCATTGCCCTATGTACAATGTTCCTTGTAGCTTCTTCTAATAATGCCACTATTTTTAGTATATTTATATATACTTTCCGGGCAGACCTCGTATATACACTACTGTACAAAAGTTTTAGGCAGGTGTGAAAAAATGCTCTAAATTAAGAATGTTTTCAGAAATAGAAATGTTAATAGTTTATTTTAATAAGTTAACAAAATGGAAGGTAAATAAACAGAAGAGAGATCCAAATCAAATTAATATTTGGTGTGACCACTCTTTGCCTTCAAAACAGCATCAATTCTTCCAGGTACACTTGCACAAAGTTTTTTAGGAACTCTGCAAACATCTTGGAGAACTAGCCATAGATTTTCTATGGATGTAGGCTGCCTCAAGTCCTTCTGTCTTGTCATGCAATCCAAAACAGACTTGATGATGTTGAAATCAGGGCTCTGTGAGGTCTAAACCATCACTTCCAAGACTCCTTGTTCTTCTTTATGCTGAAGATAGTTGTTAATGACACCGGCTGTATGTTTGGGGTCCTTGTCCTGCTGCAGAATAAATTTGGGGCAATAACATGCCTCCCTTTAGGTATGGCATGATATATAAGTATCTGCCTGTATTTCTCAGCATTGAGGACACCATCGATCCTGACCAAATCTTCAACACTGTTTGCAGAAATGCAGCCCCAAACTTCCAAGGAACCTCCACTGTGGTTTACCTCTCTCCAGCCCTTTGGTGAACAAACTGCCTCCTACTACAGCCAAATATTTCAGATTTTGACTCATCAGTCCAGAGAACCTGCTGCCATTTTTCTGCAGCCCAACTTCCTATGCTTTCATGCATAGCTGAGTTGCTTAGCCATGTTTCCACATCACAGGTATGGCTCTTTGACCACAATTCTTCCATAAATACCACTTCTGGACAGACTTCTCTGGACAGTAGATGGGTATACCTGGGTCCCACTGGTTTCCACCAGTTCTGTGCTGATGGCACTACTGGACATCTTCCGATGTCGAAGAGAAGTAAGCATGATGTGTCCATCTACTGCATTAACTTTCCTTGGCTGACCACTGCATCTGCGGCCCTCAACGTTGCTTGTTTCTTTGTGCTTCTTCAAAAGAGCTTAAACAGCACATCTTGAGACTTCAGTCTGCTTTGAACTCAATTATAAGAAAAACAATGGGGGTAAATTATGATTTACCTTGCTTTGCTTTGAAATCAATGCCTGAGAGAAACCTTGCTGATGCACTATAACTACCTTATGTCTTGTTGTTGTGCTCAGTCTTGCCACTGTGTATGACCCGTGACGTGAAACTGTCTTTTACAACCTCACCTTAATAGCAGAGCTTGGCTGTTTCTCCGGTTTTAAGCCTCCTACATTCCCATTTCTGTTCCAATTAATGACTAGGTATTTCAGCCTACATATGAAACTGATGATTGTTAACACCTGCTTGGTATAACTGATTAATCATATATGTGACTCTAATCATACAAAATCCTGGTAAATGTACAATGTGTGCAAGTGTAAGAACTGATGCTGGTTTGAAGCCAAAGGGTAGCAACAGCAAATATTGATTTGATTTTGATTTTTCTTCTGTTCGCTCACTTTGCACTTTGTAAATTGATGATAAATAAATAATAAAAATACATATTTTTGAAAGTGTTAAACTTATAGTTCTAAAAAAGAAAATGTATGCAAAAACATGTTCTTTAGAGCATGTTCCAACCCTACCTAAAACAGGTTAAAAAAAACAAAACACCTAAAGCAGCCTATCTTAACCAGACTGTGATTTAACTCCTAGGTTCAACCAGAGAGTGCTACGGATTCCTTGAAATGTCATCCTTTAGATTAGTCACCCCTGGCAATAATGATCTTTCCTGCTTATCTGTAAGGAGGATTCTTACCACACTGACCACAAACGTAAGGAGCGTTCCTTAAACTGACTACTAGCATAATGAGGCCCTTCTGCACTGACCACCAATGTAAGGGGTACCTCCTTCCGAGGACCGCCAATGTATGGGGTCTTTATCAAAAATGACTATGAATGTAAGGGAGCACCTAACTGACTAACTAATATAAGGGGGCACTGCATTCACTACTAATGTAAGGGAAACTACACTGACCACATGTGTAAATGGATACTTCACTGATCATTGTTGTAGGGGGGTGCACTTTTCCACTGACTCCAATGTAATGGAGCATTTTTCACTAACCACCATTGTAGGAAAGCACTACAAAACTCAGTTTTCTTTTTTGTCCAATATTATTTTTTTTAATTTCATTATTATTACTGAAAATAATATTGTTGTATAGAGGAGCTTTGGGTGTCTAATGCACTAAGTACAGCACATTCCTTATTCCTTTATTCTTATTATTTGCAGTTCACAGTAGAACCTTGTAGGTTATTAGCAGGTTTCCTGAGACCTGAATGTTAGGGTTACTCTGTATTAAGGATGAAAAAGTCTGACCTATTTGGTCAGGTTAAACATTGTTTACCTCCTGACTTTGATGACACTTTACTATTGCCATGGTAATAATACTTCATTTACTCTTTCATCACCCTTCATTGGGTTGGGTTTTACCTCTATCAAATTTACCCTTTATTTACGCTGAATTTTTTCCCTTTTCTTTACTTCTTCTTTTCTCTTACTCCTTTTTCATGACTCTTTTCCTTTTATCAGTTCTTATGTGGTACTCACAGGGTTGCTCTCCAGACCACTTGAAATTTACTTTTGCTTTACTGATTTGTTAATCACCTTGTTTTTAATCAGACTGACTGACATGAATAAGCTACCTTTCTCTTTCTTTTCAATTATATGACGTTTTTGACATTTGACTTTGACAGTCTTTTTGATGATTATATAGTGCGATATTGCATTTGAATTTTTATTTTTCTCTTTCCATTTGAAGTAATTAGTTTGTTACCCTTTGAATATGTACCACAATTTTTGTAAAATTCAGATTGTTCTCCTTTATTTTATTCAAAACAATAAACAAATTTGAAAAGGAAAAAGGCTGCCCTAATGATAGCACTCTCCCTTGCTACATACAGTAGTTTAAATATATACCTTATAAATATGTTATATTATGAATGACTATGTTATTAAGACTGCATTACTCAGAAATCCACTATCAAAACTTTGAAAAAATTCTTAGCTACAGACAAATTTAAAGATTATAATGTGTATTATGGAATACACTTGTCATAAAACCCAGAGCTCATTAACAGTGCAGTTACACCTCAGGCTTGTTAGTTCAAACCTATCAGTTCAATAGCATTTATTGACAGCATAGCAGGGTCAAGGCCAGTAGACTGTCAACAGTAGTGTGAGCTCTTCATTGTTAAAGGACAAAGCATTATACATCTGAGACCTATATTGACTTATACTACATTGTATGAATGGAACAGACATTTAACAGCATGCCCTGACCAATTAAAAAGCAAAAATAATAAAGAGCCACTAAAGACATTTCCAACCAACACAAATAAACTCGGTAGAGGAGGGCAGTACAGAAGAAGTGTTAAATGGCTAGGGATTTTTCCCCATAGTCTGTACCTTTAACAGGGGAGGGCTATAGTGATGAAGGATACAGTTTAACCACTTGCTGTCCGTCATATAGCAAAATGACGAGGGCAAAGTGGTTTCAATATCCTGACCAGACGTCACATGAAGTCCAGCAGGATACAAAGGCGCTGCGCCCCCGGGGGCGCACATCGCGGCGATCGTAGTTGCGGTGTGTCCGTCTGACACACTGCAACACTGATCTAGGTAAAGAGTCTCTGACGGAGACTTTTTACCACATGATCAGCGGTGTCCAATCACGGCTGATCACAGTGTAAACAGGAAGAACCATTGATCGGCTTTTCCTCACTTGTGTCAGACACGAGTAGAGGAGAACCGATCAGCTGCTCCTCTGACAGGGGGGTCTGAGCTGATTGATTATCAGCACAGACCCCCCCCCCCGAGGATGCCCACACTGGACCACCAGAAACGCCACTAGGACCACCATGGATGTCACCACCAGGTATGCCACCTTAGACCACCAGGGATGCCAATCAGTGCCCAGAATGGATGTCAATTAGTGCCTACAATGGGCATCACTTATTGGCAGGCATTATTGTTTGGCATAACAATTGGCATCCATCCGTACCATCAATTAGAGTACATCAGTGCCACCTATCAGTGCCCATCCATGCCCATCCATGCCACCTATCAGTGCCCATCCGTGCCACCTATCAGTGCCACCTATGTATACCCATCAGTGTCGCCTATCAGTGCCCCATATTAGTGCCCATCATCAGTGCCCATCAGTGCCATCTCATCAGTGCCACCTCAATCGGTGCCCATCAGTGCCGCCTTATCAGTGCCCATCAGTGAAGGAGAAAGCTTACTTATTTACAAAGTTTTGTAACAAAAAACTTTTTTTTTTTCCAAATTTTTGGTCTTTTTTTATTTGTTTAGCAGAAAATAAAAATCCCAGAGATGATCAAATGCCACCAAAAGAAAGCTCTATTTGTGGGAACAAAATGATAAGAAATTTTTTTGGGTACAGTGTTGTATGATCACACAATTGTCATTCAAAGTGCGACAGTGCTGAAAGCTGAAAATTGGTCTGGGCAGGGAGGTGTATAAGTGCCTTGTATTGAAGTGGTTAAATTAGTGCTTTCTTAATGCAAAATGTATAGTAAGATCAGCCTTTTTTTTTTTTCAAGCAACGATGCACATGTAATTAGAATACCAGGTTTTTTTTTTGGTTGTGGTGTGTCACTGACCTGTATGCTTTTGTGTGTGTGTGTGTATATATAGTATGCAACAATAAAAAGAACGTGCAGTGCAATAATATTCAATCAAAATTCAACGAACATAACAAAAAGTCCATAAATAAGTAGTCGAACTACAAGGCCCAGATAGCTCCTGCAAAGAGTATCCATGTGTTGAAAAAAGTCCAAGAACATAGTCATCAAGTGACAATCCCTCCACCTCCAAGACACTCGCTTCTCTTACTTCATGAAATGGACCCCTGACCTAACAGGTGGTCAACAGCGCATGTCCCAAAAAGGGTGAAGTACGATACCCCCAAAGATAAATGGATAAATGAAGAGATCTAAGTGCTCTCCGTATAAAAATTCCAAGGCTTTATTACAATAAAATTATCTTACTCACATTGAGCTGATCAATAAAGGCACATATCATGGAGCAGTGATTTGCTTAAAGTTTCAGGATGGCAGTGGGTGATGTCAGAGCGTAGCTCCTCCCCCTGTACGCGTTACGTTCACAAGAACTTTGTCCTGTAACCTAGACCTACTCCTAGACCCCACACTCCATCTTATGGGAGTAATTATGGCCATCCAGTTTATCAACAGAGGGCAGGAGGGAACATTGGTAGGGGGGTAGGGGGATGGGCTATGCTCCTCACCCACCCCCTATCTGGTTCCTTTCCCACCATACTGGAACTGTGACCAAAGGAATGATCGTTTGTCAAGGGGTGGAGCATTCAATTATATAAGCCAATAAGAGGTTACTATCAAAATACTCCTCAATATCCTGGCTGGAATGTTAATTATCACCAGAAAGCCCCTATTCCTATTACTAATCGGTTGACACCATTATATGATAGAGAGGAATGGGATGAAGGTTTTTTAGGGAACCCCAACCCCCAATAAATAAAGGATGAAGTTCTTGTGAACTTAATGCGTATGGGGAGGAGCTACATTCTGATGTCACCCGCTTCAGTTTTGCTTTACAGGGTTAAGTAGGTTAATCTTAGATTGTGCCTGTGTCACGACTAATACTCACCGAGGCCGAGATGCCGAGAGCGGCTCACCCTTACGACCACACGCACCCAGACCCCTGAAGTTGGTACAGGGAGCTGGGGGCACGCGGAGGCACGAGCTTCCGTTATGCAGGAGATCCGTAGGTGTGAAACTGATGCACTGGAGTCCGTATATATTAGGCCAAAGGTCAGAACCGGGTATCAGGCAGAGGCAGGTCCGAATAACAGGCAGAGGTCAGATGGGTATCAGGCAATCAGGCAAAGGCAAGTCCGTTATGCAGGCAGAGGTCAGGGTATCAGGCAATCAGGCAGAGGCAAAGTCCGTTATGCAGGCAGAGGTCAGGGTATCAGGCAATCAGGCAAAGGCAAAGTCCGTTATGCAGGCAGAGGTCAGGGTATCAGGCAATCAGGCAGAGGCAAAGTCCGTTATGCAGGCAGAGGTCAGGGTATCAGGCAATCAGGCAGAGGCAAAGTTCGTTATGCAGGCAGAGGTCAGGGTGTCAGGCAATCAGCGGAGTAGGAGTTAAACAAGCCAGGGGTTCGGTAAACAGAGCAGTAGACAGGTCTCACAGGAACAAATAGGCACAGGGATCAGGAGGAGCTGACGACGAACCAGCAATCCGACTGGGCGCTGGAGCCGTCAGAAATAGTCTCCCCCCGGCGAGCGCGTCAGCGTGACGTGCTACCGGGTACCCGCACGGGCGACGGCACGCACACGGGGACCGCCGTGCCCCCGCATGCGCCGCACCATCAGGCCGCGGACGGGTGTGCGGCGAAGCGCCAGTCCGCCGCGCATGCGCCCCGGAGCCCGGCGAGCGGAGACGCTCTCAGTCTCCTGACAGTGCCCCCCTCCTAAGGGCGGACACTGGACGCCCAGGCTAGCCATCAATTCCGGGTGATCTTGGTGGAAGGCTTGGATTAGCCGTGGAGCATGCAGGTTCCCAGCGGGTTCCCAAGAATTGTCTTCAGGTGGGTAACCCTTCCACTGGATCAGGTACTGTAGCTGCCTGCCCTTCTTTCTACAGTTCAGGATGGACTCCACCTCGAACTCATTTTCGCCATCTACCCTGATTGGCGGAGGAGGAGGCTCTCCTCTTCCCGGAAAAGGGCTAGGCACAACAGGTTTCAACAATGATACGTGGAAGACAGGATGAATCCGGTATGTCTTGGGTAGTGCTAGCTCAACAGCCACAGGGTTAATGATTCTCTTGACATGGAAAGGACCAATGAACTTGGGTCCAAGTTTTCGAGATGGCAAAGGTAATTTAAGGTTAGTGGTGGATAGCCAGACCTCCTCTCCTAAGTCAAACTTTGGGTTCACCCTCCTGCCCCGATCGTACTGTTTTTTGTAGTCTTCCTGCGCTTTGTGTAACATGTCTTGAATTTTTTGAAAGTTGGATTGCAACGAGGTTATCCTGTCCTGGACTGCAGGAACTGTCATTTCGGGGACGTCGTTAGAAAAGAACGTGGGGTGGAACCCACAATTTGCCCAGAAGGGTGTTTGGTTAGTAGAGGCATGAACTGAATTATTATACGCAAATTCAGCATATGGGAGAAGACTTGCCCAATCATCCTGGGAACCTGAGCAGAAGCAACGGAGGTATTGCTCCAACGTTTGATTTGTCCTCTCCTTTTGGCCGTTGCTTTGAGGGTGATAAGCTGAAGAGAGACAGACTTTGATGCCAAGGGACTTGCAGAGTTCCCTCCAGAATTTGGACGTAAATTGCACGCCCCTATCCGACACAATACTCCTTGGTACACCATGGAGCCTAACGACCTCTTTTAAAAAGATATTGGCTGTGTCTACGGCAAAAGGAGTGCCCCTCATAGGTAAAAAATGGGCCATCTTGGAGAGACGGTCGATAACGACAAAAATGGTAGAAAAATTTTCTCAAGTTGGTAGATCGACAATAAAATCCATGGACACATCGGCCCATGGCCGTTCCGGGATGGGCAACGGTTTGAGCAAGCCCCAGGACTTAGCGTTTTGGCCCTTGTTCCATTGGCACAGAGGGCAGGACGCCATGTACTCCTTACAGTCCCGTCTCCATCCAGGCCACCAGAAGGAGCGAGAAAGTAGTTCAGACGTCTTCTTTATCCCAAAATGTCCTGCCATCTTATGGTCGTGACACATCTTAAGGGTTAAAGGCCGTATTTCTTGCGGTACGAAAATTTTTCCTCGAATCCAAAAAAGATCCTCATATTTCCTCAAGGAGTGTACTTCTGGTTCAGTACACGAGCTAGATGAGGATCTAATGGATGACATTAGGTCCGCCTGAGTTAATCCAAGAAAGTTTTGTGGAGAGAGGATAGTGCTTGGTGCTGGTGTTTGAGAATCTGCAGAGAACATCCGAGAGAGTGCGTCTGCCTTTCCATTCTTTGCCCCAGGTCTGTAGGATATATGGAAGTTGAAACGGGAAAAGAAGAGGGCCCAACGGGCTTGTCGGGGTTTTAGTCGTCTTGCTGTTCGGAGGTATTCTAGATTCTTGTGATCCGTAAAAATCATGACCGGGTGTACTGCACCTTCCAGCAAATACCTCCATTCCTCCAAGGCGAACTTTATGGCCAGCAGCTCCCTGTCACCCACATCATAGTTGAGTTCCGGTGAACTGAGTCTCCTGCAAGCGAAGGCTACAGGATGTAGAATGGCTTTAGGTCCCTGTCTCTGGGAGAGAATTGCTCCAGTTGCGATCTCTGATGCGTCTACCTCTAGCACGAATTGTTGAGTCGGGTCAGGATGACGAAGAATCGGGGTGGAACTGAACAACTTCTTCAATTTCAGAAAAGCTTCTTGAGCGGCTGGGGACCACTGAAAAGAACTGTGCTGACGGGTTAGTTGGGTGATAGGTGCCACAATAGCAGAGAATCCAACAATACATTTTCTAAAGAAGTTGGCGAACCTTATAAACCGCTGTACCCCTTTTTTTGTCAGATGGGGCCGGCCACTCTTGAATTGCCTGAATCTTCTGTGGGTCCATTGCGACCCCATTGGTTGAAAGGATGAACCCAAGAAATTGTATGGTCGATTTTTCAAATTCACATTTTTCAGCTTTCAGGTATAGCTTGTGTTGTCATAGTATGGTAAGGACCTTTTTTACGTATCCCTTGTGCATCTCCAGAGTGGAGGAAAAGATAAGAATATCATCCAGGTATACAACAAGGAAATCATCCAGGTATTCTCGGAAAATATCATTCACCGGGTGTTGAAAGGTGGCCGGGGCATTACAGAGTCCGAATGGCATCACTAGGTACTCGAAATGCCCGAATCTGGACCTAAAAGCCATCTTCCACTCGTCCCCAGCCCTGATCCTGACGTGATTATAGGCCCCCCTGGAGGCCGAGTTTAGAGAACACTTTAGCTGATCGGAACCATTGAAATAGCTCGGGAATGAGTGGTAGTGGATACCGGTTTTTAATAGTAATGTTGTTGAGCTGCCGATAATCCACACAAGGTCTCAAAGTACCATCCTTCTTTCCAACGAAAAAGATACCGGCTCCGGCAGGTGAGGACAAGGGACGGATGAAGCCTTTTTTGAGATTTTCATCGATATATTGTTTAAGAGCTTCTAGCTCAGTTTCTGAGAGAGGGAATATACGGCCGAACGGGATCTCGGATCCGGGCAGGAGGTCGATCGGACAGTCGTAAGACCGATGAGGTGGTAGGCGGTCAGCCATCTGTTTACTGAAGACCTCTTGAAACTCAAGGTACTCGGAGGGGACATGTTGGAGGTTGCCTGATGGAGCAGCAATCGTAGCACAAACTTTGGGAGTCGTGAGAAGACAATGTTAAGAGCAATACTGAGAGGAGAAGGATACCGCCTTGGTGCTCCATTTAATCTGTGGGTCATGAGCCTGTAACCAGGGCAAGCCCAGTATAACAGGGAAGATGGGTGAATGAATCAGGTCGAGCCGTAGAAACTCCCGGTGGCCGGAATCAGTGGTTACCAGAATAGGTTGGGTTTCCTGGGTGATGGTTCCTGAGCGAGGAAGAGATCCGTCGGCCAGATGTACCCCTAAATCTTGATTTTTGGTTTGCAGAGGGATATTCAGACTGTGAGCCAAGGCAGCATCTATGAAGCAACTGCATGCTCCGGAATCAATGATGGCCTGCAAGCGGGTCTCCCCTTCCGGAAGCTGTAGGGAAATAAACAACATCACCTAAGTCTTTGGGATACTGTTGTTTGGATAGTTCAACACATTTGGCTGAGGGGACTTACTGGGCCTGATCGGACAGTTGCGCAGGAAGTGTCCGGCTCCTCCGCAGTAGAGACACAGGTTGGACTGCCGTCTGCGTTGCTTCTCTTCAGAGGTTAGCGAGCCCCAGACCAGGCCGAGCTGCATAGGTTCGACCTCAGGAACTGGTGTAGCAGCAGCCGTAGTTGAGGTCAGGGTCTGAGCTGAGTGGGGTCTTGGTAGCGCCCAGGTGGGGCGCGGGCCTTGGAAGCGCTCTGAGCGTCGCTCCCGCAATCGCCTATCCAATTTCGTGGCTGCTTGAATTAGTTCTTCCAAAGAAGCAGGGGTTTCCATCCTAGCTAATTCGTCCTTGAGTAACTCGGACAAGCCTTGACGGTACTGATAGCATAGGGCCGGCTCCTTCCAATTTGTATCGGCCGCCCATGTACGAAATTCTACCGTGTAGTCCTCAATAGGTCTTCTTCCTTGGGACAGATGGTGCAAGATGGCCTCAGCTGTAGCCATACGCTGCGGGTCGTCATAGAGCTGGGACATACTCTCAAAGAAGGGATCGATTGTATTCAGAACTGGACTGCTCTGTTCCATCAAGCCGTGGGCCCAGGCTTGAGGTCCTTTAGACAATAGAGAAATCGCAAATCCCACTTTAACGATTTCTGAAGAAAAGGTTCTAGGCTGGAGGGCGAAGTAGAGGGAGCATGCGTTTTTGAAGGCCCTGAATTTCTTACGGTCCCCTGAGAACCGTTCCGGTGTGGGGACCCTGGGTTCCGGGAGTGCCATGATGACAGTGGGGTTGGCGGAAGCCTGAGGAAGCGAGCCCCCACTGCTGGGTGCGGGAGCTGCAGCTGCAGAGGGCAGTGACCCTGTGATTTGCTGAAGGCGGTTATCAATTTGGGTATAGCCTTCCTGTAACTTCTGTACTGAGTCAGCGAGAGTGGATACCTGTTGACACAGGATCTCCAGAGGAGAGCACGCTCTGTCGGCCTCGGACATCTGGCTGGTGCGTACTGTCCCGACAAATACTCACCGAGGTCGAGATGCCGAGAGCGGCTCACCCTTACGACCACGCGCACCCAGACCCCCAAAGTTGGTACAGGGAGCTGGGGGCACGCGGAGGCACGGGCTTCCGGTATGCAGGAGATCCGTTAGTGTGAAACTGATGCACTGGAGTCCGTATATATTAGGCCAAAGGTCAGAACCAGGTATCAGGCAGAGGCAGGTCCGAATAACAGGCAGAGGTCAGATGGGTATCAGGCAATCAGGCAAAGGCAAGTCCGTTATGCAGGCAGAGGTCAGGGTATCAGGCAATCAGGCAGAGGCAAAGTCTGTTATGCAGGCAGAGGTCAGAGTATCAGGCAATCAGGCGAAGGCAAAGTCCGTTATGCAGGCAGAGGTCCAGGTATCAGGCAATCAGGCAGAGGCAAAGTCCGTTATGCAGGCAGAGGTCAGGGTATCAGGCAATCAGGCAGAGGCAAAGTCCGTTATACAGGCAGAGGTCAGGGTATCAGGCAGTCAAGCAGAGGCAAAGTCCGTTATGCAGGCAGAGGTCAGGGTGTCAGGCAATCAGCGGAGTAGGAGTTAAACAAGCCAGGGGTTCAGTACACAGAGCAGTAGACAGGTCTCACAGGAACAAATAGGCACAGGGATCAGGAGGAGCTGACGACGAACCAGCAACCCGACTGGGTGCTGGAGCCGTCAGAAATAGTCTCCCCCCGGCGAGCGCGCCAGCGTGACGTGCTACCGGGTACCCACACGGGCGACAGCGCGCACACGGGGACCGCCGTGCACCCGCACGCGCCGCACCATCAGGCCACAGACGGGTGTGCGGCGAAGCGCCAGTCCGCCGCGCATGCGCCCGGAGCCCGGCGAGTGGAGACGCTCTCAGTCTCCTGACAGCCTGCAAGTAGATTTAGAGATTTTTGTTTTAGGCTGATCTTCCACTTTAACTTCCCTAATGGACAACCCTGAATTTCCTCCAGGATCTCAATTAGAGCTATCCTTTAAAAGCTGTTTTTGCAGACATGTATTAGTCAGCGACTTTATAGATAGGGGTAAACTCTGTGACAAAGTGGACTTAAAATAAAAAGGTTTATCGTGTCTGCTTTCTAACTAGCATTATTTTCAATGTAGACTTTTTATAGCTAACTACAAATAAAAGAAGTGACAACATATGTAGAAAGGAATTTATACCCATTGATTATGTGATTTAAACAAATGGGGAAAATATGGAGTAAGCTGCCTTTAACAATAGTTGGCAGGGCCAGTCTGATAAAGATGGTTGGGATGCTACAACTGCTTTATCTTCTACATAATTGTCAAATATGGCGACCTCAGAATTTTTTCAGCAGGTGGATACCCTTTTTAGGGATCTTTTCTGGAGATATAAACACCCCCGAATTAGATTGGAAGTCCTGCAGCTGCCCAAGGATGGAGGAGGTTTAGCTGTTCCTAATACCAAGTTGTATTACCTGGCACCACAACTTCAGCAATTATGTAGCTGGAATATTATAGATTCCGAGGACCCCTTATAACAAATGACACTTTCTCAATTTCCGGTGGAGCCATTGGTATGGCCAAACGCTGTTTTCCCACATTTGATTTAATTCACAAAGTTTGGACTACTGTCCAAGAACTTACTTCCCACGAGGCATATACCCAATATATGCCCATATGAAATAACTTGCGGTTACCTGAGGTAGCAAAGCTTGAAAACTTTGGTTGATGGAAAAAGGCTGGCATTATGCTTCTTCATCAGCTTTTTGACAATGAGGATTTACAACCATTTAATAAACTAGCAGAGAAATATCATCTCTCTAATAAACTATTCATTCAGTACCTGCAGTTACGGCATGCTCTGAAGAACCAGGCAGCAACTTTTCTGTTTAAATACAATCCCTCCCCGAGTTTGACTATGGCAGTGTCCACAAGATGCTCCACATAGGGAATTATTGGTGTTACTGTATATATTCTTCTTTACAAATAACAGCTAGCATAAATACACAGGATAGTAGTCTCGAGAGGTGGCGTAGGGAATTGGATGCTCTTAGTAAGGAGGAGTGGGAGCAAGCTCTGAAGAATCTGACCAGAGTCTCCCTATCCTCCTCACAGTGGTTGACCCAGTTATTTATTATTCATAGATCTCATTCTACTCCTCTAAATTTGCATTCCCGGGGTAAAGCAACCACACCAAATTGCCCAAGATGTGCTAGTGATACAGTAACACTCATACATATGATGTGGCGATGCCCTAAATTGCATTGATATTGGGAGAATATATATTTGATATCCTAAATACTTTATGCTCTACACATTTCTATTTTGATCCAAAAATAGCTTTACTAGGCATTTAAGAAGTGGGGAATTGGCATATAAACATAGCAAATGCCCTGAAAATTTTCAGAAAATTTGGCTAGACTCCAATCTGTTTGTGTAATTTGCTGAATACACCATTGATGCCATAGAAAGTTAAAAGTTGGATAGATCTGTTATTTTCATATATATATATATATATATATATATATATATATATATATATATATATATATATATATATATATATATAAAGGTATATATATATATATATATATATATATATATATATATATATATATATATATATATATGTATATATATATATAAAAATATATACCTGAGTGATATATAACGCTACTAGTGCTACATAAGAAGAAAGGGAGAAAAAAAAAATATAACTCATTGATATGTTGAAAAGTCTTAAATGACAGTGCTTGCTTAATTCAACCCGGAAATCTCATTATTAACCTGAGATTGATGTGTCTTTTCCTTTTCCTTTTTTTTTTTTTTTTTTTTTTTAGATGAATTGTTTTATATGTTTTTGTCTTGTTGTAAATTGTAAAAACATTTAAATTTTTTTTTAGAAAAATTATATGAATAAAAAAAAAAAACTACAACTAAAAGCAATGTTTTTCAACCCTGTCGCACAATTGAAACAAATATGTCTCACTGGCTTGCCTATGGCATATCAAACATATTCTCATTCATAAGAGTAAACTTACACCTTACTTTAGGAAACAATGGACACATGACACAGTTAACCTATTCCCAATGAGGAAAAATATGCATTTTAACTTATACTTGCTTTATCAGCACTAGATACCAAAAGTCTGCCTGTAAACTGTTGTCTGCATGGTACAGTACTTCACATATACTTCACCAACTCTCCCACCATGCCTCTGAATCATGCTGGCTATGTTGTAATGAAATAGGCTCTGTCCTACATATATGTTGGTAGTGTCCCAAAATTACCCTCTTCTGGAACTTGGTCAGAAACTTGATCCACCAAATAACAGAACAATCCCCCTTATGACCCATAGACTGTTCTTTTACATGACACTTCCCATCAAACATGCACCTACAAATAAAGCACTAACTATTCACGTATTAAATTTAGCAAAATCACATATTCCTCGACATTGGAGCAGTGATGATCTGCCTAATTTGAAGGAAAGGCTGATGTCAGTTAATAGCTAAATTTAAAGAAATTAGTGTCCTGACAGCAGACTTGTTGGACATTTACAGGAAAACTTGAACATGTTGGCTTCTTGCTAATTTTCAAATCCATTGATTCACTGTACCTTTAGAATATAAATAAAATATGTACAAACCACTATACATTCCATTTAACCAACAATGTTTTTCTAAAAGCGTGAAGCTATTTTATTGTATTATATTTCAAATGTATCTCTTTACATATTCTGAAATAAAATTCATCCTAATGTACAATGTAAATATGATCCGTGTCATTCTGATGGATAATTGTCACTCAGTGATTATCTGAGTATGGCAGTTCATTCTCTGAATAAAAGGCTAAAATGGTTTCTCACACAAATCTTTTCCAATTCTAGCCAGACTGTACACATATATGCTGGAGAAGACCCGTCTCATTGATCAAGCTCAAGGCCAAAGCAACTTCTTAATATTTTACCTAATGATGGATGGCCTGTCTGCTGAAGAGAAATATAACCTGTATCTCAGGAGCACATCGGCACACAGGTAATGTACAGCCTCTTCATGTTTGTCACGTACCTTGTAGAAGAGCCTGACATGATGAGCAAGGCCTCTCTTACACCTCTGACTCGGGGCCCCTGATAGAGCAGAGACAGGTGGCTCATGAGTAAAGAGTGACATGGGTGCCTTTTGGTCTTGATAGCAGCAGGGCTGGACAGACTCTCTAGATCAAGCAAGGGAAGACCGCCAGTAGGCCACAGCAGAGCAAGAGTGTCAGATGGACAACAGTGAGCAGGAAACAGGAGCAGGGTGGCACTGGTGACAGCAGATAGGTACAGGCTGGTAGCAGACAGGTGACAAGCAGGCGCCAGAGGAATATAGGCAGAGACTCGCAGCAGGCAGTCAAGCAGTGATTGAGGGCAGGGGCAGAGTCAGATGAACTGGGTCATACACAGGCAGATGGATCAAGTGCAGATGCATGGGCAGGATTGAAGTCAGGATACAGGCCGAGTAGTTAGCAGATCAATGGAGAAGTAGCAAGGGGCACAGGCAGAAGCAAGGTCAGAGGCCGGGGTCAGTGCAGGTGTAGTTCAGAAGTAATCAAGGCAAGCCAGGTCTGTAACAGTAGTCAGATGCAGAGTAACAGGTTGGAGATATGTATGGGAATGCTGTAGACAAGACAGCATTGAAGCATAGCACAGGCTTAGTTTAAATAGCCCACTTGGTGCCAATGCATGAGCGCTTGCACATTTCCTATATACATGTAAAGGAACATGAAATGTCCAGAAGAGCCATATAGTCTGCTGGCATGCCCTTCCTGACATTGCCCCCTCCCAATGGGCAACCTCCAGATGCCCTACTGGATCATTTTCTCTGGGTGGGCACAACTGAATGCTTGAATAAGTCTTTTGGTATGGATATATTTTTTTCAGACCCCCAAGAGTTCTCTTCATGGCCATACCCATTCCATTTATTCAGGTACTGAATTTGATTGCTTCTCTTCCTACAAGCTTCCCCTTTAATTATTAACGGCTCAGGTGGACCAGTATTTCTAGTTAGTAAAGGGATCGGGGATTGCAGGCTTCAGCAATGTTGCATGAAAGACAGGGTGAACCTTAAAAGAATCTGGCAACATTATCTCATAAGCCACATCATTGATCCTCCTTTTCACCTGAAATGGCCCCACATATTTAGGTCCAATTTTCCCTGAAGAACAGGCCAACGTTAAGGTTGTTATAGATAACCACATCTTTTACACATTTTTCTAATCCCTAATCACTATGCAGGTTTATTTTTATCATACTGAGCTGAGTTTATTCCTGTTGGAGGTTTCGGTTTCACATGTCTTAGAAGTGCAGGAGAAAATGACTTGCATACATGATTAAAAAAAATGAACCAGCCAGTACATCTTGTGATTTGTACCAAAGACAAGTGTATTGTTATCTGTACTGAGTTTGTGTTTTCACATCAAACACTTCTAACTACAAGGTAGCAGTGCCTGTTATACAGATTACATTGTTCCACTGGCCTTTCGTAATAGTATGAAAATGTGAAAACTAAACAAAACGGAGAACTGTGCAGCTTGAACCCTATGATTTTCTTTATTTAGGCAGGCATGCAATTAGCGTAGCATTCGGCTATCACTGGCTGCTTCTATTTATGCAGAAAATTGTATGTATTGTAAACAACACGTCATATGTGCAGAAGATAAACATCGCTATTCAGGGGTAATTTGTGGAAAATCATTGTGTGATGCAAAAGCATACTCAGCCATGGATGTAAGGAAATAGATTACTGGTGGCAAGAAAAAGCATTTTTTTTGCATTTCCAGATTACTAATAAGGTTAAGATTCCTACACAGATATAAAATTACAGACACAGGTTTCTATATACAACAGTTAATAATTGTTGAAATATAAAGCATGCATCAATAAGAATTGAATTGACAACAGACTAATTCATATACAGTAGATGGATATCAGTACTGTCCCACATCCACCAATCAGAATCAGACTTTATTATTTAAGTTATTGTTCAGGACAGGTTTACATTTATTTGACAGCTGTGGTAAATGGATATCTCTAATATTCTATTACCATTTTTCTGCTTTTGTCTGTAAACATTCAGGGGACACAATTCAGAATTGATACCTACCTTATGTTTGTTATATGTTCTCATTCACAAAGCTATGCTGTGTGATACCACATAGTGGGTTTTTTTGTTTTTGTTTTTTCCTTCAAATTTGACTGCAAAAGTGGAAATACACTTTAAAAAATCAAAAAACAAAAATAACTGAAAAACAAAATGGTACTGTACAGTACATGGGCAATTAATGGGCAAGCTTTACAGCATGCTAACAAGCAATGCGCAATAGTGGCAATGTAAGGGCAACATATGAGGAATTATTACACTCCACAGGCAAGAGCACAGGTGATCATGACAATAAGGCAAACAGGCAAATTTAACAATATGTGGCAAAAAATGGGCAAGTGTGAGAAGTACACTGGCAACTAATGGGCATTTGCTACAATATATATAGGTGATAAACTGGCAATTTTGAAAATACACAAATAAATAGTGGGTTCAAGTGGAATGGCACTTGACTGGAGCTCAGCTGAACTCGGTGCCTTGGTGACAGGCGAGTCTGCCAAGACGGGTCCTAGACCACCCCACTGTGGGAGAAACGTGGTGGATCACTTAAAAAGCATTCCATGATTTTTCAGTCGCACTCACCCCCTCGCCGCTCACCCCGGTTGTTGAGAATCCAGCCTTCAGTCAAGGACTCAGCGACCCCAGATTCCAGAAGCTCAAAGGGATCGGAAGATCTCAGCTCCGTCACTTCATCCACAATGGTCAATGGCTGTCCAGGGAAAGCATCATGGAGGACCCGTCCCGACTGGTCTGTCCTTCTGGCAAAAACTCCAGCTAGCTCACTTCAGGGGGTCGCAACCCCTCCCAGCGTCCTTTGGAAGGGCCCTTACTACCTTCGAGCAATTATGCCTGCAACAGTCCCCCGTGAACCATACAGTTTCGATGACTTATCAATTGCTCATATTGCCTCCCAAGGAGTTTAGACCCTCCTATATTTCCAAGTTGGATCGAGATCTGGGACTTCAACTCACTGAGCGGCAAGTGGAGCGACTTCTTCTCTTTTCATGTAAAACTTCTGTGTGTGCTAACCACCAGAAGACAGGGTTTAAGGTGCTGGCTCAGTGGTACTATACACCAGAGAGGATCCATAAGGTGTTCCCTCAGAGCTCTGATTTGTGCTGGAGATGTGGGGGGGAACCGGGTTTTCTCCTCCACATCTTCTGGTCCTGCCGTCTTCTGGTCCCCTGTTGGAATGAGGTACACCACATCGTCCAGAGGTTCACGGATAGGGAATTGCCTTTGACCCCCGTGTTCTTCCTCCTACACCACCACGAGATTCTGAGCAAGATCTATAGGAGATCCATCCTACCTCTCCTGCTCACAGCGGCGAAAAGTTACATCCCCTTGTTCTGGAAGCAGACACAGCTGCCGGGGGTGGCCGTCTGGTTGAAAAGAATAGCCGAAATCAATGAAATGGAGGACTTGGTGGCCACAGATAGGGGCCTCAGAGAGAAGTTCCTCAAGAAATGGTTTTATTGGCACGAGTTCACTTACTCAGAGGAGCATGCAGAGCTGATGATCTAAATCCCCTGGGAGCGTAGACACATGAGATGGCTCCCTGGACACTGATGGAGAGACTGGAGGATGGTCCCCTTCCCCCTCCTTCCTCCCCCCTTCTTTAACCTTTTCTTCTCTGGCTTTTCTTCGCTGTTTGGCCCCAGGGTCATATTCACCTCTCTTTTCATCTAGAATAATTTGGTGTAAACCGTCAAAATTGTGCGGGATGCAGAAACCTCCTAGGACCACGAAGCCCAATGACTAGTCCGTGAATATATGTTATATTACCTGCTTTATTGTGAAGTTTGTATACGTGGTCTAGCTTGTGGAGGTGAATTACAGTATTTACATTGTTGCTGAGGTCTCTATCACCGTTTGCCTAATCTAAATAAAGAATTTACAAAAAAAAAAAACTGACAGCTGCCTACATGTTCAAATTAAGTTTTAGCACATGGGCATTGTGGATTTAAAGCGTATGGACTGCCTTAAACCTGCATATGAAATGGTGTACTCCGGCAAAATTGACATTAAAAAAAAAAAAAAAAAAAAGATTGCCACTAAATGACAGCTATTCCCTTGTCTGCTCCTGTTTGTGAACAAAGCTGTTCCCTTTTTTAAATGATGTATGTGTGTATTTACTTTTATCAATTCTTTTTGCAAATGGGTACCCCTTACTCATTCATGTGGGGGCCGATATTGGGGAACTCCCCTATTTTAAAGGGAGCTTCAAGATCCTGATATGTTTCCCCCAAAAGACCCTGACATCTATTGGGCTACAAATAGGGAGATAAGGCCCCATTATCATGGGTAGGTGCCTTGCTGGGGAGTCACTCTCCTTCCTGGGAAGCCAGGCTGCATGCTTGGATAAGGGTCTAATATGGATTTAGGGAAGAACACTTTTTGTTTTTTTTTGTCACTAAATAAATTAATTCTGTCTGCAGGGGAGTGGCGTGGGTAGGTAAATTGCCCATCTCTGGCACTTTATTTCTATCTTTTGGTCAACTGAGAACAGTTAGAACTCATGGTCAGCCCAATGCATTATGTGGAAAGCAAACTGTCAATCGTGAGAATGCGTAGGAAAGAAATAGGCAATTTTTACACTAAGAACACAACAAACAGGTACATGTCATGTGGGCAAGATATGGGCAATTGTTACAATAAGTAGGCAACAAATAGGCAATTGTTAAAATACACAGGTAACAAATTGGCAGTTGTTTTTACAGTGTCTTGCGTCATGTTTCCAGCTAACGTGGAGCTGTTTTATAGTATGACAGGCCCCCAGTAGCTACAAGGAACTTTCTTATTGCTTAGGGTAGGAGTCCATTAGAGTCTTTGGGATTGACTTAGTAAAGTCAAATACAGAGACAATTTCCTCTATGGGACTTTGAAAGGTGGAAACTCCTTAGCAATCAAACAGTGTTGAAAACATATTTATATTTTATTTGGAAAGCTAAAATCATGGAGGTATAACATGATAAAAATCAAACTTGGATGCATATACAACTAAGGTGCAATATCAAAAAATATATACAGATAACCACTGGACTCTGTCAAATATGAAGATAGGACATCCTCTGGAAACCTACCGAGTGATGTTAACCCCTCATACTCACAAGCCCATGGCATATATTAACAGAGGCTGCATGACATACACATACAGCCCCTGTTTATGCTCAATGAAAAAAATAATAAAAATGAATTAAAATGATGTGTAACCGATTGAGTGAAAATAAAACAAATACCCCAAATGAAAAAAAGAAATAAAAAATAATAAATAAATAAAAATGGATAATAATGAAAATAAAAAAAAGCAAGAAAAAAAAAAATTATTTATATATATATATATATATATATATATATATATATATATATATATATATATATATATACCGTATTTATCGGCGTATAACACGCACCGGCGTATAACACGCACCCCAATTTAGGAGGGAATTTTAAGGAAAAAAAAACTTTTAGGAGGGAAGTTGAAGGGAAAAAAAATTTAAATTTAAATGCCCATCATTGCAGCCTTCTCAGTGCAGCCATGTCAGTGCAGCCTTGTCAGTGCAGCCTTGTCAGTGCAGCCATGTCAGTGCAGCCATGTCAGTGCAGCCATGTCAGTGCAGCCTTCCCCAGTGCAGCCTTGTCAGTGCAGACTTCCCCAGTGCAGCCTTGTCAGTGCAGACTTCCCCAGTGCAGACTTCCCCAGTGCAGCCTTCCCCAGTGCAGCCTTCCCCAGTGCAGCCTTGTCAGTGCAGACTTCCCCAGTGCAGCCTTGTCAGTGCAGACTTCCCCAGTGCAGCCTTCCCCAGTGCAGCCTTCCCCAGTGCAGGCTTGCTCCAGTGATCCCAGCCATTCTGGGCTTCAAAATCGCCGATCGCGATTTGAAAATGGCGCTGCCGGCGCCGAAATACACAGAGCGGAGCTATCCGAACCTAGCTGCTCAGGACTACGAATGGAGCCGAAAGTGAACAAGAGCCGCCGGGAAGAGCCGAGGACCGGCTCTGTGTATTTCGGCACCGACGGCGCCATTTTCAAATCGCGGTCGGCGATTTTGAAAATGTGACAGGTCGGGATCGCAGGGGATCGGCGTATAACACGCACCTGCGATTTTCCCCTGGTTTTAAGGGGAAAAAAGTGCGTGTTATACGCCGATAAATACGATATATATATAGATATATATATATAGATATATATCTATATATATATATCTATATATATATATAGATATATATATATAGATATATATATAAATTTGTTTTTTATTTATTTATTTATTATGAAAAACCATGCATGCGCTCATGCATGCAGGCGGTACCACAAATGGATTATGACAGACCCACGCATGCAGACCTGAATCACGTGCAGGTCAATCCAAAATAAAATACAAATGCAAGGGAAAGAAAATGATCAATGGCCAACAGTATAGGGAAGACATGTCATAAACTGTTGAATCTGTAATGAGGGAACGGAGGAAAAAAAATATGGTGGTATCGTTTTTAAAACTTTTTTTGATCCATTGTATAGTTATAATTTTTTCTACTGCTGTCAAAACTAACATCTATAGTCCTATGGACATTGTTGGCTTTAATCTAAGTGCAATAAATAGTTTTTTAATTGAATCCAAGTGTATACTATTTAATATATTAATACATATATGGACATATTTTTTGACTTTTTCCCATAGAGCACTGCCTTTGTTTTTGTATATTCTGACCTGTAATGTGACCTTTGGGCACCGCGCTCTGTATTGTGGCACTTTCCAGACCTTGGTATACAGTGTTAGCTGTAGAGTGCTATACTGGTTGAGAAACATGGCACTGCCTCTGGTGTTACCTAGTCCCTGAGGACCCATGCAGTGAGTATGGGCAGTTGGGCTTAATCACTGAGAACTAACTCATACTAGGTACCATTAGGCACCATTTTAAATTTTACACTACCTCCATATTGTAATACTAATGCCGCGTACACACGAGCGGAATTTCCATCAGAAAAAACTTGGATGGTTTTTCCGACGGAATCCGCTCAAGCTTGCCTTGCATACACACGGTCACACAAAAGTTCTCTGAACTTTTGACTGCCAAGAATGTGGTGACGTACAACACTACGACAAGCCGAGAAAATAAAGTTCAATGTTTCCGAGCATGCGTCCGAATTGCATACAGACTAACGCATTTTCGGATAGGAACTTTTTTCAACCGAAAAATAGAGAACCTGTTCTCAATCTTTTGCTGTCTGGAAATCTGCCAGTAAAAGTCTGATGGAGCATACACAGGGTCCCAATTTCCGACCATAAGCTCTCATCGGACTTTTGCTGGCGGAATTTCTGATCGTGTGTACGGGGCATTACATTTAAGGCTGAGGCAACAAAGCGTAGGCACCATCCGCTAGCGTCTTGCTCCCACCTTTTCAACCTAGAGCAAGTGACTTTGCACTGCTGCTCCTGCCTTTGCAGTGCTTTGAGGATTCACTATTCTCTGGTCTTATGCCACTGCCTATTTTCAGTGTCTTGGTCACTTTCTTCCATCTACGAACCTCCTCACCATCAGCTGCCTGGGCTTGTGAGTAAGTAGGGCGTTGCTTTTTCTGAGACATATGTACAAAAATGTCTCTTACAAAGGATAGGTTCACGGCATCTGGTTACCTCGGCTTCTACTATTCCATTGTGCATAGGTGCGATTTCTCAGTATCCCAAGAAGGGTCCAATATTAATCCTGGAACCCCTATTTATTTATTGTAGCGTTGTCCTCATCAAAACCTTAAATAGCTCCAAAGCATGAGGCTGAGACTTCCCAGCCAGAAGACCATTAATATCTAATTTGGATTGTTTTATTGGTTAATGCTCAATTAATGCAGCAATCTGCTCACAGGGGTTCCCAATGTGCTCTGATGACTTCCACAACTAAAAACTTTTTTTATCCCAGTGGACCTCTACCTCCAAGTGTGCCTGAAGCCCCTATTGCTATCTGATTCAGACTCAAGAGTCCTCACAGCCTTCTCCTGAAAAGCCTGTGTTTCAACAATTCCATACAAATCAAGGATCAGCCAGCTGTTCCAGGCATAGGGTCTTTTAGAGCTGTTGCTTCTAAGATCTTCACTCTATATAAATTCTTCCTCTATGAGGACTAGGGAACAACCTGTGAAATCATGGCTTACTCCTGACCATGTGAAGGAGCTTTTTTGAGTTGTCTGGAGTAACTTCAGGTCCCTTATTGGGGTTGCCTCCATATCACTGAATCCATACCATTGTTGATCAACTCTCATAAATGAGACTGCTCCATCCCGAGGTTAAACCCTCATGTCCTGGAGCTTTTGGATCAATTGTTTGAAACCCTTTAGTTCAGTGATATACTCTTGCAAGTATCTAAGCTGGTATCTTGCATGGATATTAAGTCTTAGATGTGTAGGGTACTTTGGCTTCATACCTGGCATGTCAAAGATACACAACATTTCATTTAATCACTTTTCAAGGGTATGCATCTCTTTATTTGTATCCTTGACACTGTTATTCCTGATACCTTCTAGTGCTCAGAATGTGTACCTGCCTCAACACTGGAGGTTTTAGGACATGGTAGAGGAAACTCATTCTTCCCTTACTACTATATTGGCAGTAAAAAAAGCTTTAGCCAGCTGCCTTGATACTGCACTTTGTTCTAACACTATATACGTGTCTAAACGATGCATCAAATGCTATGAGCATCTCCAAATGTCAGAAACCATGAATTAAACTGAGACAGAAGTACAGTTAAATCTCACTTGTTTAAAAATAATAAAAAAGTTAAACAGAGTAAACGTAGTCAAAACATAGCCAGAGTTCAGGAACTGGAACAGATAGTCAGACAAGCCAAAATGTCAAGGAGCCAGAGATGAGCGTAGTAGAACAGCAAGCAGGATCTGAAGCCAGAAGGAATGTCAGCCAAGCAAGTCATTAACAGGAACACAGGAAAGCTTCTCTAGAGATGTGACCCAGGCGCAGAGATCATTTGGGCTGGACGGCTTAAGTAGGCAGGACTGACGAACAGGATATCATCAACAGGTGAGTCACTGTGGAGAGATAGGAGCTGGCAATTAGCCGACAGCTGAGTGGCTAGCTCAGAGAAGTAAGGGCTGAGCCCAGCCCTGACACCAAACTTCTCCGAGCTTAATGTCTTTTTAAAATACCTTTATTTCAACTCATAGAAAAGTAACCGTGTATGTTGTTTTATCTCACTGTGCAAAACATACATATGCTGACAGTAATACCATGAAGCAGATGGCCACAAATTCAGTGGAAAAAGGGTAATAATTATTACTGCTGACAGTTAACCTGAGAGCACTAATGGGAGCAAGCACAAACTGCTGACACTGTCACATCTATGTCTGATAATACCCCTTGTAAGACCTCTGGTCTTTCTAAATGTTTAAAGACTAAATATATTTCACCATATGGAAAGCTAAGATTTTTGAATTTGAAATGTTCTAAACAGTTTGAGGAATGCAAGGCTTTTGATTCCAAATAATATCTAACTTTTAAATGCAATATAAATAAAACTAACCTTTGACGTTTAATAGTGGTGGTATGTTAATGTTGGACATTCAGACAAACTGATCATTGACAATTCCTGTTAAAATCACACATTGATTAGTTAACTTGGGTTCAGAACACATGGAGCTGAAGATAGCTACCATACTAAATAATTACACTATAAATACCTATGAGAACTCCACAGTAATAGGGAGTATCAATATCTCTGTGGAAATTACACAGACAACCCCACTGTAGAAAAAGGAGAAGATTTAGAAACTGGTGTGCCAAATGAGCAAGTAAGTACAAGTCAAACCGGGACTTTTGAGTTTATATAATAAAAGAACAAATTTCAAGGAGTGGAAACTGCATTTATTTTTCTACATACTCCCCTGCTACATGTATACACTTATCCCAGCATTTAACTAATGCCTGGAAAGCTTCAGGATAGAAAGATTTGTCTGTACGCCTGAACCATCCTAGGACAGTCTGCTTCACTTAGTCATCAGGAAGATTCTGAAAGATTCATCTCTTGTACATCCATTATCTAGGATCAGGAATTCCACGTGCAGAATGTTCACAGGAATGGCTGCTGTGGGCTGGGAACCACCACGGGCTGAGATCGTCACTGACAGACGTACAGCCACCTTTGAAACATTTACACCATTCAGATGTCTTACTGCGGCTAAGCATCTCATCACCGTACTGTGCTTGAAGTCTACTGCAGATATCCGTGGGTTTTATGCCTTAGTGCACAAGAAACTTCATCACCACATGCTGTTCCATGCACTCACTAACACTGTTGTCTGCCATCTTGATAAATGGTCTCTGGACTGGCCGGCGACATGTCCTATCAGTACTAGTACACAATTGCCACTTACTATTGCGTGCTTGCATCCCTTTTTATACCTGATTCCTGTAAAATTAAAAGTCCCGGTTTGATTTGAATGCCCCTCGTGACTTTCAGGTGTTTTTTTTTTCTTAATCCAGCGATTAAATAGAGTGAAGTGGGTATAAAGCAATTTGAAGGAGGAGCTTTAAAAAAATACATACCTCCAATAAATGCTGTTTTTCATATCTGCCTGGAGTCCTGCTTCAGACATACACTGTACATGAGCTTCAGTTCCTTGAGTTTTTTAATATTTCAGGATTAGGGATGAGCCGAACACCCCCCAATTAGGTTTGCAGCAGAAAATGCAAACAGGCAAAAAATTTGTTTGAACACATGAACACTTGAAGTCTATGGGACACGAACGTAAACAATCAAAAGTTCTAATTTTAAAGGCTTATATGCAAGTTATTGCCATAAAAAGTGTTTGGGGACCCGGGTCCTGCCCCAGGGGACATATATCAATGCAAAAAAAAGTTTTAAAAACGTCCGTTTTTTCAGGAGCAGGCATTTTAATAATGCTTAAAGTGAAACAACAAAAATGAAATATTCCTTTAAATATTGTGCCTGGGGGGTGTCCTTAGTATGCCTATAAAGTAGCACATCTTTCCCATGTTTATAACAGTGCCACAGCAAAATGAAATTTCTAAAGGAAAAAATGTAATTTAAAACTGCTTGCGGCTGTAATGTATTGTCGGATCCCAGCATATAGATAAAAATACCCAAAACACCAAAAAAAATGGCATGGATGTCACCCCCAAAATCCATACCAGGCCCTTAAGGTCTGGTATGGATATTAAGGGGAACACCCTTAATTACAATATATATATATATACAATATATATATATATCTATCTATATATATAGATATAGATATCTATATCTATAGCTATATATATATTATAATATAGTAGATATTAAGGGGAGCACTCAAATTTAAAAAAAAAAATGGTGTGGGGGTCCACCAGGCCCCCAGGCACTATATACTCTGAACAGCAGTATATATTCTATACGGCCTGCCCTATATACTCTGCAGAAAATTGGGCCTTAGGTGTTGGTGATGCCAGAACACTGTTACTCTTGTTGGGCGCAGGAACGGGCCCTGCTGTGAAATATTATATAAAGAATTGTAATTACATGCCCCAGTTAAACAGGGGCACAAAAATTGGGCCTTTGGTTGTGGTGGTGGTGCCACAACACTGTAAACCTTCACAGTTACTCCTGTTGAGCGCAGGAACGGTCCCTGTGTTGAAATATTATATCAAAAATTGTAATTACAGGCCCCTGTTAAACAGAGGCAAAAAAATTGGGCCTTGGGCGGTGGTGGTGGTGCCACAACACTGTAACCCCTCACACATACACTTGTTGGGCACAGGAATTGGCCCTGCTGTGAAATATTATATCAAAAATTGTAATTACATGCCCTGTTAAACAGGGGCAGAAAAATTGGGCCTTGGGTGGTGGTGGTGGTGGTGGTGCCCTAAACCAAAAATATTGTTGGAAGATAGCATCATCAAGATTGAGGAGGAATAGGACAGTCAGCATAGGCAGTCTTCAAGGAATCCCACATCCTTAGCAAATTCAATCAGTTACATCAGCATCAGTTGCTTGTTAGCTGCTGATCCAAGACTGATTCATTTTTATGAATGTGAGCCTATCAATGGAGTCTGTGTACTGGTGCACTCTTTGATCGGTTACAAACCCTCCAGCAGCACTGAATGTGCGTTCAGAAAGCATGCTGGATGCAGGACAGGCCAGTAGCTCAATTGCATATTGAGCAAGTTGTGGTCAGTGGTCCATCCTCAAGACCCAGTAACCCAGTGGATGCTCTGTTGGAAAGGTCTCCAAGTCTGCTATTGCCCCCAGATATTCCTGCACCATATAATGCAGATGCTGGCAATGGTTGCTTGAACCGACCAGACCTTGGTGCTGAGGACTGAAACATTTTTTAAAGCATCGGTCAGCCGGCCACCTTCTCCACTGCTCTTCCTCTGACAAAGCCTCAGCAACACGTTGTCCAGCACCAGGAAAATGTAACCTCCCAGGGTCTGGAAATGCATTGCGCAAACCTTTCTTTAAGGCCTTCTGAAAATGTTTCATCCTCTGCTCCCTCTGCGAAGGCAGGATGAGTTCTGCAACCTTACCCTTGCAACAAGATGGATCAAGAAGGGTTGCCAGCCAGTAATGATCCCTCTCCTTGATACCACGAATCCTAGGGTCCTTTCACAGGCTTTGCAGAATCAGGGAGGCCATGCAGCATAAGTTTGCAGAGGCATTCGATTCTGAGTCCTCTGGGTCACTGAGCATGACGTTGTCAGGAACTACCTCCTCCCAGCCACATACAACTCCTTGGGTTTCTGGGGACTGAAGACCATCCCTTGAAAACTGCTGCTGAGTCTTATCCTCTACATCCATACTGACACAATGCTTCTCCTCCTCCTCTTCTTCCTGTGTGTTTGGCGGGCTCGCAGGAATGCTATCTAGATAAAGGGGGCCTTGAGAGGTAAGGAAGTCCACCTCTTCCTCCCGCTGTTCTGCCTCAAGTGCCCTGTCCATGATTCCACGAAGCATATGCTCCAACAGACTAGAGGGACAGTGTCACTGATGCATGCATTGTGGCTAGTCACCATCCTTGTGGCCTCCTCAAATGGTGACAGGACAGTGCATGCATCCTTGATCAGTAGCCACTGTTGTGGCGAAAAGAAGCCAGGCTCCCCTGACCCTGTCCTGGTGCCACACTTGCACAGATACGCTTTGATGGCCCTTTGCTGTGTGTGCAGCCCCTGCAGAATTGCCAATGTTCAGTTCCACCTTGTGGGCATGTCACAAATGAGGCGTTTGGTGGGCAGGTTGCATTCCTTTTGAATGTCAGCCAGCCGAGCACTGGCATTGTGTGACCGGCACAAATTACCACATACTTTTCTGGCCTGCCTCAGGAGATCCTGTAAGCCTGGGTACCTGTTTAAGAACCACTGCACCACCAAATTCAGGACGTGCACCAAACATGGAACATGGGTCAAGTGTCCCTGTCGGAGGGCGGAGAGAAGGTCGGTGCCATTGTCACATACAACCATTCCTGGCTGAAAGTGGCGTGGCATCAACCACCTCTGAGCCTGCCCCTGCAGAGCTGACAGAATCTCTGGGAGGGGGTGGAGGAGAGAGCTGTAGCAGAATCACCACTAGATTTTTGGAGGTGTGGTGGCAGAACAAGCTCCAACAACACTGAACCCTGTCCTGCATCCTTCTCAGCTGCCAGCAGAGTTACCCAGTGTGCCATGAAGGAAAAGTAACGCCCCTGCCCATGCCTGCTGGACCAAGAGTCAGCGGTAATATGAACCTTACTGCTGACCGTCCTGTCCAATGAGGCCAAAACATTGCCTTCCACATGCCGGTAGAGAGCCGGAATGGCCTTCCATGAAAAGAAATGGCGTTTTGGAACCTGCCACTGAGGTACAGCACATTTCACAAATTCATGACAGGGGGCAGAGTCTACCAGCTGAAAAGGCAGCAGTTGCAGTGCTAGCAATTTGGCCAAGCTAGCATTTAGACCTAAGCATGTGGATGGCTGGGACCAAATTTCTTTTTACGGTTCAGCAACTGGGGTAGGGAAATTTGCCTGCTAAAATCAGATGGTGGTGTACTGCTATGAGATTGCCTGCAAGTACTTGGGACACCTATTGCTATACCTTCATTCCTCTCAGTGCAGGTTTTTGAGAGGACTGGAGGTATAGTAGGGTTGGAGATCCCAGCTGAGGAGCAAGGAGAAGTCCGCCATCTTCTTTGATCCGGGTCTTTCAAGTGCCGTTGCCAACAGACTGCATGGCAAGTCATCATATATCTGATCAAACATGTGGTGCCCAAGCAGCTGCTGTTCTGGCCATGCTTGATCCGCTTCAGACCTAGGTTGTAAACAGCAACGGTACGATCTGCTGCACACATGTCGAAAAAGGCCCACACCGATGAACTTTTAAAAGTCAGTGGTGAGTCAGCAGCGACCTGCACCTGCGGAGCTCTGTGGTGTGATGCAATAGGGTGGCTGCCTTAAGCTGGCCCCTAGAGGACATCCCACCTCATTGGAGTTGTACCTCCTCCTCCTCTCTTCTCTCAGGCACCCAAGTACAGTCAGTGACCTCATCACTCCCTCCCTCCTCGTCACTGGAGCAAACTTGGCAGTATGCTGCAACTGGGGGAACATGACTGCCAGTTTTTTGTCCTTCTTGGGCACCCCCTTTCTCTAGGCTCACATTACTCCCTTCCTAAACCTGGGAACCAACATCGGAGCCTTCAAGTCGCTGCTCATCCTCCAGCAGCATGTGCCCGACACTGTGGTCGAATAACTCTGGGGACTCCTCAGTGCATGATGGTAGGGCTATGGAAGGAATGACTGTGGACAAGGAGCCAGTAGAATAGGCCACTTTGGTAGTTATGATGGAAGGCAAACTACTCTGAGCCTGGGTGACAGAGGATGAGGAGGATGAGGACGGCTTTGTTATCCACTCCACCAACTCTTCTGCATGTTCTGGCTCAATAACACAGCCAGCAGCAGAAAAAAAAGGACAATCGTGCCCCACGGTCACCTGCAGAGGATGCATCATGTCCACGACCACCACTGCTGACTGTATACACAGAGGCTGCTTGCCCTCTTTTAGTGGCCTTTGAGCATCTGCCTCTCCTTGGTGGCCTTCTGGACGTGATGAATTTTTTGTTTTGCAGCACCACACTACACTGTATTAGATACTGTGTACACTGCCTGAAGTGTATTAAAAACTGTACACACTGTATTAGATACTGTGTACACCACCTGCACTGTATTAGCAACTGTACAATGGCTGCACTGTATTGTATACTGTGTACACCACCAGAAGTGTAGTAGAAACTGTACACATGGTATTAGATACTGTGTACACCACCTGAAGTGTATTAGAAACAGTACACCACAGAATGCACTGTAGATATAGGCTACACTGGATGCAGAGTGTACAGTGGGGACGGAAAGTATTCAGACCCCCTTAAATTTTTCACTCTTTGTTATATTGCAGCCATTTGCTAAAATAATTTAAGTTCATTTTTTTCCTCATTAATGTACACACAGCACCCCATATTGACAGAAAAACACAGAATTGTTGACATTTTTGCAGATATATTAAAAAAGAAAAACTGAAATATCACATGGTCCTAAGTATTCAGACCCTTTGCTCAGTATTTAGTAGAAGCACCCTTTTGATCTAACACAGCCTTGAGTCTTTTTGGGAAAGATGCAACAAGTTATTCACATCTGGATTTGGGGATCCTCTGCCATTCCTCCTTGCAGATCCTCTTTAGTTCTGCCAGGTTGGATGGTAAAAGTTGGTGGACAGCCATTTTTAGGTCTCTCCAGAGATGCTCAATTGGGTTTAAGTCAGGGCTCTGACTGGGCCATTCAAGAACAGTTATGGAGTTGTTGTGAAGCCACTCCTTCATTATTTTAGCTGTGTGCTTAGGGTCATTGTCTTGTTGGAAGGTAAACCTTTGGCCCAGGCTATGGTCCTGCACACTCTGGAGAAGGTTTTCATCCAGGATATCCCTGTACTTGGCCGCATTCATCTTTCCTTCAATTGCAACCAGTCGTCCTGTCCCTGCAGCTGAAAAACACGCCCACAGCATGATGCTGCCACCACCATGCTTCACTGTTGGGACTGTATTGGACAGGTGATGAGCAGTACCTGGTTTTCTCCACACATACCGCTTAGAATTAAGGCCAAAAAGTTCTATCTTGGTCTCATCAGACCAGAGAATCTTATTTCTCATCGTCTTGGAGTCCTTCAGGTGTTTTTTAGCAAACTCCATGTGGGCTTTCATTTGTCTTGCACTGAGGAGAGGCTTCCATCGGCCCACTCTGCCATAAAGCCCAGACTGGTGGAGGGCTGTAGTGATGGTTGACTTTCTACAACTTTCTCCCATCTCCCGACAGCATCTCTGGAGCTCAGCCACAGTGATCTTTGGGTTCTTCTTTACCTCTCTAACCAAGGCTCTTCTCCCCCAATAGCTCAGTTTGGCCGGACGGCCAGCTCTAGGAAGGGTTCTGGTTGTCCCAAACGTCTTCCATTTAAGGATTATGGAGGCCACTGTGCTCTTAGGAACCTTAAGTGCAGCAGAAATTTTTTTGTCACCTTGGCCAGATCTGTGCCTTTCCACAATTCTGTCTCTGAGATCTTCAGGCAGTTCCTTTGACCTCATGATTCTCATTTGCTCTGACATGCACTGTGAGCTGTAAGGTCTTATATAGACAGGTGTGTGGCTTTCCTAATCAAGTCCAATCAGTATAATCAAACACAGCTGGACTCAAATGAAGGTGTAGAACCATCTCAAGGATGATCAGAAGAAATGGACAGCACCTGAGTTAAATATATGAGTGTCACAGCAAAGGTTCTGAATACTTAGGACCATGTGATATTTCAGTTTTTCTTTTTTAATAAATCTGCAAAAATGTCAACAATTCTGTGTTTTTCTATTAATATGGGGTGCTGTGTGTACATTAATGAGGAAAAAAAATAACTTAAATTATTTTAGCAAATGGCTGCAATATAACAAAGAGTGAAAAATGTAAGGGGATCTGAATACTTTCCGTCCCCACTGTGTGTATATATATATATATATATATATATATATATATATACACAGTATTTCACAAAAGTGAGTACACCCCTCACATTTTTGTAAATATTTTATTCTATCTTTTCATATGACAACACTGAAGAAATGACACTTTGCTACATTGTAAAGTAGTGAGTGTACAGCTTGTATAACAGTGTAAATTTGCTGTCCCCTCAAAATAACTCAACACACAGCCATTAATATCTAAACCTCTGGCAACTAAAGTGCGTAAACCCCAAAGTGAAAATGTCCAAATTGGGCCCAATTAGCCATTTTCCCTCCCCGGTGTCATGTGACTCATTAGTGTTACAAGGTCTCAGGTGTGAATGGGGAGCAGGTGTGTTAAATTTGGTGTTATCGCTCTCACTCTGTCATAGTGAGAAGTTCAACATGGCACCTCATGGCAAAGAACTCTCAGAGAATCTGAAAAAAAGAATTGTTGCTCTAAAGATGGCCATAAGAAGATTGCCAAAACCCTGAAACTGAGCTGCAGCACTGTGGCCAAGACCATACAGCAGTTTAACTGGACAGGTTCCACTCGGCATGGTTGACCAAAGAAGCTGAGTGCACGTGCTCAGCGTCATATCCAGAGGTTGTCTTTGGGAAATAGACGTATGAGTGCTGTCAGCATAGCTGCAGAGGTTGAAGGGGTGGGGGACAGCCTGTCAGTGCTTAGACCATGCACTGCACACTGCATCAAATTGGTCTGCATTGCTGTCATCCCAGAAGGAAGCCTCTTGTAAAGATGATGAACAAGAAAGCCCGCAAACAGTTTGCTGAAGACAAGCAGACTAAGGACGTGGATTACTAGAACCATGTCCTGTAGTCTGATGAGACCAAGATAGACTTATTTGGTTCAGATGGTGTCAAGCGTGTTTGGTGGCAACCAGGTGAGGAGTACAAAGACAAGTGTGTCTTGCCTACATGATGGTAGGAGTGTCATGGTCTGGGGCTGAATGAGTGCCGGCACTGGAGAGCTACAGTTCATTGAGGGAACCATGAATGCCAACATGTACTGTGACATACTGAAGCAGAGCATGATCCTCTCCCTTCGGAGACTGGGCCGCAGGGTAGTATTCCAATATGATAATCTCCAAGATGACCACTGCCTTGCTAAAGAAGCTGAGGGTAAAGGTGATGGACTGGCCAAGCATGTATCCAGGCCCAAACCCTATTGAGCGTCTGTGGGGCATCCTCAAACGGAAGGTAGAGGAGCGCAAGGTCTCTAACATCCACCAGTTCTGTGATGTCATCATGGAGGAGTGGAAGAGGACTCCAATGGCAACCTGTGAAGCCCTGGTGAGCTCCATGCCCAAGAGGGTTAAGGTAGTGCTAAAAAATAACGGTGGCCACATAAATTATTGACACTTTGGGTACAATTTGGACATTTTCACTTAGGGAGTACTCACTTTTGTTGCCAACGGTTTAGACATTAAGGCAAGGCTGCGTGTTGAGTTATTTTGAGGGGACAGCAAATTTACACTGTTATACAAGCTGTACACTCACTACTTTACATCGTAGCAAAGTGTCATTTCTTCAGACAGTGACATGAAAATATATAATAAAATATTTACAAAAATGTGAGAGGTGTACTCACTTTTGTGAGATACTGTATATATTAATACACAGTATATTAATGTATTAATACACCGTCTGAATTGTATTAGAAACAGTACACTACAGAATGCACTGCTGTAGATATAGGCTATACTGGATGCAGTGTATATATATATATATATATATATATATATATATATATATATATATATATACACTAGACTATATATATATATATATATATATATATACACTAGACTGTATATATATATATATATATATATATATATATATATATACACACACTAGACTATATATATATATATATATATATATATATATATGTATATAACACCGCCTGAAGTGTATTAGAAATAGTACAGCACGGAATGCACTGTAGATATAGTATGCAGAGTACATATATATATATATATATATATATATATATGACTGTTTATATATATTAATGCACTGACTGAATTTCGAGTAAACGCTGAATATATAGTCTATGCTAAATTCAGAGTATATAAATATATACTAGACTGCCTGTATATATATATATATATATATATATATATATATATATATATATATATATATATATATATCAAATACACTGCCACTAACTGAATAACCTGCCTGCTTAATCTAAATTAAGCTATCTCTCTGTCCACGCCAACAACACTACACACGGCTGCTGTGTAAGCAGCCTTATATAGTGTGGGGTATGGACTTAGTCCCCCTCAGCCATGATTGGCGGAAGGCACCCCATAATGTTCGCTTTTTGGCGAAAGGGCGAACACCTGATGTTCAAGTCAAACTTATGTTCGACCCGAACATTGAGCTCATCCCTATTCAGGATACATGATAAAACAAAGAAATTGTTTGCTTTTATTCTCTATCGCTTTTTGGGACAGAGACCAGTGTGTGCAAAATGTAAAAACATACAGGTTTGTCTCATATAGTAGTAAATATATCAGATAACCACATTATCTTGATTGTAATTCAAAGATGTTCATTATGCGATTTTTCTCTGCACAGGTATCTGAATCAGACTAAGCCGGAGGAGCTGCACAGCACACAAAACAGAGAGAAGTTTGCTAACTTCAAACAAGCGCTGAATGCTCTGGGGTTCAATAGTCTTGTAAGTCAAATTCGTGTGACTATTAATGATATAGATGAAAATGAATGATGTATATAAAAGAGTCTGTATTAATCAGGTGTTAGCTTTGAAATGTCCTGTTTGTTTTTTTTTTAAGGTAGAAAAAATCCAGCTGCAGTTCTGTTGACCTGAGCCAAAGAACCTATGCATGTATTTATACATGTTTATATTTTGCTTGATTTTGCTTAATGTTTTACTATAAGGTATATTGGAGTCGACTGTCAAGGCCCATAATAAGTCTAACATGCGAACAGACAAAAAATTTGTTCGAACACGCAAACACCATTAAAGTCTATGGGACACGAACATGAATAATCAAAAGTGCTAATTTTAAAGGCTTATATGCAAGTTATTGCCATAAAAAGTGTTTGTGGACCTGGGTCCTGCCCCAGGGGACATGTATCAACAGAAAAGAAAGTTTTAAAAACGGCTGTTTTTTCGGGAGCAGTGACTTTAATAATGCTTAAAGTGAAACAATAAAAGTGAAATATTCCTTTAAATTTTGTACCTGGGGGTGTCTATAGTATGCCTGTAAATTGGCACATGTTTCCCGTGTTTACAACAGTCCCTGAACAAAATGACATTTCTAAAGGAAAAAAAGTAATTTAAAAGTACCCGCGGCTATAATGAATTGTCGGTCCCGGCAATATACATAAAAGTCATTGAAAAAAATGGCATGGGATTCCCCCACAGTCCATTACCAGGCCCTTTGAGTCTGGTATGAATATTAAGGGGAACCCCGAGCCAAAATTAAAAAAAATAAATTGCGTGGGGGTCCCCCCAAATTCCATACCAGGCCTTCAGGACTGGTATGGATATTTAGGGGAACCCCCACGCCAAAATTTAAAAAAATGGCGTGGGGGTCCCCCTCAAAATCCATACCAGACCCTTATCCGAGGCACACAATCTGGCAGGCTGCAGGAAAAGAGGGGGGGATGAGAGAACGCCCCCCCTCCTGAACCATACCAGGCCACATGCCCTCAACATGGGGAGGGTGCTTTGGGGTAGCCCCCCAAAGCACCTTGTCCCCATTTTGATGGGGACAAGGGCCTCATCCCCACAACCCTAGCCCGGTGTGGGGGTCTGCAGGCAGGGGGCTTATCAGTATCTGGACAAGTATCTAACAAGGGGACCTCCAGATCCCGGCCTCCACCCCTGTGTGAAATGGTAACGGGGTACAAATGTACCCCTACCATTTTTCAAAAAAAGTGTGAAAATGGTAAAAATGACATGACACGGCTTGCTCTGTCGATGGATTAAAAAAGAAAAAAAAAAGCCGCCACCAGTCTGCCGTAATGACCGTCCTCTCAGGTGACAGCCACAGTCAGGGGCCACACGGTGATGTTGCTGGTTGACCCCGCCCCCCTCTGATGCACAGGGACATTCCTATGGCTTCCCCGTAGTGTCAGGGGGGCGGGGCCACACAGAGACATCCCCTTGTGACCCCGCCCCCCTCTGACGCACGGGGACATCCCTATGGCTTCCCCGTAGCATCAGAGGGGGGGCAGGGTCACCCTGTTACGTCACCGTGTGGCCCCATCCTCAGTTATAAAAGAACTGTCACCTGAGAGGACGGTCATTATGGCGGGTGCCTCCCATGGAGGTGGATCGGTGGCTGCGTGCAGGTTTTTTTTTTCTTTTTCGGTCCATCGGCGGAGCAAGAGAAGAAGAAGAGGACTTCGTGGGACATTTTCCTTGTCAAAAGAAGTTTATTGAGTATACAATATTATAAAGATACATAAAGTAAGTTTACAAGGATCTATAAAGTAAGCTCATTGTTTTACAGTAGGGATTATATAGGTAAATATCATGAAATTTCAAATATTAAACATTGGGTTCACGTAAACCTAAATTAAAGATATATATCATTTCCTTAGTTACTTTTGTAGGTATTTAAATGATTTATACCTACTATATATATTGTTTACAGGTAGAGTGTATATAGGTCAAATAAATTCTGATAATGAGCTTTAATCGTAAGGTGGAGAAAAGGAAAGAGAAAGAAGAAAAAGGGTAGAAAGGCAGAGGTATGGTCCACAAGGTTGTCCCGCTCGTCAGGTTATTATTCTTTTTAGTTCTCATTGAAGCCTTAGAATGGGTGTCTCTGTAAGTCATTTAATCTGTTACCATGGCAACAGGACAGAGTCATTGAAATTTGACAGGAACTGTTGTTTTATCCAAGGATGCCAAAGTTTTTTAAATTTTGGAATTTGATTTTGATCGATGGCTACCATCTTAGCATGGGACATTGTATTATTCATTCTGTGAATTGTTTCTGCTAGTACCAACGTAGGAGATTTCCATGCTTTGGCCACTGTTTGTTTTGCAGCCGTTATTAGTTGGATCATAAGTTTGAATTGAGATAGTGTTAACCATTCCGGTTTTAGATTAAGTAAAGTTATATATGGATCTGGTTGTATTATTTTTTTAAATATTTTAGATGCAATCACGAAGACTTCCTTCCAGAAGGTTTGGATTACTGGGCACGTCCACCATATGTGTAAATGTGTGCCTATTTCTGGGCATCCTCGAAAACAAAGAGCTGAGGTATTAGGTGAATATTTTGCCACTCTAGCGGGTACAAGGTACCAGCGAGTTAGGACTTTATAATTTGTCTCCAGTGCTAAGATGTTGGGTGAGGATGACTTAGATGTGAGCCATATGTTAGACCAGTCCGTGTCTTCTAAAGTTCGTCCCAGGTCCTCCTCCCACCTCTGAACGTAAGAGGGTCTATTAAGATTTACTACTCCATATAATTGATTATAAAGTGATGAAATTGTACCTTTAGCAAATGGATCTTTTGTACAGATTGATTCAAAAATGGATAATTGGGATAATGGTGTATCCCCCTTTAGGAATGGTGTATAGAAATTTTTGATTTGGAGATATCTAAATATCTCAGAGTTTGGTAGATCATATTTTTCTCTAAGCGATGGGAATGAAAGGAATGGTTTAGATGCTATGAAGTCATTTAGTGTCTGAATGCCTGATGTTGTCCAAGCTTTAAAAGAATTTGGGTAGATCCATGCCGGATAAAAGGCCGGATTTCTGATAAAAGAAAGGAGAGGATTGTGTGGAGATTGTAACTGATATTTGGTTTTTAGTTTATCCCAGAGAGATAAGAAGTGTTTAATTATGGGATTATGAATTTTAAAGCGGTCTTTAGGATCAAGCCATAACAAGTTTGATATTAATAGAGGGTCATTTTCTGAAGCCTCTATAAATACCCATAATGGGATTTCCTGTTTTGCATGGTATTTGGACAGACTGGCCAAATGTGCTGCTCTGTAGTAGTTAGTAAAATTAGGGTATCCCAGGCCTCCTTTATTTTTTGGAAGATGTAGTGTGTGTATAGGTATACGTGGTTTAGAAGAGCCCCATATAAATGAAGTTACTCTTTTTTGTACTATTCTCAAAAAATAGGAAGGAATTGGAATAGGGAGGACTCTGAATAGATAAAGCAATTTGGGTAGAATAGTCATTTTGATTGCATTAATCTTCCCTATCCAGGATAAAGGAAGTTGCGACCATTGTTTTATTAGATTTGTGATCTGTCTTAATACAGGAGGATAATTGGTTGAGAGTAAGTCAGAATGAGATGCTGTTAAATGAATTCCAAGATATGGGATTGATTTTTCTGCCCATGTGAATGGGAGTGCAGCCCTAGCCGGGATCAATTCCATGTTTGTGAGCGAAATATTAAGCACTAGGCATTTCTTAGGATTAATCATAAGGCCGGATAGGGCTGCAAATCCATCAAGAGCTGGTATTAAGTTAGGACCAGAGACCTGTGGTGATGATAGAAAAAGTAATATATCATCTGCAAATATACATAATTTGTGTGTAATACCTCCTACTTCAATGCCAGTTATAGTTTGGTTTGTTCTGATGTATTGGGCCATGGGTTCGAGTATAAGGGCAAATAATAAGGGAGATAATGGGCAACCCTGTCGGGTACCTCTTTCGATATTAAAGGCATCAGATTTGTATCCAGCGTATTTTATATAGGCTTTGGGTTTATTATATAATGCTTTGATCCATGTTAAAAAGTGGGGTCCAAAACCCCATTTTTGTAATGAATATTGCATATATTGCCAGGATACTGTGTCAAATGCCCTCTTAATATCGAGAGATAGAAAACATAAAGGGATTTTCCGTTTTTTAGCAATATGTGCCAATAACACTGCCCTGCGTATATTATCGCCTGCCTGTCTATTTGGCATGAAGCCTACTTGATCTCTATGTATTAATTTTCCTATAATGCTATTGAGGCGTTTTGCTATTATTTTTGCTAATAATTTAATATCAAGGTTTAACAGAGAGATAGGCCGATAATTCACACAGGAAGTATCATCAGAAAGGGGTTTTGGGATCATACAAACAATTGCCATTAGTGTTTCTTGCCGAAAAGAATGTCCTTCTAGAAGTTTGTTAAAAGTTTCAGTGAGAATGGGAGAGAGTATTTCTGATAATGTTTTATAGTATAAAGCCGAGTAGCCGTCTGGGCCTGGTCTTTTGTTAAGTTTTAGGTCTTTTATGGCGTTAGCAACTTCATCTATAGTTATAGGCTCATCCAAACTGCTTTTTTGATTCTGAGACAACTCAGGTAAGGTTATTTTTGAGAAGAAGGATTCAGCCTCTGTAGGATTAAATTCATTGTTTGTCTTGTATAAAGTTGCGAGATGTGAGTGAAATTTATGGACTATTTTAACTGGATTACAAGTATAAACATTTTTTGATAATTTCAAACGTATTGGTTTGAAAGATTTGTTAGTTGAATTTAATGCCCGAGCCAAATATGTACCTGGTTTGTTTGTATTCATGTAGAAATTGTGTTTGGAACGTTTGAGGGATTTATCAACTGACTCAGTGAGAAATAGATCGTATTCCAATCTAGATTTTTCCAGATGAGATTTTGTACTCTGAGATGGATTATCTTGGAATGATATGTAGGCTGCATTAAAATTGAGTTCTAGTTTTTTTGCTAGATTTTTGCGTTCCCGTTTAAATAGTGCCATTTGTCTTTGTATTGTACCATGCAAGACAGGCTTATGAGCTTCCCACAGTGTTATTGGGGAAATGTCTGTTATATTATTAATTGATATGTATTCCTTTAAAGCTTGTTCAATGGCCATCTGATGTAGTGGGTGTTTGAGCATTATGTCCGGTAAGTACCACGTTGGGTCATGCGCTTTTGATATGTCTGAGGCTATAGTAGTGTATACTGCATTAAGGTCAGACCACGGAATCTGAATTATATCTGATGCAATAATTTCTGGTATCATTCCTATTGTCAGAAAAATATGATCTATTCTGGTGAAGGTTTGATGAGGGTGCGAGAAATAAGTGAATTTCTTTTTCATTGGGTTACTTTCTCTCCACGAATCTACCAGATTGTATTTGGAAAGAAGTTGAGAAAAAGGTAATCTAGAGGTTATTTTGGATGGTGTAAAAGGTGATTTATCTAGAAATGGGAGGAGGACCTGGTTCGAATCCCCGCACATTATCACTGTTCCTATTTTGTGTGTATTAATCACTTGTAATATATGTGAGAGGAATGGTGTAGGTTGTTTGTTAGGAGCATAGTAGGAAATCACCGTGATTGCTGTATCCATTATATAACCCATGAGTATCAGGTATCTACCGTCTGGGTCTTTAATTTCTGATGATAAGGTGAATGGTGTGGATCAGTGAAATGCAATTAGAGTACCCCTTTGTTTGGTACAGGCAGAAGCCGTGTAAATTTGTTGATAAAAAGGAGAAATATATTTTGAAGTAGAATCTTTGGTGAAGTGTGTTTCTTGGAGGCATACTATGTGAGCCTTCTTGTTATGGAAAGTACGGAAGGCTTTGGTCCTTTTTTGAGGGACATTTATTCCCTGAACATTCAGGGAAAGTATATTCAGTGGTGCCATGGCAACAGATCAAATAGTTTTGACTTACTTTTTGTTATGCAGAGCTGACTGCGCAGATCAACCTGTGTGGACTGAAGAGATGAAAAGATAGAAAAGAAACCAGTGAATTCTGGAGTAAAGAGTAAACAAAAAACATATGAGATTAGATGATACATTGTATAAATTATTTTTTGCAAGTAATCACAATTTACCCGTGAAAGAGAATAAATATCTCTCTCAGGGGAATAAGTGCCTTCGTCACACTCCCACATAATATGGTTGGGAGAATGAGGAGGGCTAATGGGGGTACACGGATCTTCCGCTTACAGGAGAGAAGTGCTATGTCAAAAGACATCAAAATGATGATTCATTAATTGGAGTGCAGAATATAGTTTTTGTTGAAATTATTTATTCCAGGGTGGTTGTATATGGTTAGTCTTGCCCTAGGCTAAATAATTCAGTTAGAAAGGTACTGTTAATAACTTTGGTATTGATGAAGATAGTCTGAATTATTTTGGGATTTTAACCCTTTTAGAGTAAACAATTACATATTGTATTCATATGTAACTGTTTAGATATGTTAACTCATAAAATTGAGGTTGTATTGCTTCAGATTAGAATAAACAAAAACATAGTTCTAGGAACTAGTTAGGTACTAATATATTTGTTTTAAGAAAAGAAAGAAAAAGCTTCCATTACTTCTGGATTATTGAGCATATTTGTCCTAAAAAGTAATAAATCTATTGTTATTACCTGAAAATATATAACTGAACAAGAATTTCCTTATTTCACTTATATATTCTAAGGCTATATGAATCAGAAGTAATAAGAAATATAACTGGAATATAACTTGATCCCATACAGTGTGTGACTATCAGAATGCAGTTACATTCAGTTATAAATACAGGTTTTTTATAGAGAACCATCTCTTAGTATAATAAATGAAGAGATATCAGGAATTAGGATGTTAGTCCATTGAATCTTCTTGGTCCATGGATGATGTGGCATAACGGCCTCTTTTGTGAGAATGATGATTCCCATTTTGTTCTGAAATTTTCTGGGTGCTGCCTGAAGGTGAAGATGATGCCATTCTTCTGCGTGTGGGGGTGTTGCTGCTTGTGGGTTCTGTCAGATTTAATTTTAAAAGGGTTTGTTGTAGTTCATCTGCTGATCTGCTTCTGTAAATTGTACCTTGGTAGTTAAATCTGACTGAAAAGGGGAAGCCCCATTGATACATAATGTTGTGGCGTTGCAGTTCCATTAGTTGGGGTTTCATGGATCGTCTTTTAGTAATAGTAAGTTGGGATAGGTCAGCAAAAATTTGATAATTGTGTCCTTGAAAATTAAGTTCCTTTTTTTCTCTTGCAGCAATTAGTATTTGTTCTTTCGTTCTGTAATAATGAAATTTTGTGATTATATCACGTGGGGGTCCGTCTTTCTTTTTGGCTGTGAGGGCTCTGTGTACTCTGTCCAGTTCTAAACGTTCAATAGGGATATCTGGCTTTAGTTCTTGTAATAGAGCAGTAATAGTAGATTGCAGGTCTGTCACAGTTTCAGGTATTCCCCTTATGCGCAAGTTTGAACGTCTGGCTCCATTTTCGTAATCTTCGAGCTTAGTTTGAAGTATTAAATTCTCTTCTTTTAATTGTTCCAATTCTGTTATATTTTCTTGGGTTGTAATTTCAAAGTCATCAATTTTTATTTCTAAGGCCACGGTGCGGTTTCCCAGCTCTCTTATTTCTTTGGTTAGGCTGTTTGTTATTTGGTCTGAGGTTTGTTTTAAAGCCTTATGAAGCATCTTTTCAAATTGTAATAATATTACTGGGGATGCTGAGGAGGCTTGTGGAGATGTTTGTGAGAGGATTTGTTCTGTATCTGACTCAAATGGAGAGCCTTGCTGTGACATTTTCTGTCTGTGAGAGCGCCCTGATGCTGTATATTGTGAGTAGGGATGAGCCGAACACCCCCCTGTTCGGTTCGCACCAGAACATGCGAACAGGAAAAAAGTTCGTTCGAACATGCGAACACCGTTAAAGTCTATGGGACACGAACATGAATAATCAAAAGTGCTAATTTTCAAGGCTTATATGCAAGTTATTGTCATAAAAAGTGTTTGGGGACCTGGGTCCTGCCCCAGGGGACATGGATCAATGCAAAAAAAAGTTTTAAAAACGGCCGTTTTTTCAGGAGCAGTGATTTTAATAATGCTTAAAGTCAAACAATAAAAGTGTAATATCCCTTTAAATTTCGTACCTGGGGGGTGTCTATAGTGTGCCTGTAAAGGGGCGCATGTTTCCTGTGTTTAGAACAGTCTGACAGCAAAATGACATTTTGAAGGAAAAAACTCATTTAAAACTACCCGCGGCTATTGCATTGCCGACAATACACATAGAAGTTCATTGATAAAAACGGCATGGGAATTCCCCAAAGGGGAACCCCGAACCAAAATTAAAAAAAAAAAATGACGTGGGGGTCCCCCTAAATTCCATACCAGGCCCTTCAGGTCTGGTATGGATATTAAGGGGAACCCCGGCCAAAATTTAAAAAAAAAATGACGTGGGGTTCCCCCTAAATTCCATACCAGACCCTTCAGGTCTGGTATGGATTTTAAGGGGAACCCCGCGCCAAAAAAAAAAAAAAAAACGGCGTGGGGTCCCCCCAAAAATCCATACCAGACCCTTATCCGAGCACGCAACCTGGCAGGCCGCAGGAAAAGAGGGGGGGACGAGAGTGCGGCCCCCCCTCCCTCCTGAACCGTACAAGGCCACATGCCCTCAACATTGGGAGGGTGCTTTGGGGTAGCCCCCCAAAACACCTTGTCCCCATGTTGATGAGGACAAGGGCCTCATCCCCACAACCCTGGCCGGTGGTTGTGGGGGTCTGCGGGCGGGGGGCTTATCGGAATCTGGAAGCCCCCTTTAACAAGGTGACCCCCAGATCCCGGCCCCCCCCTGTGTGAAATGGTAAGGGGGTACATAAGTACCCCTACCATTTCACGAAAAAAGTGTCAAAAATGTTAAAAATGACAAGAGACAGTTTTTGACAATTCCTTTATTTAAATGCTTCTTCTTTCTTCTATCTTGCTTCATCTTCTGGTTCTTCTGGCTCTTCTGGTTCTTCCTCCGGCGTTCTCGTCCAGCATCTCCTCCGCGGCGTCTTCTGTCTTCTTCTCCTCGGGCCGCTCCGCACCCATGGCATGGGGGGGAGGCTCCCGCTCTTCTCTTCTTCTCTTCTTCTTTTCTTCTTTTCTTCTTTTCTTCTCTTCTTCTTCATTTTCTTCTCCGGGCCGCTCCGCAATCCATGCTGGCATGGAGGGAGGCTCCCGCTGTGTGACGGCGCTCCTCGTCTGACAGTTCTTAAATAACGGAGGGGGGCGGGGCCACCCGGTGACCCCGCCCCCCTCTGACGCACGGTGACTTGACGGGACTTCCCTGTGACGTCATGGGGAATGCCACAGGGAAGTCCCGTCAAGTCACCGTGCGTCAGAGGGGGGCGGGGTCACCGGGTGGCCCCGCCCCCCTCCGTTATTTAAGAACTGTCAGACGAGGAGCGCCGTCACACAGCGGGAGCCTCCCTCCATGTCAGCATGGATTGCGGAGCGGCCCGGAGAAGAAAATGAAGAAGAAGAGAAGAAGAGAAGAAAAGAAGAAAAGAAGAAAAGAAGAAGAGAAGAAGAGAAGAGCGGGAGCCTCCCCCCCATGCCATGGGTGCGGAGCGGCCCGAGGAGAAGAAGACAGAAGACGCCGCGGAGGAGATGCTGGACGAGAACGCCGGAGGAAGAACCAGAAGAACCAGAAGAGCCAGAAGAACCAGAAGATGAAGCAAGATAGAAGAAAGAAGAAGCATTTAAATAAAGGAATTGTCAAAAACTGTCTCTTGTCATTTTTAACATTTTTGACACTTTTTTCGTGAAATGGTAGGGGTACTTATGTACCCCCTTACCATTTCACACAGGGGGGGGGCCGGGATCTGGGGGTCACCTTGTTAAAGGGGGCTTCCAGATTCCGATAAGCCCCTCGCCCGCAAACCCTCACAACCACCGGCCAGGGTTGTGAGGATGAGGCCCTTGTCCTCATCAACATGGGGACAAGGTGTTTTGGGGGGCTACCCCAAAGCACCCTCCCAATGTTGAGGGCATGTGGCCTGGTACGGTTCAGGAGGGAGGGGGGGCCGCACTCTTGTCCCCCCCTCTTTTCCTGCGGCCTGCCAGGTTGCGTGCTCGGATAAGGGTCTGGTATGGATTTTTGGGGGGACCCCACGCCGTTTTTTTTTTTTTTTTTGGCGCGGGGTTCCCCTTAAAATTCATACCAGACCTGAAGGGTCTGGTATGGAATTTAGGGGGAACCCCACGTCATTTTTTTTTTTAAATTTTGGCCGGGGTTCCCCTTAATATCCATCCCAGACCTGAAGGGCCTGGTATGGAATTTAGGGGGACCCCCACGTCATTTTTTTTTTTTAATTTTGGTTCGGGGTTCCCCTTTGGGGAATTCCCATGCCGTTTTTATCAATGAACTTCTATGTGTATTGTCGGCAATGCAATAGCCGCGGGTAGTTTTAAATGAGTTTTTTCCTTCAAAATGTCATTTTGCTGTCAGACTGTTCTAAACACAGGAAACATGCGCCCCTTTACAGGCACACTATAGACACCCCCCAGGTACGAAATTTAAAGGGATATTACACTTTTATTGATTGACTTTAAGTATTATTAAAATCACTGCTCCTGAAAAAACGGCCGTTTTTAAAACTTTTTTTTGCATTGATCCATGTCCCCTGGGGCAGGACCCAGGTCCCCAAACACTTTTTATGACAATAACTTGCATATTAGCCTTTAAAATTAGCACTTTTGATTTCTCCCATAGACTTTTAAAGGGTGTTCCGCGGCATTCGAATTTGCCGCGAACACCCCAAATTGTTCGCTGTTCGGTGAACTTGCGAACAGCCAATGTTCGAGTCGAACATGAGTTCGACTCGAACTCGAAGCTCATCCCTAATTGTGAGGTGACTGGAGCTGCTTTAGTTGCAGTGAGTGCCTGTGAGCTCTTTGTGAGGTGATTTTTATTTCTGCCACGGCTTCCTCCCAGTACCATATTTCCTGCCCAAACTTTCACAGTTTGTTCCCTGGGGCAAAAAGGTTCAAATGGATACCTTTTGAGCCTGCAGGCTCCGCTTTGTCCTTCTCTTCTCTCCTCAACGGTGTGGAGCTCTAACAATGCATGTCTGCTCCGCTAGGCTCCTCGTGGGACATTTTAATCTTTTTATTTTTTAATAAAGGACTTGTCATGTAATTTTTACCATTTTCACACTTTTTTTGTGAAATGGTAGGGGTACCGTTACCATTTCACACGGGGGGGAGGCCGAGATCTGGGTGTCCCCTGGTTAAAGGGGGCTTCCAGATTTCGATAAGCCCCCTGCCTGCAGACCCTCACAACCACCGGGCAAGGGTTATGGGGACAAGGCCCATGTCCCCATCAACATGGGGACAAGGTGCTTTGGGGGGCCACCCCAAAGCACCCTTCCATGTTGAGGGCATGTAGATTTTGAGGGGGACCCCCACGCCATTTTTTAAAAAATTTTGGCTCGGGGTTCCCCTTAATATCCATACCAGACCTGAAGGGCCTGGTATGGAATTTGGGGGGACCCCAATGCCATTTTTTTTTAAATTTTGGCTCAGGGTTCCCCTTAATATTCATACCAGACCCAAAGGGCCTGGTAATGGACTGTGAGGGAATCTCATGCCGTTTTTTTTTGTTTCAATGACTTTTATGTGTATTGCCGGGACCGACAATTCATTATAGCCGCGAGTACTTTTAAATTACTTTTTTTCCTTTAGAAGTGTAGTTTTGTGCAGGGACTGTTGTAAACACGGGAAACATGCGCCACTTTACAGGTATACTATGGACACCCCCCAGGTACGAAATTTAAAGGAATACTTTGGTTTTATTGTTTCACTTTAAGCATTATTAAAATCATTGCTCCCGAAAAAACGGCAGTTTTTAAAACTTTCTTTTGCACTGATACATGTCCCCTGGGGCAGGACCCAGGTCCCCAAACACTTTTTATGACAATACCATGCATATAAGCCTTTAAAATTAGCACTTCTGATTTCTCCCATAGACTTTTAAAGGGCGTTCTGCGGCTATTCGGCAAACAGGTGAACACCCAATGTTCGAGTTGAACTTACGTTCGAGTCGAACTTATGTGTGAACTTATGTGTGAACATCGGGCTCATCCCTAGTCCAGCTTCAGCTAATCAAAGTGGACTTTAAAACCGGTTCAATACCGGGCAATTTCACCCCCTTCCTTCCCAGGCCAATTTTTAGTTTTCAGCGCTGTCGCACTTTAAACGTCAATTGCGCAGTCGTGCGACGTTGTACCCAAAAAAAATTGACGTCCTTTTTTCACCACAAATAGAGCTTTTTTTTGGTGGTATTTGATCGCCTCTGCGGTTTTTATTTTTTACGCTATAAACAAAAGAAGAGCGTCAATTTTGAAAAAAACACAATATTTTTTACTTTTTGCTATAATAAATATCCCAATTTTTTTTTTTTAAAAACACATTTTTTCCTCAGTTTAGGCCGATACGTATTCTTCTACATATTTTTGGTAAAAAAAATCGCAATAAGCGTATATTGATTGGTTTGCGCAAAAGTTATAACATCTACAAAATACGGGATAGATTTATGGCATTTTTTTTTTAAATATTTTTTTATTTTTTTAGCGGCGATTGCGATTTTTTTTGGTGACTGCGACATTATGGCGGACACATCGGACACTTTTGACACATTTTTGGGACCAATCACATTTATACAGCGATCAATGCTATAAAATTGCATTGATTACTGTGTAAATGTGACAGGCAGTGAAGGGGTTAACCACTAGGGGGCGGGGAGGGGTTAAGAATGTTTCCTAGGGAATGATTCTAACTGAAGGGGGAGGGGACGCACTAGGGGAGGAGACCGATCAGTGTTCCTCCGTTCTGGGAACACAGATCGCTCTCCTCAGAGCTGACAGGCTGTGGATCTGTGTGTTTACACACACAGATCCACATGCCGGCCCGGTTAACGGGCAATCGCGGGTGCCCGGCGGACATCGCGGCCGCCGGGCACACGCACCGGGTCCCGAGGAACGCGGCGCGCGCGCTCCCGGCGGCGCGCGCGCGCCCCCTAGACGGCCGGGAATCCCAGGACGTCATATGACGTCCACCCAGGATGGGAGATCCCATCTGTGGACATCATATGACTATGGGCGGGTAGGGAAGTGGTTAAGTAAAGAAAAAAAAATTTATTGGGAACATCTAGTAAGGTTTATTTTTCTTAAACAGTTCAACAAACCTGCATCTTTTGCCTGAAAAAAGCAGTACTTCCTGGCATGTGACCAGTCATTTCTCTGCCTAAAACTTCATAGTAGTTAATCTGCTGTGTAAGACTATTTAAGATACTGCTGCATCCTAAAGCTAGTCTCATGGGATTTGGGGTGAGAATTGGTGATGGTAATGCTCAGGTGCTCACTGTTCTCCTTGCTGGAGAGGGATCAGAAACTAAGGATCTGCAATGCAAGCACCTCCTTGGTTGTGCATTATTCATTCTGTGGATCTGTGTTTTCTCCTACTGATTCTTGAATATAGAAGGATGGAACCACCCTATTACACACCGGGTTCCTGGCAAAGAATTTAGGTAATTACCACAGAAAACTTTCCTTACAGGAATGATTAGAGCACTTCATCACCACCTTCATCAACACTCAAATAGAAAGATTTGGTAGCCTAGTCTGCCACAAGAACATGGAGGCAATTGGACTATCACGGTACAGTAAAAACAATACATTATTGAATAATATAACAGAGATATAAAAATACAAAAGATTTATTGATGCCAAAAAACAAATCATCATTTACAGATAAAAACATGGTAGCGGTACAAATATGTCACCAGTGAAAGTTTTGACCCCCAAAGAGCAGAATCACAGTAGGACAATAGATCACAGATGTCTTTTTCCTCGACTAGTTTCGCAGACAATAGCCGCTTCATTGGGAGGATATCTATGATGGGATCAAAGAGATAATGTAATAATCGAAAGGCAAAAAAAATAAAAAAGTAAAAGCTTGTGATGCAGCATCATAATTAAAAAGGATATTGAGAAGGATAAGAGGGGGGAAAAAAGAGCAGGGCTGCTTACCCTGTGAGGTACATGGAGGTGGGGAAGTGAAAAGGGTGGTGCATGGTGTGGGTGAGTATGAGACAGAGGGGGGAAAAAGGGGGAAAATAAGAGGGAAAAGAAAAGCAAGAGCAAGTGGAAAAGAAGTAAAGGAGGAAAAAGAAAGGTAAGAAAGGGGAGACAAACAGACTCCAAGAGGGAGAGGTAAAACAAAAAAGGTGAGAAAGAGGGGAGAGAGAACAGAGAAAAGAAAAGGGGAAGAGGAGGAAAGAAAAGGCAGAAAAGAGAAAGTAAAAACAGAAAGAAAGGGGAGTGAAAAACGATGTAATGGAAATGAATAGGGGAAGCAGCATATACCTGATAATGATGTAAAAAATGTATATATGGGGGGGTCCTGGGAGGGGCAAACCCACTGAGAAGGGTAATGCCAGTATGTAGCCACATAAAACATAGGCAAAAGGTGGAGGCATAGTAGGACTAGCCACCCATGTCAGAGTCACCTATAAGAAAAAAAGGGGGTATCATAGTTAAACAAACAAGTGTCAGTGTCTAAGGGTAGGAGACACCACAGCATGGCTATGGTAAAATGGTGTGGTTAAAATAGCTTACTGAAGGCTGACTTGAGGCAAGAAAAAGCGGGTAACCGATTCCAGAATGTCAGTATACAGGCTGTGGCCTGTTATTTGTAGTTTCCAACCCTGCGACATAGGAACACACGCCGGCGGACGCAGGCCTGTGACGACACAGGGTCAGAGCTCCCGCAAAGCGCCCTTGCAAGGCAGTCGCGCACGCATGCCCCCCAGCTCAATGGCGGAGGGCCAGAGCTCCCGCACAGCGCGCGCGCATGTGCACTAGCTCCATGACTCAAGGGACAAGGTCCCTGCCAGGGCCAGCGCAAGAGGAAGGGGCGGCCCCAAGGACGGGACTGACCCCTCCACCAGGGAGCCCATCAAGCCGCCGCGGATGGACACGGGTGGGGCGTCTCATGTCAGCGCCTGTCATGGGGCCGGAGGGGGGGAAAAGCTCAATATAAAAAAAGGGAAGTAATTGGCAATAAAGAATCAATGAAAAGTAATTAAAGGGAAGTAAAATTGAATTGTAACACAAAAATAAATATAACCACTTAAGGACTAGCCTCGTTTTGGACTTTAGGTGTTTACATGTTTAAAACAGTTTTTTTTGCTAGAAAATAACTTAAAACCCCCAAACATTATATATTGTTTTTTTTCTAACACCCTAGAGAATAAAATGGCGGTCATTGCAATACTTTTTTTTGCACCGTATTTGCTCAGCGGTCTTCTAAGCGCACTTTTTTTGGAAAAAATTCACTTTTTTGAATAAAAAAATAAGACAACAGTAAAGTTAGCCCAATTTTTTTATATTGTGAAATATAATGTTATGCCAAGTAAATTGATACCCAACATGTCACGCTTCAAAATTGCGCCCACTCGTGGAATGGCGTCAAACCTTTACCCTTAAAAATCTCCATAGGCGACGTTTAAAAAATTCTACAGGTTGCATGTTTTGCGTTACAGAGGAGGTATAAAGCTAGAATTTTTGCTCTTGCTCTACCAGTTGCGGCGATACCTCACATGTGTGGTTTGACCACCGTTTTCATATGCGGCGCTACTCACGTATGCGTTCACTTCTGCGCGCAAGCTCGTCGGGACAGGGCGCTTTAAAAAATTTAATTATTTTTTCACTGTTTTTTTTTTTTTTTTAAATTTGGATCACTTTTATTCCTATTACAAGGAATGTAAACATCCCTTGTAATAGAAAAAAGTGACAGGTCCTCTTAAATATGAGATCTGGGGTCAAAAAGTCCTCAGATCTCATATTTACACTAAAATGCCAAAAAAAAGTTGTTTAAAAAAATGACAAAAAAAATGCCTTTAAGACATATGGGCGGAGCTGACGTTATGACATCGCTCCCGCCATACTATGGTATGGAGACGGGTGGGTGCCATCTTAGCCTCACTCATCTCCATACCGAGGAACTAACAGGTCCCGATCTCCTCCGTTGCTACCGACGGCTCCGGTAAGCCGCGGAGGGCACAGGAGAGCGGCGGGAGGGGGGTGGCATATCTCACGCCACCGATAACGGTGAGCTCGCATCAAATTCGCCGTGGAGATCACCATTATCAGAAACATGACTGGCTCCTGTAAAGATGGATACCTCGGTTGTGGCAGCAGCTGCTGCCATTACCGAGATATCCCTCTTCAAAGTGCCTAAGTATATGTACAGGAGCCGGTCGGTAAGTGGATAATTAATGATTGGTGAATAGGAAAAATATCCTATGAAGCCAATGCAGCCTAAGACACAACAGAGGCCCAGGATAACAAGGGGCCAAAGACTAGAAACCATGATGGGGTACATCATGATAAAAAATTAGGTGGGTAGCCTGTAATAAGGTAAAAAAAGTTGGTCTGGCCCAACCAATGGACGTCTGAGGTGCATGGTTGCATGAAGGCTAATGGTTACAACTTGTAAAGTAATAGACTACGAGTAGTTATAGTAACATAGTTTGCCAACCTCGCAAAGAAAATATGGTCAATGGGGGTTTTTGGATTGCTGGAGGGTGGGATGAAATGGGAGCGACGAGGTGGAGGGAAGGCCAGGAACAGCCATATCCACTTTAAACGCACACCAAAATCCCACTCGACAGCAATGGTGCGCCAGGTGTGTTATCCACCTAATGAATATAGAAAATAAATAAGGCCTCTGAGGTGAGTAATAAAGTAGGGATTGATAGGGATTTGTACCATTATCTAGAAGTATTTGAATAGAAAGATTTGGTAGCCTAGTCCCCAATTAGGCTGCCACAAGAACATGGAGGCAATTGGACTATCACGGTACAATAAAAACAATACATTATTGAATAATATAACAGAGATATAAAAATACAAAAGATTTATTGATGCCAAAAAACAAATCATCATTACAGAAAAAAACATGGTAGCGGTACAAATATGTCACCAGTGAAAGGATTGACTACCATCAACACTCACTATGCTGAAGCAATGGAACAACATCTGTCCAGGGCATATAGATAGCATACAGAAAATATGGATAAATCAAAAGATAACACAGCTGTGCATTTTTAATTGAAACATTTTTGAGCGTTTTGCTTTTGAAAAGATACTTTAGTTCAGATGTAATGGATGGACTTTGTAGTTTTTTACAACAGGTGCAATATATGCTGCTTTTTATGAGTTATTTAACTGTTTCTTTTTTGTTATGTGATAATCGTATAAAGCATCCAATTGTCAACTATTTAGAAATATTGCCAAAATAATAACACCAGTTTATGTACTTATGTGTGGTATATTTTTACTGCAGCACCAAACGATTTATATCTCTTTGTTCCGTACACATATCACATTATAATCTCATTAAGAGAAAGCTGAATCGTATAACAATTCCATTCTGAAAACATTCAGAATGCATCTGACAAATAGATTAATAGGAGCAACACATTCTTTAAATATTCAGAGAGGGATGTAGTGTATAATTTATTTCTTAATGTGAGTGAATCCACAGCCCACTTTGAAGCTGGTGAAAGCTTGAGAATTCATTCCATGCTGACAGATTTTTTGTTAAATAATTTAATAATGTATTAATAATAATATTTTTCTATTACTTAAAGGCAAATCAACTCAAGAGAATGCAGTATACTAAGTTCTGTTAACATTTGTGATATATATTTCTTGAGTAATAGTGTTTTTATGCTGGCTCAACTTTTGATCATTTTTTGCATAACCCTCATGTATTCTTTCTAATATTATATCTTTCAATATTACACTAAGCGGATATATAAAAGTACAATCTCTTAAATAATGATTGAAAACTAAATCAAACTAACTGGTGAATCTACGCATTGTGCTTATTTTTGATTCTCCTAAACACAAAAGTGTCCAATCTAATCAACTTCAAATCACTATTCCTGTATTCCTAAATCCAATAAATCTCTGCAGGTCAGGGGAATCAAAAAGTGATGAACTGGCAATCCTACTGCTTTAATTTCTCTAGCCTTAAAGTGGATATAAACCCTCACATATACCCAGTGAAGTGAACAGCCTCAGACGATACACAGGGATGAAACAAATCTCCTTACATAAGTTTTACATGCATACCTGCTGTCTTCAGCTTGCTATATTCTTTAGAAAGTGCACATTGTGAGAAATTTTCTCTTCCTGTTCAGCACTGGGAGTGTAGTCTTGGCATACACTGTGTGACAGCTGATTGGAGGAAAGGCACACACCCTCATTCCATATAGGCAGGGGAAGGAAGGAATGTGCAGAGCTGTGCTGTGAATAGACCCGCTCTCTGCTAATCTATTTATAGCACCCACCCCAACACAAATTTCAGGCTGGTTTTATCTCAGTTAGGAGAACTTGTCAGAAGTTATCATGCTGATAACAGAAGAATGGAGCAAGAGAAAGACACAGCACCTAGGGCTTTGGAGAGAGGTAAGAAAACATTGCAGATATATGTGCTTAGGTCAAATTTCATGAATCCAGTTTATATCCACTTTAAAGTCTAAAACTGGGCAAATTTAAACAAAATAGTCTCCCACCATGGGTTTAAGACCCAAAGTAGCTTTGGCTACAATACTCACATGCTCTCTGTAGCTGTCCCCTGCAGTAATTATTTTCTGCTACTAGATGTATTCTGGGTTATATGACATTCAGTGCCATTGAACTTGGAAGACTGTGAGGGCAGGGCATAATGGGGGCATCACCATGGCATCCTAAACTCACATACAATGATGTAGAGAGCAACACTGACATCATTATTGGAGCACCATTCTTTGCATGCCAAATGACCAGCCTCAGGACTTTCAAAAAAGAGAAGTATAAAATATAACTGGGTATACACCGGTGGGGGGCAGATGGGCACCGGGGATAGTAGGGAGAATAATCCTTAAAGATAATATGACATTTTGCCCCTTCATGACATGCCAGTTAGGATACAGAGAGGTGGAAGATAACAGGAAAGGTGGTGGATATCTGTATATTTACAGTACTTGCAAGAAAACTTGTCAATTTGGGAACTAATGCATTAGATCAGTGAGGCTGGGATCAGGAGGAACATAGCATAAAACGTAATATTCTTTAACCAAAATCAAGGGTTAAGAGCCAGAGGTTTTAGTCAGCTAGAGCATAGTTGTCAACATTGTAAAAAACATTTTAGGGACACTTTTTTGGCTGTAGGCAGAGTCTTATTATAACTAGGGGGTGGGGCATGCGTTTATAGGTGTGGCATGGGGGAGTAATAATGGGCGTGGTTTATGCAAAATAGTGGGCGTGTCTTAAATGGGCATGGCTCAAAGGGGTGTGGTTAGAGTCTGAGATGAATAAGGATGGAGAGGGATGGAGGGACAGCAGCCCCAGATCCTACACAACAATAGAAAAATGTGTATTCCAGAAAGTTTAACAATCAGCAGATAAAGATACTCCCAACACCTGGTGTTAGCACTTCAATCATCCCGGCACCATGGTTGTTATGGTGTCAGGATGATTGAAGTGCATTATTTCTATTATTACATTGTAATATAAAATGAAATAATTCAACTCACCATAATGCCGAATCAGTGGGATCCCTGAGCGTGCCACCTGCCACCAGCCGTCAGTCCTTACATCAGGTGCCCCCAGCAGAGTCCCCCTTGCATCAGGTGTCCCAGCAGAGTCTGTCCTTGCATCAGGTGCCCCCAGCAGAGCCCCCCTTACATCAGATGTCCCCAGCGGAGCCCCCCTTTACATCAGATGTCCCCAGCAGGGCCTCCCTTACATCAGATGTCCCCAGTGGAGCCCCCCTTACATCAGATGTCCCCAGCAGAGCCCCCTTACATCAGATGTCCCCAGCGGAGCCCCCTTACATCAGGTGTCCCCAGCGGATCCCCCACTTACATCAGGTGTCTCCAGAGGAGCCCACCTTACATCAGATGTCCCCAGCGGAGCCCCCCTTACATCAGGTGTCCCCAGCGGAGCCCCCTTACATCAGGTGTCCCCAGCGGAGCCCCCCTTACATCAGGTGTCCCCAGCAGAGCCCCCCTTACATCAGGTGTCCCCAGCAGAGCCCCCTTACATCAGATGTCCCCAGCGGAGCCCCCCTTACATCAGGTGTCCCCAGCGGAGCCCCCTTAAATCAGGTGTCACCAGCAGAGCCTCTCCTTACGTCAGATATCCCCAGCGGAGCCCCACATTACATCAGGTGTCCCCAGCGGTGCCCCCTTACATCAGGTGTTCCCAGCAGTGCCCATCTTACATCAGATGTCCCCAGCGGTGCCCCCTTACATCAGGTGTCCCCAGTGGAGCCCCCCTTACATCAGGTATCCCCAGCGGAGCCCCCCTTACATCAGGTTTCACCAGCGAAGCCCCCTTTACATCAGGTGTCACCAGAAGAGCCCCCCCTTACATCAGGTGTCCCCAGTGGAGCCCCCCCTTACATCAGATGTCCCCAGCGGTACCCCCCTTACATCAGGTGTCCCCAGCGGTGCCCCCCTTACATTAGGTGTCCCCAGCAGAGCCCCCCTTACATCAGGTGTTACCAGCAGAGCCCCCCCTACATCAGGTGTCCCTAGCGGAGCCCCCCTTACATCAGGTGTCACCAGCAGAGCCCCCCTTACATCAGATGTCCCCAGCGGTGCCCCCTTACATTAGGTGTCCCCAGCGGAGCCCCCCTTACATCAGGTGTCCCCAGTGGAGCCCCCCTTACATCAGGTGTCCCCAACAGAGCCCCCCTTACATAAGGTTTCCTAGTAGGTCTCTGCCGGCCACGTGGTTATAGAATCCCTGCCCCTTTCCATAACAGGTCGGAGCAAAGCGGGGTGGGGGGTAGGACCTCTAGCGGCAGCAGCGGGAAATCGTTTCTTGGGACATTTCCCGGAAACAATAAAATCGGGAAAATAGTCAAAATCCTGAAAATGTCCCGGGAAATTCGGGACAGTTGGTAAGTATGCTAGAGCTGAACATGTTAATTATGCTTCAGTTACTGAATGAACAGGAAGACGCTCAGCACAGAGCACTTCCCATTCATTCAGTGTTCAATGCAGCTGAGGCTACAGAGAAAGGCGTGTGTGTTTGAGCATTGGGGTGCACACCCTAATGCAATAGGCTGCGCACACCTATGATTTGGACTCATCTAGAAAAAATAGTGAATAAAATAATGTACTGTCTTCACAAATAATCATTATCCAGCTTCCTTTAACAAATGAGCCCAGCACTCTTCATCGTTTTTTCCAGCATTGGCATTCACTGCATCTCTCTGCATTCAGTCACATAACATCACATAACTGCCAATATCGGAAAACATCAGAGATTACAGGTCTGAACATGCAACAGATAGCTTTATAATGCCCATCAGCTGTCACTAAATGCAGATCCCATTTAAATGGGGGAGTATATCCTTTCATGGCCACCAACTCAACATATATTATTTATACTGGCAAAAGGGGCTAATTCTCTCCTACACACCAGTATGGTGGAAAAGCAAGGGCTAAACAGGTAAGAAACACAAAGCAGAGCAGTTTGGGATTATTCTTCTATGATGATCTGAAAGGAGGTTTACTGGATCGTGTTAGACACTAGAATTTCTAGAGGGATGCATTGTGAATAGGTGGTAACCCACTACCATGAATAAGCTCCTTCCCTTTTTTTCTCCCCCCATCCCTATCAGATCTATATAAGGTTTTTTGGTAGCTTAATTTTTTGTAGCACGTTTTTATTTATTGGCTAGTGAATTGAGGTCATTTTGAATAATGAGTGCTGCATAAATAGGTTTTTCCCTTATCTCTACAATTAAGCCCTATCTGATTGAAATGCATTAGTGTGAGCGGGGTCTAGGGGAATCTTTTGTGATCTTATCCAGAACAGTAAAGCTTTGTTATTACTGGTGTCATCAGAATGCGGCCACTTTTTCTGTTCACTGCACATCCATTCAGCTGACATTAGCCTCACTGATGCGAACCCAAAACAATGAGCGAGTAAAAGATCATCCAATGTATGATGATAAATTATATATACATATATATCTGTTTTTGTTTAGGAAGTGGAGAATATATTCATGATTCTGTCAGCTATTCTGCACATTGGGGATATCCGATTTACAGCACTAACGGATGCAGAAACAGCCTTTGTGTCTGACCTGCAGCTTCTAGAACAAGGTCAGTAAGTGATGTAATGCATGATATTGTCCACTAGATGGTGGTCATATTATACTGATCTCAGCCAGAATATACTGTATGTTTTTCTTTTTTTATATAGTTGTATTTTTATTATTAGTTTAAAAGGAAAAAGAAAAACAGATATACAGCAGCGTATATAACATACATCACAAAATCAGGGCATGAGAACAAATAGCCATAAAACATTATCAGAACATTTCAAACTTTGAAAGTAATGATATTAAAACTTAATAAAGGCAGAAGTACACAGTATAGGGCATATATATTAGAATGTCATCTTATAATAGGGGGACCTACAGGAGAGCATAATAAAGAAAAGCAAAAATGATCCAGAACAATACAGTAGACTCCAGTAATGGGATCAATCTATGTGATCCCCATAGTCAGATTGATCCCAGGGCACCCAAATATTGTTAAACTGAGAAACCGTGTCATGAACAGTGGCTGTAAGGTATTTCAACCTTCTGATCTCCGCTACAAGTTGAAAAATTGTAATTGGGAAGGAGAAGTTGACAGCCAACACAACGCCCTTTTAGCAGCTAGAAGGATAAATGAGATCAGATGTTTAATTGGTTTAGAAACACCTGGAAAAGGAAGCCCTAGTAAATAATGTATAGGCTCTAAGGGGAGTGATAAGCCTGTCACACACTAAAATGTTTGCATTATCTCTAACCAGAATGCCCGAAGAAGAGAACAAGTCCAAAAAATATGAACGTGCGAGCCTGTCTCCATCCCACACCTCCAACACTTAGCTGAAAGGGTAGGATCTATATGAACGATAAGCTCTGGGGTCCTGTACCAAAACATTAGGATCTTCACAGCTGTCTCTCTCTGCACCACACATTTGAAGGATTTAAAAGTTTATTAACAGATTTTTGCCCATATTTGCAATGGAATAGGACACCCCAATAGTACGTTCCATTTATGCATGTATAAATGGGTGTCATCTAGTACATTGGTGGAGTCATGTAGTATATGATATATGGAGGAAATTAAATGTAGCTGGTGTGGACCCTCAGCACATAAGTGTTCAAAAGGGGTAGGTACATCTAGGGTGAGAGACGGGGACAGTGAAAAAAATGTTTGACCTGTAGGCAAAAGTAGAATAAGTTTTGAGGGATAGAGAACTTTTCCTGCAGTGTCGCAAAAGTATGTAGTTTGAGAGTGACCGGATGTACCAGATTTTGTAATTGGAGGAGAGGGGTCTGCATTCATGGCAACAGGTGTTCAAAGGACAAACTATCTGGTAGGACTGGATTTAACAATATATTAGATAGAGGAGGACATGGTGAGGAGAGAGAGTACTTCAGTACACATTTACATCATATGGACACGGTGAACAGCATTGGTGCCAGACACATGTGCTTTAATACGGGGTCAGTTAGTAAAAAACGAGACCAAACCAAGGAACATGGGTGTACTGGATAGAGAGCACCTCGCTCAATCTCTGACCACCGATTTGGAGCCACCTGACAGTACCAGGAAATGACAGCCCGGAGGTGAGAGGCATAAGAATACTTATTGCCATCAGGGGCTCCCAGTTTTTAGAGAGAAGACCACCAAGCTGGCAATACGATGTGTCTTGTTATTCCATATGAAATTCAAAAAACCTCTGTGAAGAGCTTTAAGCTGACTAAAAGGTATAGCAACCAGTAAAGTTTCAAAGAGATATAGCAAATGTGGCAACACGGACATTTTTAGGACATTCATTTTACCTAACATGGTGATAGGGTAAGTAGCCCATTAGTGGAGACATCGATAGATGTCCTGAAACAAGGGCGGATAGTTAGCTGTGTAACTGCTAGAGTATGAGGAAGTGAGCTGAATACCTAGGGAAGGGAGTGAGATGATAGGATTTGTCAGTGTCAAAAGAATGTCATCAGCAAAGAGGGCTAACTTGTACTCCCGCTGTCTCATCAATACCTCCTTAATTCCTTAATGTCAGGGTGACTTCAGATTGCTTCTGCCAAAGGCTCCAGGCAGAGGATAAAAAGGAGGAGGGACAGGCATCCCTGTCTGGTAACGTTTGACACGGGAAAACAAGGAGACAAAAAGGAGGCCATCTGTACCTGTGCAGATGTTTGAGAGTACAAAGCCTGTAAAGCTTTAAGGAACGGACCCTTGGACCCAAATCGTGTAAGCGTAGAAAACATGTAGGGCCAGCTTAATCGATCAAATGCCTTTTGGGCATCTAAATTTAACATAAGCACCGGGCGAGGGGATTTGTTTAATAGGTCAATCAGATCTATAGTGTGCCTTGTGTTATCCCCAGCATGTCTGGGGGGCACAAAACCCACTTGATCCTTATTAACCAGTTTGGGTATAAATTGGGATAGCCTAGATGACAGGATTTTAGTCAATATCTTATTAGTCAGAATTAAATAGGTCTGTAGCTGTCAGGTATAGAGGGGTCCTTACCAGGTTTTGGTATAACTGAGATATAAGAGTGAGTAAACTGGGAATGTGGGGTATCTCCGTGGAATAATGTACCAAATACCTCCAACATATGGGGCATTAAAGTGGGCAAAAAAGTTTTATAGTAGAGGTATGTGAGACTGTCCGGGCCTGGGGACTTTTGAAGAGTGAGCTCTTTGACTGTTTTCGCTAGTTCCTCAGCTGAAAAAACTCACACAGATCCCTGGTTAGTCTTTCTTTGATGACTGGGGAGTTAACAAGGTGGTCGTTAAGCCACTAGTGACAAGTCTTAGAGGTAGAGTGTTGTCGAGAAAGATCTAAGGAGATAGGGGCGTGGTCTGACCACGTAATGGGTGAGATATTAGAATCTGCTGTATGAGGGAGTAGTGGTGCTGATATGAAAAAATGGTCTAGTCTAGAATACATTTTATGGGCCATAGAGTAAAAGCTGTATTGTCTATATGTTGGATGTTTAATTCTCCAGGCATCAAACAAGCAGTGAGACCTGATATATTTTCGAAAGGAGGTGGCTTGGGATACCACCCTCTGTGATAGAGTGTCCCCATAAAGTGTGTGCCTGTCTCTACTATGGGACATAACCAGGTTAAAATCCCCCCCTATTATCATAAAGGGCTGGGAATAAAGCTGTACAAGAAGAAAGAGCTCATCCAGAAAACCAATTTGCCCAGAGTTGGGTGCATATACATTTACCAATGTGAACGAGGATGACAAGTATTCACAAACCAGGATGACAAACCTCTTGTGGGAGTCGATTTATTTATCCTTGACCCTGATAGGGCAAGATTTTTTAATAAGTACAGCTACACCTGTCTTACCAGAAGCGTCAGATGCCACATAAGAAGTAGGGAAGTATTTTGATGCAAGTTTCATCGAACCCCCAGATCGAAAGTCAGTCTCCTGGATTATGACAATATCAGCACCAGACATTCCAAAGTCTTGAGGACAAGCCATCGTTTCTGAATGGAGTTCAGGCCCTTAACATTATGAGAAATGAGTTTCAACGCCATAACATTTTAACAGTGTATCTGCTTGTTGAGATAATGAACCTAGAAACCTGTAGTTCTCTAAACTGACATAGTGCCCAATACTGGAACATGAATATATATTTTACAAACTGCCCTAGGAACAAAAATATAAAAAAAAAAAAAAAAAAAAAAAAAACAGTGAGGAGACCCAGGAGGGGTCTGAATAAAGAAAAAAGAGAAAAAAGGGAAACCACGGTCATTACGCCTGAGAAGCAAGTGCAACCCAAAAGTCCTAGCCTGAAGTCTTGAATGGTTTGGGGCCACACTGCGCCTCCCATCAGATGGAAATGTGGGGAGAAAGGATCCACCTGCTCTCCAGCAGGTATGTAGCATAAAAAAAAAATAGCAAAAGAAAAAAATTGAATACAAAAGAAAGTAAACAAACTATACCCCTTGGGTATGTGCAGGGATATCTCCGATTCTTCAGAGAACTTTTTTACCTAATGTCCAGATCACAAACAGATAAAAAAAAACGTCACAAAGGGTAAGGCATGCCTGCCTATAACTTGAAGCCATCTGCAACTATCATCATCTCAAGGAGGACGCCTGGATGTTTGAGAGCGTTGAGGTGTAGAGAAGGATTTCCTCTGTTTGCTTTTAACATGGGTCCAGATTCGGTTAGGTGTAGTGGGAGCTGGACGACCAGACGGAGCAGCAGGTGGGAGCAGAAAATCTTCCGGTAGAGGAGGTAGTCCCAAGCTTTTTATGAATGCTTCTCCTTCATACAAGGCGGTGTTGAGAACCATCGCGGGGGACAATCAGGCGAAACGGAAAGCCCCAGAAATATGGGATGCAATGGTTTTACAAGTGGGATGTGTTTGGACAGAGATTTCTCAGTTTAGCATGAGTAATAGGAGAGAGATCGTTGTATATCTGGATTTTTGCCCGCTTATACTCAGTTGATGATTTATTGCATGTAGCGAGGGTCAGGGTCTCCTTGCTGTCATAGAAATGGAAGCGGACTATAACATCTCTAGGCCTAGCTCCAGAGGGCAGTTTGGGGCCCAGGAATCTATGGGCCTGATCCAGTCTCCAATCAATATCAGCAATTTTTGGGGCCAGTGTATTAAAAAGGCCCAGCAGGTAGGAGCGCAAGGTATTATCACCCACATTCTCTGGTATGCAATGAAAATGCAGATTTTGACATCCCTCCCTATTCTCCAGGTCCTGTTATAGTTGGAGCTGGGACACAGAGTGTTTCAATGAAGAGGATTCTTCCTCCAGTCCCTGGACATATTGGACGAGATTACCAATTTAGTCTCTAAAGCACTGGCTTATTCCCCTATTTGGGCAATTTCCCCCCTGTAATTCCTGTGATAGTTTACCCACCTCTGCAGCAACGTTGCGTGTTAATTGATGGAGAAGAGCCTGGAGTTTCTCGTCCAGTAATTTGGGGGTTATAATAGCCTGAGTAGCTTGGGGGGACATTGCAGGGGTGTCTTGGGTGAGGGATGCGCCATTGTCTGCATCGTTGGTCCCCAGCCATAATGGCGAATGGGTCCATGGGTGTAGGCAAGGCTGGGGATTGCGGCCTAGTGAGGTATCTGTCGATTGTGGTTTGATAGCGTGGGTCCAGCAGCGGCCTGTATTAGTGTTTTTGCTGGCCAATCTTACCCATGGAGTGCTGCAAGTATACAGGGAGTGTTTGTGCTTACCCCCGTGGTGAATGGAGTAGGTTAGAAGCGGTGTGGGGGCCCGGAGAGCAGATGGGATCCAGAGCTCAGCCTCTACACATCCGCCAAGAGCGAAAGCGGCGCATGCGCCCCTCTGTATATTTTTCTGCTTCACCATAACACATACTGTATTTTATTGTTCAAATGTATTTTGTGTTCAGAACATGTATTTCAATTGTGGTATTTGATTTATTATTTATTGTTTTATCATTGGACACTAAACCTCCACTATTAAAGCTTTTTTTATTACCCAAACTCCTTTACAAAGCTCTTATTTCAATTATTTCAATTATAACTATTTCTAGTATTTGCACTGCTGTTATACGCCATCCTGGTGCCAATCATGGGATATTTCGGTGTTGAAAATCCACATATTTTTTTACAATGCTGTAGAAGAGTACTTTCTACCTGTTTTCCGGACTTGGTTAATAAGACACTGTCACTTGGTCCAAAAGCAGACAATTTTAAATGACCTATCTATTAAAACACGGTTTTATCAAATTATTTACACCAAGGATGTTTGGGGGAATCAGAACTTAAAGGTTAAAAATGATTTAGTGCCTGTGCTCAGACTTTAACAGGTTTCTGGCACCAATTTATTTTCCAGATTAAATTGCTAAATATTACCTGTACATCTTTTATAAAAGAACCTGCAGCTCTCACTTAGGTCTATATTGAAGGTAGTTAGTTCCCATGTCCTCAGGGTGATTACTACACTATCATCTGACTCTTTTAATTGATTTTAGATATTAAACCCCACAACAAAAAGAAAAAAATAATTAAGCTTACCAATTCCTAAATGTGGTGTTTGCAATACGTTTTTCTCTTTTTTTTGGCTTTTTCTGTTAATTTCACCTGGTGATCCAGCCAGTAAGTTTGTTATTTTCAGCTGAACTGAAAAAATGTCAGTTAGACGGCTGAGACAAACCATTTACCCCTGGCACGGGAGCTTACAATCATCAGCTTTTATTCATTTATGTAAAATCATTATCCCACAAGGAGAAAGAAAATGTTGTTGTAAATGTGCAGTCACCACATTTAGGAATTGGTAAACTGCAATATATTACATTTTTGATTTTGGGTTTAGTACTGCTTTAAGGGTCGTTCACACCATTGAGGTAGCACACTTAAACGTAACATTTACTATTGTGCTTTTAATGTGCTTTGTGTTAGGCAGATCATTTATTTTGAATGGCTTGTGAAAGCGCCGCAACACACTGAAACCTAAATTGCAACTTTTTTTCATTCACATTGGTGTGTTGTGTAAAGTGTGTAGGGTACTATTTGAAAACAAATGGCACTGCAACGCATCACACGTTTTTTTTTAATGAGTTTCTGCATGTGGAAAATTGATAATTTCACAGTGCCACATATTGCATTTGAATATTTCTAGTGCAAATGGGGCATTGAAATGTCTTACAATGTGGTTGTGTAAATGTATGTCTTGGCACTATAGTACACATACAGTACTATATATCAATGTCAGTAGATATGTGATGCATGTATACAAAAGTGTGTGATATTGTTACAACTAGGCAGAACAAAAATTAGGTAATTGTGTTTTTATCCTTTTTCATTTCAGTTGCAGGAATGCTGCAGTTATTACCAGATGAGCTATCTACTGCCTTAACAACAGATGTGCAATACTTTAAAGGTAAGTAGCCAGTAGTAGTTATCTTGGAATCTATGTATGTATAATAACTGAAGTGTGGTTGTTCTGGGTTACTTTGCATGATGAATCCAGCCTCTTAGGTGTAAATGAAAATCATATGCATTATCAACAGCATATGCGTGTGTGTGTGTATATATATATATATATATATATATATATATATTGTACATAAATATCTGCAAAGTGTGAATTTCTGGTATACAGCTATAGGATGGATTTCCTGCTATACGTACAGTGGAACCTCAGATTGCGAGTAACACGGTTAATGAGCATTTTTGCAATATGAGCTATTATGCAAAACAAGCAGGATTCAAACCTCTGTGCTGTGCAGTACTGCATTTGGCCAGAGGTGGGGGGCACCGGTGAAACTCGGAGCCGTTCGGAGCCACTCAGAAACACTCGAAAATACTCAGAAATACTCAGTTCCCGAGTGTTTCCGAGCCTTTCTGAGAGTTTCCAAGTGCATCCGAATGGTCTCCAAGTATTTCCGAGTTTCTCCGGATCCCCCACCTCTGGCCACATGCGATATTGCATGCAATAGAAGTCAATGTGGAACAAATCATCTTCGTTTCCATTGACATCTATGGGGAAATTCGCTTTGATATGCGAGTGCTTTGGATTACATACATTCTCCTGGAACAGATTATGCTCGTAATCCAAGGTTGCACTGTACCTGTTTTGACTAGCGGGTATTTGCTATTTATTAGGGAGATGCATTATCTTATGTAGATCTGTTAGTAATTTACAGGAAACATGTTGATTAAGGCCCTTTTCACACAAAGGATCCGATCAGGTTCACATGTCAATTTTTTAGGCAAACCTGATCAGACGGTTCCTTCACTCCTATGGAGCGGTGGGTGTAAAGGACTTAAGTTAATTTACACTCGTCTACCTCCATTCCGATCCGGTCCTCTAAAAGAACAAAAAGTGGAAGGGGATCTACCCACCTTCTATATAGGTGGATCAGATTGGAGGGTAGTTAAGTGTAAATGGACAGAGGAATCCATTTACTCCTGGCTGCCCATAGAGTAGAGCAGGGTCTGTCTGTGTCCACTCTGTAGAAACTGAACAGCCACAGACCTGTCATCCACCTGCTCTGCCCCAATCAGCAGGGGATCACTGGACAGATCTCCTGCTGATTAAAAAAGAGTTCACCCTGTGTGAAAGGGACCTAAAAGTTGAGATTCAGTAGTGATTTACATGTTATAGAGCTTACACCCTACCTCAGACATACTACCTACATTGTAATACATAAGTAAAAACAGAAACAGAGGCTAAGGAAACTCAACAGTAAACATACGGTAGCCTAGTAACTGTTAAAGTGTATCTAAAGCAAACATTTTTTTTAACATTTTACCCTTGTAAGTTTAGTGATTCACTTCCTCTATTTGTCATGGTGATCACTGTAACTGGGACTGCATGTAGTCACCAGATCAAGAAAACCAAGAAAGTATTCTAATAGGGGACACTTGTTCCATGGACGATTGTTTGTTAAAGCCTCCCCAATAAAAAAATTTAAAGTCAGCAGCTACACATTCTGTAGCTACTGACTTTCAGTAATAGGACACTTACCTGTCCTGGAATCCAGCGATGTGGGCACCCCAGCTGATGTTTCCATTGGCTCTCAGGTGCTACCACCTCCTTAGCCGTTAAGGGAAACCAGCAGTGCAGCCTTGCGGCTGCACAGCTGGTTCCCTACTGTGCATGTGCGAAGCGCGCTACACTCTCTTACTGGCCCGGCGGTGGGGGAAGGAAGAGGGAGGAGGGAGGGAGGAGGAGGGGGCTGGACTTCTGACGTACCTCGCCATGGCAAGATCTGACAGAAATGGGGACTTCAAAACCTGTCAAAAACAGGTGCCCACTCCCCCCTCTCCCCGAAAGGTGCCAAATATGGCACAGGAGGGGGGAGGGAGACAGATAAGCGGAGCTTCCACTTTTGGGTGGACCTCAGATTTAAGGGTTTTTTTGTGTCTACAGGACAGGAAGTGGAGGGAAATCTCATCAATAGGGCAATGTTGGTAGAGAAAAAAATAAGACAGAGATTTTAAGTAATCAATTAAAATTCTAAAATATATATATTTTCACTGTATATATAATTTAATTGTAATACATGTAAATACTGTATATTTGTATCTGTATAATATTGTTTTGCTACCATAGAAAAAAATTAAGCTACAATAAAAGGAATTAAAATGTATTGGTGTGTGGACTCAAATGATTTTGGAGTATCAATTGGTAGGAATGCCTAAAATGTTCCCTGTTTTAAATTTTGGTACTGATAATAGAGCATACATTGGCTATGAGACTGTATCAATAAAAAGGAGAAAATGAGTAGCACATGAATGTATATCTCAAATGATAGTAGTATGGCTATAACAATGAATTGTATTTCTTTGTCCAATATACAGGAGATATGATTACACGTAGACATTCTATGGAAACTGCAGAATTCTATCGGGACCTACTTGCAAAATCATTGTATTGTCGTCTGTTTAGCTATTTAGTAAATAATGCCAATTTCTACCTCCAAAATCAAAGTGATCAAAGCAGGTAAGAAAAATAAAGGTTTTAGCAGGATCACATATAGCATTTGATTTGCCCAGCCCATAATACTATGAATGCAAACATATCATGTGACAGCTGAGCATGCCAATTATGACTTTGTCCATTAAATTATTCTAAGTAAAAAGGTGATGTTGCCCTGTCGTGGACCTCTGGCTATCAAGATGTCTGCAAGTATCCTCCAATCTCAGCAGACAGTCTGGGAAGCACAACTTGGAATTCAGAAAGACATTTATCCAAGCAGAAGTATTATGTCAATGTATTGTTTTAGATAAAGGTGTCTGCTAAGCATACGTACATTAAATGCATTGTAATAGGACATGCATGTAAGTCAATGTGCATGTCTTTGGAAAAAATAACAAAGAAAAGCATACACAGCGATTGGAACATTACTAAACAACTTTCTGACATTTTCCTTCAATAGACAGCTTTGCTAGTACCATATACACGCAATAAATGCAAGTTTGAAAGACTTTTAATATATATCATTTCATGCTTTTCAGTATTGTAGTAAAAGCCTGGCTATGTCTAAAAGAGTCAAATGATGGGTGGTGGATTTTACTAATCCTTTTGTTTCTTATACTTAAAGTGAACCTGTGATCTATGCACCAAAACATGCACACTAAAGTTTTAAAGTATTTAAAGATTCTGTACAAGCAGTAAAAGCCATTTAAAACAAGCCCTAATTTATCTCTGCACCTATAAGCATTGTGTAGAAATTAATTGTTAAAGGAGTTGTAAAGTCAAAAGTTTATTTTTTTTTATCTTAATGCATTTTATGCATTAGGATAAAAAGCCTTCTGTGTGCAGCAGCTCCCCAGCACCCTCTAATACTTACGTGAGCCCCATCTCTGTCCAGTGATGTCCACGAGTGTCGTCTGAGGCTTTGCCTCCTGATTGGCTGAGACACAGCAGATGTCAATCAAAGTAAATCAGCCAATCAGAAGAGAGAGGGTGGGGTGGGGTCGGGCCACAGCTCAGTGTCTGTATGGAAACAGGGAGCTGTGGCTCGGCTCGGGTGCCCCATAGTAAGCTGCTTGCTGTGGGGGCAGTCAACAGAAGGGGGAGGCCAGGAGCACCAAAGAGGGACCTGAGAAGAGAAGGATTTTGGCTGCTCTGTGCAAATCCAACAACTGCAATAGAGCAGGTAAGTATAACATGTTTGTTATTTTTAGTGAAAAAAAAACAAGACTTTACAAACACTTTAAAGTTCACAACACGTGCAGTATGTTTTGAGAACAGATCTTAGCAATCTGCCAAAATGTTAGAAACAAACTTAAACCCAACTTCAGAGTCTTTCAGTCTCTGTTTATGGGTAGATGGGCAGAGTCATTCAAAGTATTCTTTTTTGCCTCTTTTAGCCATTGTTTTTGGCCTTTGCGCCAGAAGTGAGGATGTGTAAATACCATCTGTTATAAGAAGACAATGCTGCGTCACACAGCACTTTAGAGTTGGGATTTTGTGTTCCTATTGTACTGCCTCACCATGACAATAGTGGTTGTACTGTTCTCCTGGACTCACAAATCTTAAATAGCTGTATACAAGTTGATAATACTGTCTCTTTTAAATTGATATCTGTGCTAAACACTATGCTGTGCTAGCGGTTCTAGATATTCATTTGGCTTAAAGAGGCAAAAAGATATGATTTGTATGACTTAGCTCTTTTTTGTGCCCTTTGCTAGAAGTGAGGGTCTGTATATATCTTCTGATTGTATCATTTAAGTTGAATGCTTAAAAGGGAAGTATAACCAAAGCTTTTTGGCCATACTTCTTTTGTGGGTCACAGAAGTACACTTACTTTGGCTCTCCTGTGACCCAGGGTCAGCAAAAAGCATACTATTGCCTATTAGAGAACTTGACAAAGCCACCCCAGGCTCTGCAAGGATCCTGACAATATTGTCGGGTCCACCCAGGTGCCTAATTGGCAACTTGCTCAGCCTCTCAGGTCACCGCTGAGAGCTGGAGCCAGCTGCTCCTACCCCTGTCCAGCCTGACACTCCCATGAGCGCTAGTGGAGCAGAAAAGAGAGCTTTGACTGATGTAGAACTGAGCAATCAGTGGTCATGTGATTGATCAGTTCTCAGTGTTAGAGCCGATAGAACAGAATCACACCAATGCTGCAGCATGAAGGTGAGTATGTGTGTGTGTGTGTGTGTGTGTGTGTGTGTGTGTGTTGTTTTGTTCTTTTTTGTTTTTTCAAATCCCACACTTCTCCTTTATTTAAACTATTGTAGTGCAACATGATTAATATTGTATCTTATAGGATCATTGTTGAATTGCTAAAAGATGTAAATATCACATAGATGAACTGGCATATTTGCGGTGTCATGACACACAGGCAAATATATCATTATGTGGGCCAGTGAACATAGTAGATATCACTGAATACTGAAAGTTCACTTGGTAAACAAAAAGACATTTAGATAACTGTAAATATGCAGGATGTTCCTTTTTATTGGAGCATATGATGCAATTACACTCAAATATAGAGCAAAAAGAATAATTCCTTGTACAGTACATAAAAGCCTAGTCAAGTGGTATCATAGTTCTCCATCTGTAAGTCATAAACCGTAGAGAAAACAACAAACCACATCCCAATGGGGATATAGAAACAAATACATAAAATAGAGAAAATGTCCCAATTAGACCTCATACAGTATAAGGTTACAAGGTACCCAAGACAGAAAATGAAAGGGTACATTAACTCACTAAAAGTCATATCACAGTCAGCTACGAAAAGTACAAGCACTTTAATAAGATGACCAAGATTCCCATTTGCATTCAAAGATATGCATGGTATCATGATGGTAGGGTGAATTCTTTCCATAAGGTTTATGGTATCCATTCTTTGTAACACTTGGGACCAGACAACAGTAGGGGAGCGCCAATTCCAGGCTATAGCCCAGTGAATAGCACTAAATGAAGTATGAGATAACCTTTGGCATGGCAGTGTTACATCTGGTAGCATTAAAAAGAATAAGCAATGTGAGTTGAGCTACCTTAGTGGAAGCCCTTTGTCAAAGTGGCCTAAGCTCCTTACAGCTCCAAAATATGTGAAAATGCGTTCTCCTATCTGGACAGCCCTTAAAGCAGGCCGTCGGCACCAATGGGAAGAACTTATGTAAACTAGCTGGAGTATAGTACCATCTGGTATGACGTTTAACCACTTCAATACCAGGCACTTTCACCCCTTCCTGCCCAAGCTAATTTTCAGCTTTCAACGCTGTCATTATTTAAATGACAACTGTGCGGTCATGCTACACTGTACCCAAACAAAATTTTTATCATTTTGTTCCCCTAAATAGAGCTTTCTTTTGGTGGTATTTGATCACCTCTGCGGTTTTTATTTTTTGATAAACAAAAAAAAAGACCAAAAATTATGAAAAAAAAAAAGTTTTTCCTTGTTTCTGTTATAAAATTTTGTAAATAAGTAAGTTTTCTCCTTCACTGATGGGCATTGATGAGGTTGCACTGATGGCCACTGATAAGGCGGCACCGATGAGGTGGCACCAATGAGGTGGCACTAATGGCCACTGACAGGCACTGATAGGCGGCACTGATGGGCATTGATAGGTGGCACTGGTGGGCACTGATGGGCACTGAAATGCTACACTGATGGGTTCTTCTGGGTGGCACTGATAGATGACACTGATGGGCACTGATGGGCACTAATAGGCAGCACTGATGGGTGGCACTGATAGATGGCACTGATAAGCATCACTGATGGCACTGGCAGGCATTGCTTATGGCCACTGATTGGCATCTGCCTAGGCACTGATTGGCATCTGCCCGGGCAATGATTGGCATATCCCTGGTGGTCCAGTGTGGCCTACCTGGTGGGTGTCCTTTGTGGACATCCCTGGTGGTCCTGGTGGCATCCCGGGTGGTCCTGGGCAGGCATCTACAGGGGGGATGCACTGATAAACAATAAGCACAGACCCCCCCTGTCAGTAGAGCCGCCATTCGGCTCTCCTCTACTCGCGTCTGTCAGATGTGAGTGAGGAAAAGCTGATAAACGGCTCTTCCTGTTTACACTGTGATCAACCGTGATTGGACACGGCTGATCAGGTGGTAAAGAGACTCTGACAGAGGCTCTTTACCGAGATCGGTGCTGTGGTGTGTCAGACTGACACACTACACCACTGATCGCTGCGCTGTGCCACCCCCTGGGCGCATGATAAATATATAAATTTAACTCAAACTATCTCTCTGTCCACACCAACAACACTATACACGGCCGCTGTGTAAGCAGCCTTATATAGTGTGGGGCATGGACTTAGTCCCCCTGAGCCATGATTGGCCAAAGGCACCCTGGCTTTCTCAGCAGAGCATGCTGTGATTGGCCAAAGCTTGCAGGTCAGGTGCATGCTTTGGCCAATGATCATACAGCAATGCACTGCGATCTCACAGTGCATTATGGAGTGCTCAGCGGCGCTCAAATTTCCCGCGAATGCCCCATAAAGTTCGCTGTTCTACGAAGCGGAAAATATGAAAGTCTAATGGGACATAGTGGCTTAGTGGTTAACACTTTTGCCTTACAGTATGAATCTCTGTCAGGACAGTATATGCAGTTTTCTTGTTCTCCCTGTGCTTGCCTTGGCTTCCCACCTTCCTCCAAAGACATGCTGGTAGGTTAATTGGCTCCTTTCCAAATTGGCCCTAGCATGTGTATGCACCAGACATCGGGATCATAGACTGTAAGCTGCTTGAGGCAGGGACTGATGTCAATATACAATTTATAAAGTGTTGCATACATTGCCAGCACTATCTAAATACCTGTAAAAAATAAATGTTAGGAATGCCTACTTTTATATAATAAAATATATGAATTATCTGTGCTCCTTTTACATTACCGCTTTTCTATTTGAACATACTTTAAGGAACTTCATAGGAAGCTAGTGTTTTAAAAATCATGATTTCAGGCTGCTGTAATCAAATCCATCTGGTATCAGAAACAACATTTAATTATTCTTTTACTAAGAAAGGTAATTTTTTTTCTTTAAATATGTCTAATAGCAAGTACCCTTTGCAAAGCAAGATTCGGCAGAACTGTTTTATATTAAGCAATGTACAATTCAGGCCTAGGTTTCCTTTAACTGATATAGTACATTAACTTGGTTTTACCTGCAAAAACAGTGCAGTATCCTTAAGTGAACCCTGCAGCAAGGAATACAGCCAGGAGAAACGCACTACTCTACAGCAGTACCAGTCATGAGGGAATCCTCTCCAGGCTGGCAGGCTTCTCTGTATCCTTACTAGGGAATATTACTGTAAGTCATGGATGCTCGACACTTAGCTGCCAAAAAATAGAGCTTAGACATCAACTGTCATTTACTGTAAAATTACAGTGCAGCATTGTCTCGTTTGATCAAAATTTTCAAAGCACAAACAGAAGTAAATATTTTTCAAAAGATGGGTAATAAACATTGGCTTATTGCATCATGCATTCTGGAAAAACAAAATCCACTGAAAACAGAAAGTATAAAATCAACTCAGGGATATACTGTATGTATCATTTTATTAATAGGTCATACCTCTCCAAAGCATCTAAAGTTTAGGTTAAAAAAAATCCCTGCAGCTCTAGTCACATCACTTACTTGTAGTAAAGTATGTTCCATGATGCAGGCAGCTGGATCCTGCAGAAATCTTCACTGTGAGGGTGTCTGTCCTCTTCCTTTCTCTGAATATTTGGCACTACAGTGGTTAACAGTTTTGGGTAGTCAGGCAGAACATCACTGCAAATGGTCCAATGGAGTCCAACCTTCACCTTCCTCCTCCTCCACTGAAAAAAAAAGTTATTTCATTGATTGCACTGCTTATAACACGATTTGTGAATGAGGGAATCATGTGACTGATCAGATTCTCCCTCATAGATCAAGTTACAGGTAATATAATCAATGAAAGAGCTTTACACAATCGAGAAGGATGAAGGGGGAGGGTACCGTTGGACCGTCTGTACTGCCTGAAGACCCTAAGCTGTAAACCATTGCAGCGCTCAAAGTTCAGAGACAGGAAGAGGACGGAGCACCACTGCAGTGAAGGTTTCTTCAGGATCCAACTCTCTGCACAATGTGGGACATACTTCATTACAGGTAAGTGATGTGACTAAAGTTATAGAATTTTGTTTAACTAAAACTCAGCTTTAAGAATGTACAGTACTGTGCAAAAGTCTTAGGCAGGTGTGAAAATAATGTAAATTAAGAATGCTTTCAGAAATAGAGGTGTTAATAGTTTATTTTTTACCAATTAACAAAATGGAAAGTAAATGAAAAGAAGAGAAGTCCAAATCAAACCAATATTTGGTGTGACCACCCTTTGCCTTCAAAGCAGTATCAGTTCATCAATTCTTCTAGGTACACTTGCACACAGTAATTTAAGGAACTCGGCAGGTAGGTTCACACCTGCCTAAGACTTTTGCACATGTATATGTACATGTATATTTATGCATTCCCCCCAAATATTACCTTGTATTAATGTTTGTCTCTTAAGAGGCAAGTTACATTTTAAAGCAGAACTCTAGCCAAAAATAAAAGATAAATAGAAATAGTCTATTGAAAGATGAAAATAACAAAATCACCATTTGAAGTAACATCCGTCTTCGTTCCAGAGATTCCCCCCAGAGCACTAGATCCCCCCGCCCATAAGCCCGTTGTTCGAGTCGAACGTAAGTTCAACTCAAACATCAGGTTTTCGCCCTTTTGCCAAATTTAGAACAATATGAAATTCAAGCGTCAACGGGCCATAATGAATGGCAAAATCGTCAATGCACTGCGGGATCGCAGTGCATTGAGGGCTGCTGATAGGCAAAAGCATGCACCTGACCTGCATGCTTTGGCCAATCACAGAGCGCTCTGCTATGAGAGCCATGATTAGCCAAAGGCAGCGTGCCTTTGGCCAAGCATGGCTCAGGGGTCTGAGTCCACGCCCCACACTATGTAAGGCTGCTTACATAGCGGCTATACATAGTTTTATGAATAAGAGCAGCAAAATGACATTTCTAAAGGAAAAAATGTCATGTAAAACTGCTTGCGGCTGTAATGTATTGCCGGATCCCAGCAATATAGATAAAATCATTGAAAAAAATGGCATAGGTTCCCCCCAGTCCATTACAAGGCCCTTTGGGTCTGGTATGGATATTAAGGGGAACCCTGCGCCAAAATTTAAAAAAAAAGGGCGTGGGGTCCCCCCTAAAACCCATTCCAGGCCCTTCAGGTCTGGTATGGATTTTAAGGGGTACCCCACGCAAAAATTTTAAAAAAATGGTGTGGGTCCCCCCTAAATCCATACCAGACCCTTCAGGTCTGGTATGGATTTTAAGGGGAACCCGTGCCAAAATGTAAAAAAAAATGGTATGGGGGTCCCCCCAAAATCCATACCAGACCCTTATCCTAGCGCGCAACCTGGCAGGCCACAGGAAAAGGGGGAGGGAGAGAGCACCCCCCTTCTACCAGGCCACATGCCCTCAACATGGGGAGGGTGTTTTGGGGTCCCCCAAAACACCTTGTCCACATGTTGATGGGGACAAGGGCCTCTTCCCCACAACCCTTGCCCGGTGGTTGTGGTGGTCTGCGGGTGGGGGGCTTATCGAAAACTGGAAGGCCCCTTTAAAAAGGGGACCCCCAGATTCCGGCCCCTCCATGTGAATGGGTTTTGGGGTACATTGTACCCCTACACATTCACCAAAAAGAGTGTCAAAAAAGTCAAAATGACAGTAGACAGTTTTGGACAATTCCTTTATTAACCACTTCAGCCCCGGACCATTTGGCTGGCCAAAGACCAGAGCACTTTTTGCGATTCGGTACTGCGCCGCTTTAACTGACAATTGCGCAGTCGTGTGACGTGGCTCCCAAACAAAATCAATGTCCTTTTTTCCCCACAAATAGAGCTTTCTTTTGGTGGTATTTGATCACCTCTGCGGTTTTTATTTTTTGCGCTATAAATAAAAAATGCTACAATTTTGAAAAAAAATCATTTTTTTTACTTTTTGCTATAATAAATATCCCCAAAAAATATATAAAAAAACTTTTTTTTCCTCAGTTTAGGCCGATACATATTCTTCTACATATTTTTGGTACAAATAATCGCAATAAGCGTATATTAATTTGTTTGCGCAAAAGTTATAGCGTCTATAAAATAGGAGATTATTTTTATGGCATTTTTATGAATAATTTTTTTTTTTACTAGTAATGATGGCAATCAGCAATTTTTATCGTGACTGCGACATTATGGCGGACACGTCAGACAATTTTGACACATTTTTGGGACCATTGGTATTAATACAGCGATCAGTGTGATTAAAAATGCATGGATTACTGTAAAAATGTCACTGGCAGTGAAGGGGTTGACACTAGGGGGCAGTGAAGGGGTTAATGTGGACTGTGCAGGGAAACTAACAGATCGCCTGTTCATACTCTGTATGAACAGAGGATCTGTCAGTTCTCCCCTCAGAGAACCGGAAACTGTGTGTTTACGCACACAGATCCCGGTTCTCGGTGTGCCCCGAGTGATCGGGGGAGGCCGGCGGTGATCAAGACCGCTGGGCACTTGCATCGGCTCCGTGGGCGAGCAGGGGGCACACACGTGCCCCCTAGTGCCTGTCTATGGTACCGACGTACCATGGCGGCGATGAGTATAACTGCGGCTGACTGTCGGCAAGGGGTTAAAAAAAAAGCATCCCGCAATATCCATTCATCTTCGATCACAGAACCGATGACCCGAGAAAAAAAAAGGAAAATCTCTGCCTCGATGGGAGGCTCCCACTAACTGCAGCCTTTTTGCGCCAACATCTCTTATATAGCTGAGGGCGGGGTCACCCGGTGACGTAAATAGGTGACCCTACTCCCTCTGACGTTACATGACATCACATGACGTCAGAAGGGGCGGGGTCACCCGCTTACGTCACCGGGTGACCCCGACCTCAGCTATATAAGAGCTGTCAGCACAAAAAGGCTGCAATCGGTGGGAGCTTCCCATTGAGGAAGAGTTAGCGGTACAATGTACCCGATACCCATTCACATAGGGGGGCCCGGATCTGGGGATCCCCTTGTTAAAGGGGCTTCCAGATTCCGATAAGCCCCCACCCGCAAACCCCTACAACCACGGGGCAAGAGTTGTGGAAAGCCCTTAACCCCCAAAACACCCTCCCCATGTTGAGAGCATGTGGCCTGGTATGATTCGGGGGGGGGGGGCACTCTCTCGTCCCTCTTTTTCCTGTGGCCTGCCAGGTTGCATGCTCAGAAAAGGCTCTATTATGGATTTGTGGGGGACCCCCATGCCATTTTAAAAAAAAATTTGGCTCGGGGTTTCCCTTAAAATCCATACCAGATCTGAAGGGCCTGGTATGGATTTTGCGGGGACCCCCACGCCATTTTTTTTATTTTGGTGCAGGGTTTCCCTAATATCCATACCAGACCTGAAGGGCCTGGTATGGATTTTGAGGGGAGCCCTACGCAATTTTTTCTTTTAATTTTGGTGTGACGTTCCCCTTAATATTCATACCAGACCCAAAGGGCCTGGTAATGGACTTGGGGGGGCATGCCGTTTTTTTTAATGATTTTATCTATATTGTCGGGATACAACAATACATTACAGCTGTGAGCAGTTTTAAATGACATTTTTTTCCTTTAGAAATTTAATTTTTCTGTGGTACTGTTATAAACATGGGAAATATGTGCTACTTTACAGGCAGACTATGGACACCCCCAGGCATCATATTTAAAGGAATATTTCATTTTTATTGTTTCAGTTTAAGCATTATTAAAATCACTGCTTCTGAAAAAACGTCCATTTTTAAAACTTTTTTTTGAATTGATACATGTCCCCTGGGGCAGGACCCAGGTCCCCAAACGCTTTTTATGGCAATAACATGCATATAAGCCTTTAAAATTAGCACTTTTCATATTTCATGTTCGTGTCCCATAGACTTTAACGGTGTTTGCACAAATTTTTTGCCTGTTCGCAAGTTCTTGTGCGAACCGAACCGGGGGGGTTTTCGGCTCATCCCTAATGGCCAGCATCATTCAACCCACTTTCTCTCAGCCCAGGTCATCCTGAACCTGAACCTGTTCCCAGCCTGTGACAACTGCACAGTGAGCCCTTGCCAGGGCATGAACAGAATGGCATCTTGCACTGCTCCTTTCTTTAAAGTCCCAGCCCTGCTGTACTACTATTTTCTTTCATAAACTGAGATGTGTTATTTTTGTGTTATATATATCATTACACAGTGCTACCTTACTTAGGTGCATATTATGTTTGATATTTTTTAAAGATTTTTTTAATATATAATGTTTTGTTTATACTGTGTGTTCCAAATTTAAAAATATTAAAAGTATGTAATAATGTTTTTGCATACTCTCTGTATTTAGGAAAAAACTATTAATTAGATTCCTTTGTGATAGATTTTAATATCTGTAGAAAAAAGGAGACCAGAGAATTTGTTACTTGTGCATGAAAATTCATTACATTCACAGTGATATCTGTACCTTTGGATAGTATTATGCAGTGTTGGGTAATAGGAGGTATTATTGAATTCATTAAGGTCATATTTTCTTTCTGTGGTTTATCTGCACATATCTTTTTGTCTCCCAGGTGTATGGACCACAGTTTATCAAATGATACTGTATTTCCAGTGTTTTATTATACATCCCACAGATCTCTTTTTCTGCCATCTTAAAATCTGGTACATTCACATTTTTTCCATTGTGTTTTATACTTTGGTTTCCTTTTAGTTTAATCACAATAGTTGGATTTCAGATCAGCCTCTGTATATGGCAGTTTCTCAGCTTTTATCTGTTTGCCTTTAATAAATTGCATGTCTTGGGTATAATTCTGTTTCCATACTTGCTTCTATATAGACAAAAATGTCACCACATCTGCAGTTTGGATCTCCAGTTTATAATTTCACATTTTTTTTTTTTTTACAGATACATGTGACTAAAATCATAGACACCCCCCCCCCCCCCCCCAATTTTTATTTAAATGTGGCTTTACTCCATCAAAGAGTCATATCTCTGTATGCAGAGGTAATTATGTGACATGCCTTTGGGAATAAACCCTGAAGCATATCTCTGGCAGATAAACAATGGGAGGGTAATAACAAGGTTGGCAGAGGGGGAGTTTTGGCTTTGCAGAGTACCTTTAAGAAAAAGCTAATTCTAAAATAAATAGGTTATTTTAACCCTATTTTTCTGTGATCCCCCTCCTTTCCCCAAAAATGTCATTTGTATTCATGTATAGAAGTCCCATGTCTAATAATCTGTTAACGAAAAAGGACATATATAACATCTCATAAGGAAGCAGCACACATTAAATATAGAAATACATTTTATTAAAGTGGCAAGTACATTTTATTAAAGTTTGCTAGGGGCATTGCAGTATGGTGCCTCAGGTGTGCTAAATGAATTTGTTTTCTTTTTTCACACCTTTTGCTTTTATTTTAATCTGGTAATCCAGCCATTAATACACTTCCTGTTTTAGGATGACAACCGAACTGAGCAGCGTTGTCACCTTAAAATAGGGTGTGTGTTAGGACAACATAATATTGTGTTTGCCTTTTTTTTTGTACTATGTAACACCACCTCTCTAGCAAGGAACAATAATTGATAACAGTCTGGAGTCTTTTTTTTTTTTTTTGCACTCATCAAACAGATATAATAAAAGCTTTCTATGGTATATTTAACCACTTCAGCCCCGGAAGAATTTACCCCCTTCCTGACCAGTGCGTTTTTTGCGATTCGGCACTGCGTCACTTTAGCTAACAATTGCGCGGTCGTGCGACGTGGCTCCCAAACAAAATTGACGTCCTTTTTTTCCCACAAACAGAGCTTTCTTTTGGTGTTTTGATCACCTCTGCGATTTTTATTTTTTACGCTATAAACAAAAAAAGCGACAATTTTGAAAAAAACGCATTATTTTTTACCTTTTGCTATAATAAATATCCCCAAAAAATATTTAAAAAAACATTTTTTTCCTCAGTTTAGGCCAATACTTATTCTTCTACATATTTTTGGTAAAAAAAAAATCGCAATAAGCATTTATTGATTGGTTTGCGCAAAAGTTATAGCGTTTACAAAATAGGGGATAACAGCGATTTTTATCGTGACTGCGACATTATGGCAGACACATCGGACATTTTTGACACATTTTTGGGACCATTGTCATTTATACAGCAATCAGTGCTATACAAATGCACTGATTCTTGTGTAAATGACACTGGCAGTGAAGGGGTTAACCACTAGGGGGCTAGGGAGGGGTTAAGTATGTCCTAGGGATGTGTTACTAACTGTGGGGGGGCATGGCTACATGTGACACATCACTGATCTCTGCTCCCACTCACAGGGAGCAGAGATCAGTTACACTGTCACTAGGCAGAATGGGGAGATGCTTGTTTACATTAGCATCTCCCCGTTCGTCCTCTCCGCGAGGCAATCGCGGGTATCCCTGTGGCAATGGAGTCCGCAGGGCCCGCAACCCGACTCACGGAGCTCCCGGCCAGCATGCGCCACCAGCGGCGCACACGCAATGGCACGGCGGCAAATTCAAAGGGACGTACGGGTACACCCATTTGCCCAGCCGTGCCATTCTGCCGATGTACAACGGCGTGCGCCGGTCGGGAACCGGTTAAAAGACCAAAAACAAGCAAATAAGATAAATGTATTGTTAAAGTTTACATACACTTTAACCACTTTCCGCCCAGCCTAAAAACAAGATGATGGCTGGGCGAGTATTTCATCAATCCGGGTGGATGTCATATGATAAATATGATACAGTGCCCTAAAATTTGTGTATTTGTGTCCGGTGGACGCCGCCGCTGCGAGGCTGCACAGCGGCACGGTCTGTCACCAGCTGTGTCCACCGGACACAAATTTACAACTTGTCTAATACTAAATACCCGGGACTGACTATTTTCCAAAAATGGGTCATTTGAGAGATATTTGTACTGTCCTGTTGTTTTTAGGCGTCAAGAAATGAGATAGGCCGTCGCTTTTCAAATATATACCATAGTTTGTCCTCCTACAGACTAAATAATATACACTGATTTGGGTTATTTTCACCAAAGAAATATAGCAGAATGCACTTTGACCTAAATTTATGAAGAACAGTTATTTATTTGCAAAACGTTATAACAGAAATGAAGAAAAACAGGGTTTTTTTTCTAAATGTTCAGTCTTTTTTTTCGTTTATTTAGCAAAAAGTAAATAACCCAGCGTTGATTAACCGCTTCAGATTTTACCCCCCTTCCTGACCAGAGCACTTTTTACAATTTGGCACTGTGTCGCTTTAACTGACAATTGCACGGTCGTGCAATTAGTTTTTTTTTAGACAAATAGAGCTTTCTTTTGATGGTATTTGATCACCTCTGTGGTTTTTATTTTTTGCGCTATAAACAAAAAAAAGAAACAATTTTAAAAATATATATACATTTTTTACTTTTTGCTATAATTAATATCCCCAAAATGTTTTTAAAAAACAAATATCTTCATCAGTTTAGGCCAATATATATTCTTCTACATATTTTGGTAAAAAAAAAAAAAATCACAATAAGCGTATATTGATTGGTTTGCACAAAAGTTATAGTGTCTACAAACTATGGGAAAGATTTATGGCATTTTTATTATTTATTTAATTTTTTTACTAGCAATGGCTGTGATCTGCGATTTTTAGCGGTACTGCAACATTGCGGCGGACAGATTGGACACTTTTGACACATTTTTGGGACCATTGACATCTATACAGCAATGAGTTATAAAAATGCACTGATTACTGTGTAAATGTCACTTTTAGGGAAGGGGTTAACACTAGGTGGCGATCAAGGGGTTAAATGTGTTCCCTAGTTAGTGTATTCTAACTGTGTGGGAATAGGACTGACTGGGGGAGGAGACATATCGTTGTTCCTACTTAGTAAGAACAAACGATATGTCTCCTCTCCCCTGACAGAACAGGGATTTGTGTGTTTGCACACACAAATCCCTGGGCTGGTTCTCCTGAAAGCAATCGTGGGTGACCGGCTGCTCGCCACTTGCAATGGGTCCCCCGCCATGCCACAGGCACGCACCTCCGGCGGCTATTAAAGGGAACAATGTACCCGATATGTTGTTTTGCGCAGCCGTGCCATTCTGCCAACGTATGTCATCGTGAGCCAGTCGGCAAGTGGTTAAATACCACCAAAAGAAAGCTCTAGTTGTGTGAACAATGATACAAAATTTGTTTGGGTACAGTGTTATATAAAAAACCTTCTGTGTGCAGCAGCCCCCCTAATACTTACCTGAGCCCCCTCTCGATCCAGTGATGTCCTGCTGCTGTCAATCACAGTGAATGAGTCAATCAGGAGACAAAGGGGATGGGGCCAAACCGTGGCTCTGTGTGTGAATAGACACACAGAGCCGTGGTTCAAGAGCACACCTGCTTAGGTGCCTCCACAGCAAGCTGCCTGCTGTGGGGGCACCTGGCAGGAGGGAGGGGCCAGGAGCACTTGCAGACCTGGGCTGCTTTGTGCAAAACCACTGCATAGAGCAGGTAAGTATAACATGTTTGTTATTTAAAAAAATAAAAAACAAGGCTTTAATATCAATATTAATTAAACAAGCTGCACCAGATTTTGCACTCTGTAGTTTTAGTAAATCAACCTCAGTGTGAAATTATTACATTATGACAACTGGCAGGGAAGCTTGTTGTTATTGCCCTTATTGTTATTGCTTGTTGTTATTGCCCTAGGACACTGGAAACCGTTCGCTAGTTAACCACTTGCCGACCGCCTCACGCAGATATACTACGGCAGGATGGCACAGGAAGGCAAAGTAACGTATGGGTACGTTACTTGCCTCCCGCGGACGGGGAATCCGATCGGACCCCCCCGGTGCCCGAGGCGGTTGGCGTCTGTCCCCTAGCGATCAGAGATGAGGGGGAGGCCATCCATTCATGGCCACCCCCTCGCGATCGCTCCCAGCCAATGACAATCTTCCTCTGCTGCTGTAATGTAAACAGTGGCAGAGGAAGTGATGTCATCTCTCCTCGTGCCAGTGTTTTCGTTCCGGCGCCGAGGAGAGAAGACATCAAGTAAGTTTGCACCAACACTACACTAACAGTAGAACACACTAGGCACACATTTCACCCCCCGACCACCCCCTGATCACCCCCCGATCACCCCCCTGCACCCCCTGTCACAGTGACACCAATAGCAATTTTTTTTTTCTGATTATTGCATTGGTGTCAATTTGTGATAGTTATAAGTGGTAGGGTAGTTAGTGGTAGCCCCCTTTAGGTCTAGGATACCCCCCTAACCCCCCCCTAATAAAGGTTAACCCCTTGATCACCCCCTTCGCCAGTGTCACTAAGCGATCATTTTTCTGATCGCTGTATTAGTGTCACAGGTGACGCTAGTTAGGGAGGTAAGTATTTAGGTTCGCCGTCAGTGTTTTATAGCGACAGGGACCCCCATATACTACCTAATAAAGGTTTAAACCCCCTGATTGCCCCCTAGTTCACCCTTTCACCAGTGATCACCATATAACTGTTACGGGTGACGCTGGTTAGTTAGTTTATTATAGTTTCAGGGCACCCACCGCTTATTACCTTATAAAGGTTTAACCCTCTAATCGCCCGGCGGTGATATAAGTTAAGTTTTAGGGTCAGATAAGGTCTGCGTCACCCCAGGCAGCGTCAGGTTAGCGCCAGTACCGCTAACACCCATGCACGCAGCATACACCTCCCTTAGTGGTATAGTATCTGAACGGATCAATATCTGATCCGATCAGATCTATACTACCGTCCCCAGCAGTTTAGGGTTCCCAAAAACGCAGTGTTAGCGGGATCAGCCCAGATACCTGCTAGCACCTGCGTTTTGTCCCTCGGCCCAGCCCAGCCCAGCCCACCCAAGTGCAGTATCGATCGATCACTGTCACTTACAAAACACTAAGCACACATAACTGCAGCGGTCGCAGAGTCAGGCCTGATCCCTGCGATCGCTAACAGTTTTTTTTGGTAGCGTTTTGATACAGTCGCTAACAGTCAGGAGCTTTTTTGCCTGTGAGTCTCACTAGTGTACCACTAAATTTAGAGCCCAAAATGGCAAATCGAAGGTACACTAGTGAAGAGGCCTACACGTTTCTGAGCATGACAGATAGTGAAGAGGAAGTCACTCATCTGTCAGATTCAGGCTCAGAATACGATCCTGTAGAGGACAGTGGCTCCATGACAGATAGCTCTGACGACGGAGTTGTGGTCCCTGCCAAGGTCAGGCGTACCAGACCCCAATCTTCTTCTGCTGTTGTTGAGGTGCAAGAATCGCAGGTCCCTCATATGTAGCAGAGCAGTACTAGTGCAGCTATTCCTTCTGGTGAACTGGCAAGCGCCAGCGGCCTAGTACACCCTGGTCGTACATCCAGCACTGCAGTAACACTTGGTGACGTGGCGAGTCCCATAAGTGCAGTTCAATCTGGCGAGGTGGCAAGCACAAGTAGTGTCCCGCTGCCACCAAGAAGACGAACACAGGCCCGTCATGCCCATAGTGCCCTTCCTGCTGCATTCGCCAATCCTAATTGGGAACCCACCACTTCTGCAGCACCCGTACTTCCCCCATTCACTGGCCAACCTGGCATTCAGGTGAAAACAGTTGATTTTACGTCACTTGATTTTTCTTCGCTGTTTTTCACTGAAGATCTCTATAGATCTATTGTGGACCAAAGCAATTTGTACGCTGGTCAACACATTGCCACTATTCCCCAGTCCTCCCTTGCCAGAGATTGGAAACCAATTATGGTCTCCGAATTTAAGATCTTTCTGGGCCTTTCCCTCAACATGGGCATAACTAAAAAGAGTGAGTTGCGGTCATATTGGTCCACTGACCCAATTCACCATATGCCCTTGTTCTCTGCCTCCATGACCAGGGCACCATATGAGCAGATTTTGCGGTTCATGCACTTCAACAACAATGAACTCTGTCGTCCTCGTGGAGACCCTGAATACAATCGGCTCTACAAAATTCGGCCCCTCGTAAACCACTTCAACCAACGTTTTGCAGACTTGTTTACTTCCCATCAAGTTGTCTGCGTTGATGAGTCCCTGATTAAGTTTTCTGGCCGCTTGTCATTCAAACAGTACCTTCCCAGCAAGAGTGCCAGATACGGGGTCAAGATGTATAAGCTCTGTGACAGGGCCACAGGCTATACATGTAGTTTTATGGTTTACGAGGGCAAAGATAGTCACATAGAGCCGACAAACTGCCCTGACTACATAGGAAGCGCTGGCAAGATTGTGTGGGACTTGGTGTCACCCTTATTCAGAAAGGGGTACCACTTGTACGTGGACAATTATTACATGAGCATGCCACTTTTTAGTCACCTTTTTTGATCAACAGATTGGAGCATGTGGCACCGTGCGACCTAATCGCCGGGGCTTTCCCCAGCGGCTTGTAAATTCCCGTCTTAGGCTGGGGGAGAGAGCCTGCTTCAAGTGTAATAACTTACTCGCTATGAAGTGGAGGGATAATAAAAATGTTTTGTTCTTACCTCCCTTCATGCAGACACGGCGGTCCAAATTCCTACGGCGACTGGTGTTGTGGAGAAACCCCTCTGTGTCCACGAATATAACCAAAATATGGGAGGGGTGGACCTCAACAACCAGTTGTTGGTGCCGTACCTAATTGCCCGTAAGGCCAGATGCCGGTAGAAGAAAGTGTCTGTTTATTTATTTCAATTGGCTTTGCTGAACGCTCATGTGCTATACAGAGCTTCAGGACAGACTGGATCCTTCCTTAAATTCCAGGAAGAGATCTTCAGAGCTCTTCTGTTTCCAGATGGTGCTCCACCTCACCTTCCCCAACCAAATGCAGTAAGCCGGCTGCATGAGAGGCATTTTCCGTATGTCCTCCTGAGTACCCCTACCCAACGAGCCCCCCAAAGAAGATGTCGTGTCTGCAGCAAGCGCGGATATAGGCGTGACACCCGGTATTATTGTCACTCCTGTCCTGACAATCCTGGCCTTTGCATTTGTGAATGTTTTGAATGCTACCATTCACTAGTTGAGTATTAGCGTAGGGTACAGCACTGCACAGACTAGGCACACTAACACAGGGTCTCCCAAGATGCCATCACATCTGGTACCAGTTACAAAAGTTATAGTTACAAAAAAAAGTGTAAAAAAAACCACAAAAAAAATTATAAAATAAAAAACCAAAAATAGTTTTATTGTTCTCTCTCTCTCTAGCATCTCTCTATTGTTCTGCTCTTTTTTACTGTATTCTATTCTGCAATGTTTTATTGTTATTATGTTTTACCATGTTTGCTTTTCAGATATGCAATTTTTTTATACTTTACTGTTTACTGTGTTTTATTGTTAACCATTTTTTTGTTGTCAGGTACGCCATTCAGCTGCAGAGCGGATTTATTTATCTTGACAGCAACAGTGTTTGCTCCCACGATAAATAAAGCCATGACTCCAACGCTGTCGAAGGTTATTTCACCACCACAGTTACATACTTCAGCATATATGCCGAAGCGTGGGGGCAGCAGTGGGTGGAGGAGCGATTTGCTCCTATGTTTTGCGGGAGGATGCCCCCATGCTTCGGCATATATATTTTAGGCACAGGTTGCGTTAAATGTTTTATTTTTTACTATGTTTTTTTGTATTTGCTTTGCAGGTATGGTAAGTCTTACTGTTATACTGTAATGTTACTTTGTTTTATTGTTAACCATCATTTGCTTAGCAGGTACGCCATTCAGTTGCAGCGCGGATTCATTTATCTTGACAGCAACAGCGTTTGCTCCCACGATACATAAAGCCGTGACTCCAGCGCTGTCGGAGGTGATTTCACCACCACAGTTACATACTTCAGCATATATGCTGAAGCGTGGGGGCAGCAGAGGGCGGAGGAGCGATTTGCTCCTAACTTTTGCGGGAGGATGCCCCCATGCTTTGGCATATATATATACGGTGCATGATGCCCATCATTAGCAGTGGGTGGATGAAGGGAGGTATTCTAATGGTGGGCATACCCACCGATCAATCTCTTTTTTTTCGTTCAGCCCACAGGCTGCATGAAAAAAAGTTTACAATATATGCCCAACAAGGACCAGCAACGTACTGGTATGTTGCTGGACTTTGAGTGGTTATACCAGAATGATGCCTGCAGGTTTAGGTATCATCTTGGTGTCATTCTTTTCAGCCAGCGGTCATCTTTCTAGAGGCTAATTAGCCTCTAGACTGCTTTTACAAGCAGTGGGAGGGAATGCCCCCCCCACCGTCTTCCATGTTTTTCTCTGGCTCTCCTGTCCCAACAGGGAACCTGAGAATGCAGCCGATGATTCAGCCAGCTGACCATAGAGCTGATCAGAGACCAGAGTGGCTCCAAACATCTCTATGGCCTAAGAAACAGGAAGCTACGAGCATTTCATGACTTAGATTTCGCCGGATGTAAACAGCGCCACTGGGAAATTGGGAAAGCATTTTATCACACCGATCTTGGTGTGGCCAGATGCTTTGAGGGCAGAGGAGAGATCTAGGGTCTAATAGACCCCAATTTTTTCAAGAAAGAGTACCTGTCACTAGCTATTGCTATCATAGGGGATATTTACATTCCCTGAGATAACAATAAAAATGATTAAAAAAAAAAAATGAAAGGAACAGTTTAAAAATAAGATAAAAAAGCAAAAAAAAAAGCAAAAAAAAAAAAAAGCACCCCTGTCCCCCCCTGCTCTCGCGCAAAGGCGAATGCAAGTGTTGGTCTGGCGTCAAATGTAAACAGCAATTGCACCATGCATATAAGGTATCACCGCAAAGGTCAGATCGAGGGCAGTAATTTTAGCAGTAGACCTCCTCTGTAAATCTAAAGTGGTAACCTATAAAGGCTTTTAAAGGCTTTTAAAAATGTATTTAGTTTGTCGCCACTGCACGTTTGTGTGCAATTTTAAAGCATGTCATGTTTGGTATCCATATACTCGGCCTAAGATCATCTTTTTTATTTCATCAAACATTTGGGCAATATAGTGTGTTTTAGTGCATTAAAATTTAAAATAGTGTGTTTTTTCCCCAAAAAATGCGTTTGAAAAATCGCTGGGCAAATACGGTGTGAAAAAAAAAATGAAACACCCACCATTTTAATCTGTAGGGCATTTGCTTTAAAAAATATATAATGTTTGGGGGTTCCAAGTAATTTTCTTGCAAAAAAAATATTTTTTTTATGTAAACAAAAAGTGTCAGAAAGGGCTTTGTCTTCAAGTGGTTAGAAGAGTGGGTGATGTGTGACATAAGCTTCTAAATGTTGTGCATAAAATGCCAGGACAGTTCAAAACCCCCCCAAATGACCCCATTTTGGAAAGTAGACTGTGACAGACTCACCGGAGACAGAGGCTATTGGAGGGGACTGAACGCTAGCCTCTTGCTAACAGATTATGGGCCCTGGCATTTGGGGAATGGTGCTCTCTGTGAGCTGTATGCCTGGGGACCCTGGGGTTGGTGTTACTTTGGATTCAGCTCCATGTCCCCCCAAAACACACAGACTCTGGGGACCCTGTATTTGCCATAGTAGCAATAGTGACTGAGCCATACTGTTGGGGCTCATACTGTGAGAAGATGCTAATGTCATCAACTCCACTCACCTGTCTGATGTCAGCTATAATGTGTTTAATGTAAATAAGTTTAGTCTAGGGTATTCAACTCATTGTTGTTTGTTCTAATTAACCCTGTGTTGATGTTTATGGTAATGTGTGTTAAATGAATGAGCTGATCACATTAGCCACCAGCACTGGCTAGGAGACGAATAGTCTAGGCTGAGGAAGGGGGAGATTGTTGTTTGTATTGTTAATTGTAATTAGCTCCAGCTATTGTGTTTTTACTACTGTGTGAAGCTCGGTGCCCACAAGTCTGTCATCTGGTCTGGGTAAATTTTTTAGTAAATTAGCTCATGTTAATTAGGTTAGCCTTGAGTCAGCCTGCTGTATAAATGGGTGTGAGATCTCAAATAAAGAGTTAGTTCAGATGTACTGCAAGACTGGTGTTGTCTAGTTCTTGGGGTTCCTATAGCCAGATCCATTGGACTCGTGTTCCAGAACTTAGGAATCGGTATACTGACGGAAGCACTCAAGTGGAGTGTGGGACGTTCCGTGACATTGGTGGCAAGCAGCGGGAAAGTTTCCTGCAGTCTGGGACATCCAAACCTCCAACTGGATCCAAGATCAGCATAGCAGACTTCAGTCACCCCAGCGGAGATATGGACCTGGCATCAGAGTTCCCGGGGCTGCTGCGGATCATCCTTTCAACATACACCAGGACTGTGTCTGAGGATGAATACCTGGAGCTCAGGCAGCTGATTCGGGTGAAGCTCTAGATTGGAGCCCTTCAGCTCGCTGGTATAAAACAGGGCAAGTACTTTCCAACCCAAGAGCAATGGGCCAGTGACCAACGGGCATTGCGGATGGCATTCCTGGGAGAGCGGCCCCAGGAGCAATGGGTGACTGAGTTGGACTGGCTGGTCCAGCAGGAGATAGAGCTGGACAATCGTTATCGGGCTCTGCAATGGCACGCAGAGGAGGTATATTTAGGGGAGACAACAGAATGCTCTCCGGAGGGATATGACTTTGGAGGCCCTGGATTGCTGTGTGAGAGCCTTACAGATCATTTTATGTTTGGTGATGAAGGGGAACCTGACCTTGAGAACCTGCAAGAATATAGAGAGGCTATGCTCGGTCTTGCAGGGGTCTCAGAGCTCAAACATGATCTGGACCATTTGCTAAGGAAGGAACAGCATCTGGAAAGGGCATACAGGAAACTGCTAGAACATGTTCAGCAGCATGCCAGAGAATCGGCAGTGGAAAATCTGAAGATTGCCGTCCCCAAACCTGAAGTGCTGACCACAGGGCAGAGTTCTGCTAACCTCTGTCCAGCACTGATAACATCTTCTCGGTTCCATGAACAGGAGATGGTGAACCTCTATCCCCAGACACCAGTTATAGAGATAGGGGATTTGATAGACTTTTCTGCTGAGGAAGAACAACCTGATGAGCCTCCAGCAGAAGAGCTGGTATTAGGGCCAAACTTTACTGTGCTCTGCCCAGCACCAACAGCAGTATCTGTGGAGTTACAACAAACTTCTCCAGCAGAAGTGATGGCAACCGGACAGAGGGTCCAAGACCTCTGCCCCACACCTGTGGCAGTTTCGGAGGCCCAGGGTGAGAAGGTGGCAATCACTTCCCAGCAGCAGATACAGGGGGAGAAGGGAGAGGAGGTGTGTGTTGTCCCTCCCCAACAGTTGGCCAGGGTGGAGGAAGCAGACTTTCCTCCCCAGCAAAGATCCGTGCACCTGGGAGACAGCACCATCGACATGTTGTCCCAGCAGCCAGATGAGGGAATGGAAAAGGAAGCAGCCGGCTCCCTTTTCCAACTACACAGTTTGGGAGTGGAGGAAGCCAGCCTCCTGCCCCAACGGTTAGCTGGAGCGGAGGATGCGGAGTCCCCAGCAGAAGTGCTGGCAACAGAGCAGAGTGTTACCAACCTCTTCCCAGCACCGGCAACAACTGTGGAGTTCCAGGGAGCCGGGGCAGTTGGCCCCTCTCTCCGACGACAAGCTGATGTAGTGGAGCTGCTACTCCCAGCTGAATCGCTGGCAACAGGAAAGAGCACCGCTGGCCTCTGCCTAGCACATAGTGTCTCTCTACAGCTTCAGGAAGCTGGGGTGATTGGCCCCTCTGCCCAGCAGCAGACCGAGCCCAGGAATGTTAAAAACAATCCAGCTGAAGCCCTGGCAGCCAGACAGAGAGTAAATGACCTCTGCCCCACACCTACTGAGGTCAACTATTCCGTGCAGCCAAGAAAGGAGATCATGCGGGAAGACTATGTGAGTTCACTCTGCCTGACTAACGCATGTCCAGACCAGGTGGAGGTCTGGGACCTTGTTAGTCAACCTTTGATGGGGGAGAAATGTGACAGACTCACCCGAGACAGAGGCTATTGGAGGGGACTGAACGCTAGCCTCTTGCCAACAGATTATGGGCCCTGGCATTTAGGGAAATGGTGCTCTCTGTGAGCTGTATGCCTGGGGACCCTGGGGTTGGTGTTACTTTGGATTCAGCTCCATGTCCCCCCAAAACACACAGACTCTGGGGACCCTGTATTTGCCATAGTAGCAATAGTGACTGAGCCATACTGTTGGGGCTCATACTGTGAGAAGATGCTAATGTCATCAGCTCCACTCACCTGTCTGATGTCAGCTATAATGTGTTTAATGTAAATAAGTTTAGTCTAGGGTATTCAACTCATTGTTGTTTGTTCTAATTAACCCTGTGTTGATGTTTATGGTAATGTGTGTTAATTGAATGAGCTGATCACATTAGCCACCAGCACTGGCTAGGAGACGAATGGTCTAGGCTGAGGAAGGGGGAGATTGTTGTTTGTATTGTTAATTGTAATTAGCTCCAGCTATTGTGTTTATACTACTGTGTGAAGCTCGGTGCCCACAAGTCTGTCATCTGGTCTGGGTAAATTTTTTAGTAAATTAGCTCATGTTAATTAGGTTAGCCTTGAGTCAGCCTGCTGTATAAATGGATGTGAGATCTCAAATAAAGAGTTAGTTCTGATGTACTCCAAGACTAGTGTTGTCTAGTTCTTGGGGTTCCTATAGCCAGATCCATTGGACTCGTGTTCCAGAACTTAGGAAGCAGTATACTGACGGAAGCACTCAAGCGGAGTGTGGGACGTTCCGTGACATAGACACCCCAAGCTATTTACTGAGAGGCATGTTGAGTCCATGGAATATTTTATATTGTGACACAATATAAAATATTCCATGGACTATTTTATATTGTGACACAAGTTGCGGGAAAAAGACAATTTTTTTTTTTTTTTGCACAAAGTTGTCACTAAATGATATGTTGCTCAAACATGCCATGGGAATATGTGAAATTACACCCCAAAATACCTTCTGTTGCTTCTCCTGAGTACGGGGATACCACATGTGTGAGACTTTTTGGGAGCCTAGCCGCGTATGGGACCCCGAAAACCAAGCACCGCCTTCAGGCTTTCTAAGGGCGTAAATTTTTGATTTCACTCTTCACTCCCTATCACAGTTTCGGAGGCCATGGAATGCCCAGATGGCACAACCCCCCCCCCCCCAAAATGACCCTATTTTGGAAAGTAGACACCCCAAGCTATTTGCTTGGGGTGAGTATTTTGCAGACCTCACTTTTTGTCACAAAGTTTTGAAAATTGAAAAAAGAAAAAAAAATGTTTTTCTTGTCTTTCTTCATTTTCAAAAACAAATGAGAGCTGCAAAATACTCACCATGCCTCTCAGCAAATAGCTTGGGGTGTCTACTTTCCAAAATGGGGTCATTTTGGGGGGTTTGTGCTATCTTGGCATTTTATGGCCTTCGAAACTGTGATAGGTAGTGGGGAGTGAATCAAAAATGTATGCCCTTAGAAATCCTGAAGGCGGTGATTGGTTTTTGGGGCCCCGTATGCAGCTAGGCTCCCAAAAAGTCCCACACATGTGGTATCTCCGTACTCAGAAGCAGCAGAATGTATTTTGGGGTGTAATTCCACATATGCCCATGGCATGTTTGAGCAATATAACTTTACGCCCTTAGAAATCCAGAAGGCGGTGCTTGGTTTTCAGGGCCCCGTACTTGGCTAGGCTCCCAAAAAGTCCCACACATGTGGTATTCCCGTACTCAGGAGAATCAGCAGAATGTATTTTGGGGTGCAATTACACATATGCCCATGGCCTGTGTGAGCAATATATCATTTAGTGACAACTTTGTGCAAAAAAAAAAAAGATTGTCATGTTCCTGCAACTTGTGGCAAAATATAAAATATTCCATGGACTCAACATGCCTCTCAGCAAATAGCTTGGGGCATCTACTTTCCAAAATGGGGTCATTTCGGGGGGGGGGGGGGGTTGTGCCATCTTGGCATTTTATGGCCTTCAAAACTGTGATAGGTAGTGAGGAGTGAAATCAAAAATTTACGCCCTTAGAAATCCTGAAGGCGGTGGTTGGTTTTCAGGGCCCGTACGCAGCTAGGCTCCCAAAAAGTCCCACACATGTGGTATCCCTGTATTCAGGAGAATCAGCAGAATGTATTTTGAGGTGCAATTCCACATATGCCCATGGCCTGTGTGAGCAATATATCATTTAGTGACAACTTTTTGTAAAATTTATTTATTTTTTGTCATTATTCAATCACTTGGGACAAAAAAAATTAATATTCAATGGGCTCAACATGCCTCTCAGCAATTTCCTTGGGGTGTCTACTTTCCAAAATGGGGTCATTTGGGGGGGGGGGTGTACTGCCCTGCCATTGTAGCACCTCAAGAAATGACATAGGCAGTCATAAACTAAAAGCTGTGTAAATTCCATAAAATGTACTCTAGTTTGTAGATGCTATAACTTTTGAGCAAACCAATAAATATACGTTTATTGACATTTTTTTTACCAAAGACATGGGGCCGAATACATTTTGGCCTAAATGTATGACTAAAATTGAGTTTATTGGATTTTTTTATAACAAAAAGTAGAAAACATCATTTTTTTCAAAATTTTCAGTCTTTTTCTGTTTATAGCGCAAAAAATAAAAATCTCAGAGGTGTCAAATACCATCAAAAGAAAGCTCTATTTGTGGGAAGAAAAGGACGCAAATTTTGTTTGGGTACAGCATTGCATGACCGCGCAATTAGCAGTTAAAGCAACGCAGTGCCAAATTGTAAAAAGTGCTCTGGTCAGGAAAGGGGTAAATCCTTCCGGGGCTGAAGTGGTTACAATTATTTTAATATACAATATTGGGTTTCATATGGTCAGTCTTTTTTTGAGAAGCAATTTTTTCAATATAGGCAACTGTCACAGATATGAACAACAATATAAGTTTAGGGATTTTGTTGAATTCTTAGTAGATGTTGTACTCTACTTTCTTTAGGAAAAGCTTAATCTGTTTTGTACACAACTGTAAACTTCAATTACCGTATATAAAAGAGAGGGCATGGGAAACATTTTCCAAGGAAGAATTTAGCCTGAAGGATCATAAGATGTTGGTGGGAAAGTAATGTTTTTAAAAATATTTTATGCAATAAAAGTGTCTTTAAGTAGTTCTTAAGATGCATACCATCTGTGTTAATGGCAAATCCTCATGGTGTTCTAGTAGGTAGAAGACAGACGTACACATGCCTTCCTGCAAATTGATTGTGTGCAATAGCTAACAAGGGCATTCTACATACGTTTAAACAAGTAACACCTTTACCTACTGTATTTTAAAGCTAAAATTTATTTTTATTTTTTGGGAGGGAACGGCACCACACACATTAATTATGTGTAATTGCTATGGCTTCTCACACAATGTATCACATTCTGTGAATGGGTGGTGGAATCTTGTCTTTCCACCACCCATTTACAGAGCGTGATGACAATAATCAGGCTCCAATTACTAGGGTGTTTTTAGGCTTCTCAAGAAACAAGGTCTAGACAGCAGCTACTACCTCCAGTAGCTCTTCTGTGACCCTCTTCAGAAAAGAGTGTCTCTGTTCAATCCCACTCTCTTTAGACATGCACTTTAGCAATTGGTTGGTATCCAGGACCCTCTGCATATGGCTCATGCTGAGACCAGGACCTGACAGCAATTGTTCACACTGTCCTCCTCCCAGGGAGGAAAAGTTTGGGGGCACCTTTCCAGAAATCTTTCTCATGTTCCCAGATTATACCTCAAATATAGCTGCCCAGAGATTACCTAGGTCTAATAAACATTATTATCCCAAAATAATTACTACAGCCTTCTCCCAATAACAGACAAAAGCCATCTATCCCCTGAGCTTGGGGAAAACATGCAGAACCCATAAAAGGTAAAACTCAGCCCAGGCTTGTTACATCCTAGTAACAAATCCTAAATTTATTAGCAAAACAACTGCAGAGGGCACTAAACACATAAAAATAGATCCCATCATGTACTATATGCCCATAATCAATGTATTTGTTTAATGTAGGCAGTAAACAAAACAATGCATTTAGAGAGAACTATATGCCATTAAATCAGTGGCAATTAATAATCATGCAGTCAGTATCAGTTATGTAGTAATAAGAAAAATAATACAATTTACCATAATGATAAATCACATAGTTAATAGGTTTGTGTTTCCCATTGCTTTGTGACACATTTTATAGGGCAACATTAAAGATACACTGACGACAAAGATATATGTCTAGCCTATCATATATATTTTGTTATATGGCCTGTAAGGCAGAGCAAGAATTCAGCAGAGGACATTACATTTTCATATGTGACAGGTGCCACAAATAAATGTCAAATGCTTTTTGATGGTGTCAAATCTGTTTGTGCCACTATATCTGCAACACTGCCATAACTACATTTTGTTGTGAAAGAGTTCTATTTTTAAAGTAATATTGTTTGTGAATTCATTGTGAAAAAAGTAGTTAAAAAACAAAAGCATGCATACTTTAGCTTGTAGAATGACATTATACTACAATTATAATGTTTTTCTCATTATGCATAAAACCTGTAGTAAGACCCTCTTTAACAAGGTCCCTGATGGTTTAAAGCAGGGCACATTTCCATTACAACAGACTATTAAAACCTTTGCAGCGTTCTTGCACACAAAAAAAAACGATTTTGCTAATGGATAGCGATCCTTTGATTTTCTTTTCACTCATGATAATGATCAAATTCAAACTCATTTATTGCTTGTGAAGTAACAGTAATCTAATAGTCTTTTCATTCATGATCATTATGCATCAAATAAAAATTCAGATTTGTTTTTTCTTTCAATAGAATGTTGTAGCAGTTATATGTAAAAAGTAACATCCTTTTATTCTTGATATTGATCCTGTGAATCAAATAAGATCTTTGCACTTCCATTGCAATGTTTCAAAAAGTCATCTATGACTTTAAAATATATTAGCTAGAGATATTCAATATTTTGGTTTTATTTGAAGATATTCCGCTTTGTGGTTTACAATTCAAGTTGAACAAGTTATTCTATACACAAATGTTAATAATAAAGTTATATTAAAACACTACTGGGATGGATAAATATCAAGTAATAAAATGGTTGAAAAACCTTCTTGGAGAAAATATTTCATACATTGGGTGATGATCTCATGTCTTGGGGCACAGGCTATGTCATTAGATATTATAACCATGCATCTAGGCCTTGCTTCATGTGACCAGTGCAGGATCAAGCACAATTTCTTTTAGAAAGAAAACTATTTTAGCCCTTTATTCCTTTTTATTTATCCATCCCTAAAAGACTGTTGAGATAAGTTTGTTAACATGTTATTAGAGGTCCACTTAATGTCACAATATTTTTTAAAGTAAAGTTTAATTCAGTACTTAGTGAGTTACAACCCTAGAACAGGTATACAGACAGTGAAGTATAAAATGTTTGAACTCTTAAGCTGGGTATACAAAAAATTGGCTAGTTCAGTCAGTGTGTCAGCAATCTGTCTGACCGACCAGCTTTTGTCGGAGGGACATGCTGGAAAATCAGCCAATGGCTGTGAGCACTGACCACTGTTTTTTGCTGTGGGGGGTTGGGGGGCAGAATACAGTAGCACAGTGAGGGGGATTGGTGCACCAACATCCTTTGTGTTGCTACAGTGAGCTGTCAGTTTATTTTGCTTCAACCTGTTGAGCATGTCATTCTTGGCAGCTCTATTATTATTTAAGTCCCCCTAAAAATTATTTCTGCATGTTTGTTGTCAAATAAATTTCTTTTTAAATTTTAGCTATCCACCCCTCACAATTGGAATGTTGGACATGTTTGGTTTTGAAGAATTTCAAAAAAATTCATTTGAACAAGTAAGTGTGTTTTTTTTTTTTTTATGTATTTATATTATTTCTATTTGTTAAAGGATTAAGCCAAAATACTGGTCTCAAAAGTTAAATGCTTTTATAATTTTGGAGAACACGAAACACTGCCCCATATAAAGTCTTGTCTCCCCTACCATTGTAGTTAGCCTGGGCTTTGCCCATTCAGGTTAAAGCTATAGGTTAGCTTTGACCTACTGTATATCTCCCCTTGACTCCAACAGCCCATATTAACTTCTTCACTCTCCTGTTACACAGTTCAAAGCCAGGAACTGAAAAAAATAGGTGACATGGAGTAGCATGCGACTGGACCTATTATTGCTGTAACATCATTGGCCCTGTGTAAGCTATGACTCTGGCTTTTCATAGTTTTTTCATAGTTTATAAGAAGCTTTCATTTTGCTCAAGGATACCAGAATAGAGTATTAGGAATTATGAAAGGAAGACATGCATTTTCCACTGAGGAGGGATGCATTAATAAGCATAATAAGATCGTATATGGCAACTATAAGGATATTTGATTGTGGAAGAGTCTGGTTCCACATACAGTGGTCTGCTCTGTGTAGCTATATGGTTGTTGAGTTTTCTGCACCCAAAGGGAAAATATAGTGATCACACAATTAGATACACTATTGCTAATATATATTATATATAAAAGTGTTTGAAAGATTTTAGAGTTAAACCAAGGTGAGGTTAAGCCAGTGTGAAACCAGTGTGAAAGTGTAGCAAGTAAAAACAGATGGACATGCCTGACAGCTCACGAGTTGGGCACATCTATATGAAATGGCACTGTGTGTGTATATACAGTATATAGCGATTGAGAGTGTTCTGGCATATAATGATGTAGTATCAACAAACATGGATGCAGCTGGTTTAGTATACAGATAGTTTTTAATATATATATATATATATATATATATATATATATATATATATATCACATACAGTGTATATATACAGTGGGGCCAAAAAGTATTTAGTCAGCCACCAATTGTGCAAGTTCTCCCACCTAAAAAGATGAGAGAGGCCTGTAATTGTCATCATAGGTATACCTCAGCTATGAGAGACAAAATGTGGAAACAAATCCAGACAATCACATTGTCTGATTTTTGAAAGAATTTATTTGCAAATTATGGTGGAAAATAAATATATGGTCACCTACAAACAAGCAAGATTTCTGGCTCTCACAGACCTGTATCTTCTTCTTTAAGAGGCTCCTCTGTCCTCCACTCATTACCTGTATTAATGGCATCTGTTTGAACTTGTTATCAGTATAAAAGACACCTGTCCACAACCTCAAACAGTCACACTCCAAACTCCACTATGGTGAAGACCAAAGAGCTGTTGAAGGACAACAGAAAAAAAAATGTAGATCTGCACCAGGCTGGGAAGACTGAATCTGCAATACGCAAGCAGCTTGGTGTGAAGAAATCAACTGTGGGAGCAATAATTAGAAAATGGAAGACATACAAAACCACTGATAATCTCCCTCGATCTGGTGCTCCACGCAAGATCTCACCCCGTGGGGTCTAAATGATCACAAGAACGGTGAGCAAAAATCCCAGACCCACACGGGGGGACCTAGTGAATGACCTGCAGAGAGCTGGGACCAATGTAACAAAGGCTACCATCAGTAACACACTACGCAGCCAGGGACTCAGATCCTGCAGTGCCAGATGTGTCCCGTTACTTAAGCCAGTACATGTCCGGATCCATCTGAGGTTTGCTAGCGAGCATTTGGATGATCCAGAAGAGGATTAGGAGAATGTCATATGGTCAGATGAAACCAAAGTAGAACTGTTTGGTAGAAACACAACTCGTCATGTTTGGAGGAGAGAGAATGCTGAGGTGCAACCAAAGAACACCATACCTACTGTGAAGCATGGGGGTGGCAACATCATGCTTTAGGGCTGTTTCTCTGCAAAGGGAACAGGACGACTGATCCGTGTACATGAAAGAATGAATGGGGCCATGTATCATGAGATATTGAGTGCAAACCTCCTCCCATCAGCAAGGGCATTGAAGATGAAATGTGGCTGGGTCTTACTGCATGACAATTATCCCAAACACACTGCCTGGGCAACAAAGGAGTGGTTTCATAAGAAGCATTTCAAGGTCCTGGAGTGGCCTAGCCAGTCTCCAGATCTCAACCCCATAGAAAACCTTTGGAGGGAGTTGAAAGTCCGTGTTGCCCAGCGACAGCCCCAAAACATCACTGCTCTAGAGGAGATCTGCATGGAGGAATGGGCCAACATACCAGCAACAGTGTGTGACAACCTTGTGAAGACTTACAGAAAACATTTGACCTCTGTCATTGCCAACAAAGGATATATAACAAAGTATTGAGATGAACTTTTGATATTGAAAAAAATACTTATTTTCCACCATAATTTGCAAATAAATTCTTTCAAAAATCAGACAATGTGATTGTCTGGATTTGTTTCCACATTTTGTCTCTCATAGTTGAGGTATACCTATGTTGACAATTACAGGCCTCTCTCATCTTTTTAAGTGGGAGAACTTGCACAATTGCTGGCTGACTAAATACTTTTTTGCCTCACTGTATATATATATATAGATATAGATATAAAATCTTGCTGCCCCTGTAGGAGCTGCTGGATAGGATGGGTCCTCTGTTCTTTGCCTCAACCCTCTCAAGAACCTCAGCCCCTCTGACACACCAAATTAAAATGTACACTATCACAGGAATTCACTGAAAATAACACTTAGTACCAAAAAGTAGTGGCATATCAACAAAAACAGGTACCAAATCAGGTAATGAAGGCAAACTGAATATATTTTCACTCAATATGGTTGGTAACTAACACAATTTTGCATACAGAATGACTAACAGCAGGGAATAGGTAAGATGACATTTGGTGCCCAGATCAGCATAAACAGTAGCAAGGCCACCTCAAATGCAGCAGTAGTAAAGTTTCATCTACTGAGTGCTGGAACTACACTGACAGAGAGCAATTATGGCGATGATGCTAGCCCTAGACCGACTAGGTATGTACGGTCCAAATAAAAACATGGATGGTAGCAGCGGGGGCAGAGGAACAAAGGGGGCTTGCAGAATAATATTTATGGTAGGGCAGTACTTTGAGATGTTCTTTGGCCGGCTATCGTTGAGGCACTTTAAGAGTGTCAGTGCACTTAACGAAAATCCCAGTTAATCTGCATTATTGGTACAATATAGTCTTGGCACAGATGCAAGGTAGATGTTGTTCAAATGTGGTAAAGGTTCAGTGTAATGCAGTATAGGATTGGTATAAGTGCATTCTAGGTTTTGAGTGCAGCATGGGTGCAGTATGGATTGCGTACACCTCAGTTTCTGCTAGCAGTATCAGCAATGGGCAAATGGGCCCACTTGTCAGTCCATGGGATGCTGCACTGAACTCTTGCTGTAGAAGTGGGTGCCCCCTCGGTCTCCCCCCAAATGCCTCTGGCAATCAGCAGAGGGTGAGTAGACATTCCAGTCTCCCTGGTGGAGAAGTGCAGGTGCTGTGATATAGGAGGTTCTGTGCTGGCCCCAGGTGTCCTTACTCCCTGTCTCAGGCTCGGATCTCTACTGGTATGGTCTTGTGGCCGGCGAATATTCTGACAGAGATGATCTAACTCCCTCCCTGCCATCTCAAATTACAACTCCTAGGAGTCTTAGCATTCTGCATAGAAGTCTATGGGCTTGTTTGACTTTAGCTCTCCCCCTGCTATGGAGAATGGTGCAATGTTTCTGTAGCCCAGATACAATATATATTTGATAAGGTGGTTGGTGATAACACAATGAGCACAGTGTGTACTTTACAAAAAAAAAAGTCCCAGTGGTCCAGTAAATACAAGTGATCCAAATAGGTTATGGTTCCACAGTGAAAATTTATTAATCTGTGTTTCCAGCAAAATATAAATTAGCACAACACTCCTTTTGGCAATGGTTTTAAGCTTGTCTTCCTCAGGCCAGTAATATATATGTTACAATAAATCATTCTGACAAACCTAAAGAGCCCCTCTCTGTCAATCCCTCCACTGGCTTACGGTCAGCCAAAGAATGAAATTCAAAATACTAACAACTACGTACAAAGCCATCCACAATTTAGCTCCCAGCTACATCGCTAGCCTAGTCTCTAAATACCAATCTACTTGTTCTCTTCGTTCCTCTCAAGACCTTCTGCTCTCTAGCTCCCTCATCACCTCCTCCCATGCTCTCCTCCAGGACTTTTCCAAAGCCTCTCCAATCCTATGGAATGCCTTACCCCAATCTGTTCGCTTATCTTCTACTCTATTAGCTTTTAGACGATCCCTGAAAACCCTTCTCTTCAGAGAAGCCTACCCTACCCACACCTATCAACTGTTTTTTAATTTTCTCCATCAGCTCACCCCCCACAGTTATTACCTTTTGTTTCCACTTGACCCTCCCCTCTAGATTTTAAGCTCTAATGAGCAGGGCCCTCTGATTCCTCCTGTATTGATTTGTATTGTAAGTGTACTGTCTGCCCTCATGTTGTAAAGTCCTGCGCAAACTGTTGGCGCTATATAAATCCTGTTTAATAATAATAATAATAATAATAAAAATAAGTGAATTAGCCACAATAATGGTTATTAACAAAAAAAGTTTACCTGCAATGGAAAACATAAATACAAACTATTTTGACACAGCCAGCCCAGCCTATGTTTACAACAAGCAGTGCAGATTACACATCCCTGCAAGTGCTGGCAGAGTCAGAAGAGTTTATGTAACTTCCCCGAGGGCAGTCCAGGCAACTGTGATGCTGAAGAAGTTACACAAACTATACTGCCAAAAGCAGCACTGGCGGGGTTGTGTGATCAGCCGCTATTTCAAACATAGACTGCTCTGACTGTGGCAGAAGATCTACTTTGGCAACAGAGGACACCAAATGATTATAAGCAGCTGTTGATCACACAGCCCTCCCAGCACTGATTGTGACAGTATAGTTTGTATAACTTGCTCCCCAGAATCTGTATAAAGTCATACAAATGATTCTGTCACAGTAGATGAGGTGAGAAGTGGCATATCACATCTGTACATGAAAGGGGTGGTAGCTACAGTACTGGATGCAGCTTCCACATACTCTCAAATTTGATTTGAGCCTGGGTCTACAGCCATCACAAACAGAATTAAAAAGTAAACACACAACAGGGCCTCAAATCAAAGCATAAACAAGCGCTACATGCATTTAGATTTTTATAAGGTAGTGATATTTATTCTTTAGAAACATACACCTATAATTTAACATAACTGAGGATCTTGTACTAATGCAAACCATTCAGCAGGGAGAGGGTCTTTTAATTTGGCTTAAAGATCAACATTAAAAATACACTAATTCTTTAAATAGCATTCTTTTGGGATACCTTAAACCCGCCCAGGAAGTTGGATGCAGCCGGATGTACTCCTTGAAAAATGCATTGTTGTAATCATCGTGTGGGGATCTGTCATTAGCGATGGTACCAATACAGATCCCTGGCTGACTTCTTTTTGTTAAAAAACTAGGAGATCGGTTATTTAGCAGCAGTATAGCTACCTTCTCAAAATGACAGATCCCTATCCATCTTCTCTTTGTAAACAAACTGGTTGGATATACTGGTCATGACCATATTTGGTTAGTAAACGAGTGGCAGGCAAACACTGTCAGGCATGTGTGTCATTGCGTCGGTGGGTCAATATCATTGGGTATTGCTCATTAGGATTGACTTTGATCTCCACCACTGGACAACATGATTGTCCTTGGATTTACATTGAGGGACATTGTTTATTGTTATTTTTTTTATCTAATGAAGGACTTTTCATGGCATAGGTGTTTTTATTTCCTATTTACATTTTATTTGTGAATAAGGAACAAGGGTTTCTGTGTACCTCATATGCTGTACATCCATATGGGGGTAGGTATCTTAGGGCCCTCTTATTCTAAAGGGTGTATACAGATTCCATTAAGGCCCCCACAGACCCCCACATACCTTATTCTCTTAACATGGTCACAAGGTGTCCTGTAAGGGATGGAAGCTTTTACACCCCCCCGCCCAGCAAGGTATCTTGCCAGTGTTGAAGGTAGCCTGACATGGTTCAGGAGGTGGGGTGTACAATTGCTGACTCTCTTTTCCTGACCAGCCAGACTGCATGTCTGGATAATATTTATTTTATGAATTTTTAGGGGTGATCTCATGTACTGGCCCATTTAACCTCTTCCCGCTTACATGGCACAGAGATGCAGCCTCTCGGTGGGTTGGTTTTAATGGCGAGAGGCTGCATATTTGTGGCTCTATGTAAACACTTTTCTGTGCTGAGAGAGCACTCCCAGCACGCACCCAGCACAGTCACCAACGGTGACCGAAAAACTCCTGATGCATACTTTCCAATCAAGTGACTGATGTGACAGCCAATCATAGCGGTTACATGACCTGAATGTCCGCCTTCCCCTTTCGGCATTTAGAAGCTCTTAAAGGACCGGGAGGCAACACCATGAAGGGGTTATTCCACAGTGTGGTTTCCATCTTAAAAATGATAAAATACCCTTATTCAGGCATGCACCATAAAAAGAGGGAACAGTCAGTTTGCACCTCCCTGCTCTTTTAACCACACCAGGCCACATTCCATTGGGAGGGGGGGTACCTTGCAAGGGAGTCACTGTACTATTTCCACCTTTTTGTATTTGTCTTATCTTATGTTCATATGTTTTATGTTTTCATCAAAACCTTGTCCTGATTGACTGTGTTTCTGGCTGCCAGCATAATTTATGCTGGGTGGCTAGCTGGAATATGTGTGCCCTCTGTGTGGTAAGTATTTTTACCTTTTTTATTGTACATTTGGGTCATCTGCTATGTAGTATGCATTATGTCATGTTAACTGTTTATACATTTGTTAGCTGTTATGGTGTCGTGTGTTTAGGGTGGAAGCTTTTGATCTGGGGTGGTCCCTTGGGGGCTATGTATGGGGCATTGTGTTTTCTGCTTCTTGCCTTGAGAACTACAGTCTGTGACTCAACAAATTTCAGTGCAATATAGCTATTACATCTTGTTCACTTGTAGAAGCGCCTTGAGTACCTACAATACTTGTTGCTCTCGCTCTCTTTCTCTATGCATATTGTATGTTACATACCATAAGTATTTTCAACAAAGGGAGAACTGGTCACAAATGATCCTTAACTTTTACATCCACATGTTTATTTCAAAGCCGATGATCACCAGTCCACAACATCAGGAACATATGTCATAACTGAAAAAATTAGGAGGTCAGAAGACTGTATCGGACCAAGATATACTTTATCATTAATGAATGATATAGTCCTACACACATTTTTATACCAAAATAATCTAGGAAAAAGTTACATAATTAAGTAACAAAATAATTAGTTAACACTATATAGATAAAATTATCTAAAACACATACAACCACACCAACGCACACGCACACACGTAAAGCGAAAAAATAATATTTTATATAGTAAATTTGTTACTTGAATTTTTTTCATTTATATCAACAGCTGTGCATTAATCTGGTCAACGAAAAAATCCACCAGTATATGAATGAATTGCTTTTCCTGCAAGAACAAACTGAATGTGCACAAGAGGGAGTTTCCATGGAAACCATGTATTGTCCTGGAAACCACACAACAGTTCTGGATTTTTTCTTCCAGGTATTTCTCTTTTCATTATATACAACTGTAAATATTATGCAGACAGTCTTCAGCTACCCATATGAAATTGTGTGTTTTGTATTTTCACGCAATATGGTACTTTACTTTATTTCATATCAATAGATTACCTTAATTTTACAATCGTGTAAAAATCATCAGTCTCTCTTAATTGACTGTACATTGTTGATTTGATTTCTGTACTCATGGCATACATATGTGATGCATGTGGAAATAAATAATATTAAAATATGCTAACATAAGGTTGTAAGCCAACCTACATGCTAAGGTCTGTAATATCTAAACTGCTTTATATTTTAGAAGCTAAACTGCTCTCCAGTGTCTGTATCATGAGCCTTATATTTATGTTTACCAGCTTATTACACTGCTTTCTATTTTGTACATGACATGTGTAACTCAACCTGTCCATTCATCAACACTTGTGGCACCCTTGGAAAAAACTAATAAAAGTCAGTTTTCAAAAAAATATTATATTAATTTGTTCTATTTCAATGAACCTTGTTTCTTATATACAATATTATATTTACTATTGCTTTTTAAACTAAAATGCCAGTCACATTCCCAACAGATGTTTTAAATATGCTTTACATGTCACACAGTGGGATTCAACCAATGCTCAGTTGGTATTTAAGTAAATGTAAATAGCTAAAGCAATGCAAAGGCTTTTGAAAAAGCCTTGAAAAATTGGCATCTCTCTTCTCCCCCTTGATCTGTGCAGCCATTCTTACCTTCACAGGAAAGCATCTGTCATAAATGTCTGAATACCCTGACTGTAAGATAATTTCTCAGGAATCCTGACTGTATTAAATGGTGCATCTTTTTACAATTTCTCTGCCCTATTTTTGTAACTCATACTGGCAAGAAAAGGGCCTTCTTTCATTTTGCCCAAATTAAATGCATTAAATGTAAAGGTTTGAAAGCAACATCTTTTAGCAAAATTTTAAAGTGGTTCTAAAGGATAGCATTTTTTACCTAGAATAAAAAACACATTATATCTGTTATATGCATGGCCTCGGACCACTTCTTCTGGAGTCCCTCACTTGCACTCTCTGCTCTTCCTCTTCTGTGTCCTTTTTCTGTGTCTTGCTAAGGGGACAGACATGCGAGCTTGCTCTTGAGCCAGGCTGTGTGCATTCATAGACACACACACAACAAGGCTCAGCCCCACCCCCCACTCTCTGCTCGATGGATTTGATTGACAGCAGCAGGAGTCAATGCTCCCGCTGCTGCTCTATGTCCTGTGAATGCACAGAGATAGGAAAGAGCTGCTACGGATGGGCAGATTGCTGGATCATGTGAGGACTTGTGCAAGTATCCTGGAGAAGGAGGGTGGCATACTGCTACTGGGACATTTTTTAATTTAATGCAGGGAATACATTAAGGTAAAAAAAATTATGACTTTAGAACCATGTTAAATATATTTAACTGGTACAGAAAATGCAAAGATGCAGGCTTAGGGGGTGCCAGGCCTGTATCATTTTTTTAAGTTATAGCATCAATGGCGGGTATCCCAAAGCAGGAAGGACCTCACTCTGGCTCCAGTGGGTTGGAAATGGCTGGGAAATCTTGGTGGATTCCTTTTGCTGCATTTCATTAGCAAGGTTAGTGCATGGTAAGAACCATGTATTAAAGCATACATATTAAATAAATAGTTTAATAAGAGAGATTAGGCTGCATTAGTTTGGGTCTGTTTTAAGAAAATATTTGTGCATCAAGAAAACATTCCCCCAGACATTTGCCACCATCACCAGCCTGAACCAATGGTTAAGGACCTGGCAATGTTGCGACTTTCAATTATTCTTTTTGAGTTATCCCTTGCCGACTGGTCTCATTTTCCAGTTCCTATCTGACAGATCCTGTTTAATGTTGGAGGTTACAGCAACTACTAGTATAATAATATTTACCAGGGCACTGTTCAGAATATGGGAAGGATGTTTCATGAAGAAAGAACATGCCTCTTTCTCTGTGTGCTTTTTTGGCCTACACATATTTAAAGTATAACTAAAGGCAAAAGGTTTTTTTTTTCAGATAGAGTGGTGAGGGGTTTGAACCACTGTCAGGTATATATTGTTGCCTATGTCTTTGTTAGGGAGCTGTACTCTCTCTGATTGTCCTATTCACCAATGTCACCAGGAATAAAAGTTAGGGTATACAACAATTTTGAGTTGCTACCAGAATAGTAACGTGTTGGAAAATTTCAAATGGGGACTACTTGTTCTCATGAAAAATATCTAGGCAGGGATTTCCCTCACATTGGAAATATAACCTCTTACCATACTTCCTGTTGAGTCTACAGAAAATGAAAGTATATCTCCCTGACACACAGATGGCAAAAAAATGACAGTGGGGTTGACTCTCTCCTACTCTATCCAATATGAAACATATTTTGGCTGTAGATATGCAGTATTTTAAACTTTGCTGTGTAGGAACTTGTTCAATGTGTGTATGCTATGCATTTCGTATTTGACCCTGAAAATTGAGTACTGTCCGTGATACTTTTTTTATTTGCACTAACATACAATTTTTCAGGACAAGCTTTCGGGGTATGTCCCCTTCTTCAAGGTCCAAGCAGTACTGATTCACAAATTTTTAAGCAGAATGTTAAAGAAAAAGAAGAAAAAAAACCAAACACATACAAATCAATGGTAATAAAGATAGCAGCAGAGTTAGTGAGATAAGACAGAGGGAGAGCTAGGGGGGAATGCAGGGGGGGGGGGATACTAATCACAGAGCGGTCGTAAAACTTTAGCATAATGTGTAAGGAAACCAATATCTAAATTCAGGCCATTATTCTTCGTGTCAAAAAGAAGTATCATTCTTAGTTCAAACCAGTGGTGTCCAAACTATGGCCCTCCAGTTGTTAGGGAACTACAACTCCCATCATGCCTAGTCATGTCTGTGAATGTCAGAGTTTTACAATGCCTCATGGGAAGTGTAGTTCCGCAACAGCTGGAGGGCCGTAGTTTGGACACCCCTGGTTCAAACGTTTTCCTTTCCTGGATAGTTCTGAAATTCCCTTTAAGAACTAAGACATTGAGGTCTTCTATGGTGTGGTCCGATTGTGAGAAATGATGTCCCACAGGTGTGCATAAACTGTCTTCTTTATGTTCTTTGATGGTATGTCTGTGCAAATTCATCCTCGCTTGCAACTTCTGTCCTGTTTCACCAACATAAGATCCTTTGCTGCACCTTTTGCATTGGATGAGGTACACAACATTACTTGAGGTACAGCTGTAAGATCCCATGATATTGAAGGTCCCATTTGTGTGTGTAACACTTTTGGATAGATTTATCTGGTTGCATAGTTTGCAGCGTTTTTTATTGCAGGGTTTGCTACCATTATTTTTGACTTCATAATCAGAGTGAAGTTTCCTGCTGATTAGTTTGTGTCTGAGGTTGGGGGGTTGTCTGAAAGCCAATAATGGGGGTTGTTGGAATATTCCTTTCAGAGTTTCATCCTCTGTTATAATGGGTTGTAAATCTTTGATTATCTTTTTGATCCCTTCAAGTGCTGGGTTGTATGTGGTGACTAGAGGTACTCGGTTATTTGTTTTTTTCTCTGTGTATTGGAGGAGATTTTCTCTTCGGGTATTTGACCCTGAATATTCACTGGAACTGTAGACTGACATAACGACACTTTGTTACTGGGATAAATGGTGAAAAACACATAAGCAAATGAAACAGTGATAAACTTTACACCGGGGGTCGGCAACCCATCAGTTGTGATCTACCCGCCGATCGCAGCCAGGTGACAGGTAAATTGTGTGCTTTCCTTTCCAACTCCCAGAACCTGGACAAAAGCTGCTTCTCCTTATCTCCTTACCACCAGCATTCAGCTGCTGCAGGAGGAAAATACAGGGGATCAGTTTCAGTAAATGCCATCCCTCCCACCCAGCTTCCCCTGCCTTCTGCTGTCTGGGCCCCCCTGTGTGCTTCACTGGTCCCTCCTCCCGCACAACACTGCTGGCTTCTGCTGGTGATCATTTCAGAATGGACAGCAGGGAGCGGGGGAGGTGGACAGTACATATGTCATTTACCAGCCCCTTCCTTTTATGAATGAACACAGTAAGTAATTAGTGCACACACTGTGTTCATTCATAACAGAAGCATAGTAAACTGTGTTTACTGTACTTCAGTTAGTGAATGAACCGGGAGCTCTTCCTATTCATTCTTTCTGTGCAGCTGAGGCTGCAGACATAGAGATTGAGGACTGTGTCCTCAATCGAGTTTCTCTGTTTCAAAAGTGAGACATCAAGGGTCTGTTTATACCCCTGATATTTCACCAAAGCCCCCCCCCAACAGACCCGCTAAAATTAAAAAAAACGTATATACTCAAGTATAAGCCTAATTTTTCAGCAGATTTTTTTAGGCTGAACTCCCCCCCCTCGGCTTATACTCAAGTGAGGGTGCCCATCTTCAGCTGTACCTGTGATTACTAAAACAGCGGGCATTTCGAACTGTGTCATGCCCATCTGCAGCTGTACCTTTGATAACTAAAACAGCAGGTGTCTCCTGTTGTGTCATGCAGTCTGTGCGGCCGTCCATTGTAACAAAGCCCTGCCTCCTCCACGTCCATGGTAGGCAGAACACTGATACAATGCTGGGAAACTGTATCAGTGTTCCATCTATCATGGACGAGGAGGAGGCGGGGCTTTGTTAAAATGGACGGCCAGCAAACAGTCTGCATGACACAGCGCGAAACACCTGTTGTTTTACTTATCACAGGTACAGCTGCAGATGGGCACAGTGAAGCTGCAGATGGGCATAGTGAGGCTGCAGATGGGCACTGATGATACAGGTGGGCACAGTGAGGCTGCAAATGGGCACAGTGAGGCTGCAGATGGGCACAGTGAGGCTGCAGATGGGCACAGTGAGGCTGCAGATGGGCATTGTTTACCCAGTAGCTGCTGCATTTCCCACCCTAGGCTTATACTCGAGTCAATAAGTTTTACCAGTTTTTTGTGGTAAAATTAGGTGCCTCGGCTTATATTTGGGTCGGCCTATACTCGAATATATATGGTAGTTAAAAATAATTTTTAAAAAATGTAAAAAAATAACTAAACAACTACTGACACCATCTACTGCCCTTCTGACAGAACCTCTGCCCTGTCGACCCCATCTGCTGCTCTACAGACACCATCCTTTGCACTACTGTCAAAGTTCACTGCCCTACTGATACCATCCATTGCTTTACTGGCTGACACCGTCCACTTCTTTACTGACTGACACCAACCTCTGCCCTACTGACACCATCAACTGCTCTACTAATACCATCCCCTGCCCTACTGACACCATCCACTGCCCCACTAACACCGTCCTCTCCCCTACTGACACCATCCACTGCCCTACGGACACTGTCCACACACCGTCCACTGCCCTACTGACACTGTCCACTACTCTACTGACTGACACTGTCCATTTTAAAGGCTGGCTAAGTTTAAAAACTTGTGCCACAGAAAAAAAATTGTAAATATATAAACTTAATAAGAACTGCCACAGTGGCTATCTATATGATTTAAGGACCATTAACAGTGAATGATTTTTCTTGCAGACAGTGCTATCTGTACTGTGTAACAATAAACCATACAACCATGCTTATATATTGCTTATATATTCATAAAGGTGTTGAGACTAGGGATGAGCGAACTTTCATTGTTCGGATGTTCGGCGAACATCCGAACAAACAGGTCATTCGACTGTTTGTTCGCCCCCCACCTCCCCGAACCACCAAACCGACCAGAATGCATTGCGGCGCTGAACAGTGCATTGCAAGCCCTGATTGGCTGAAGCAGTGAAAGCTTCAGCCAATCAGGACACAGGGCACTGTCAGAGTCATGATTGGACACTGTCATCATGACTTTATCCAATCATGGCTCATTCTCGACCCACAGTATAAAAGTATTCTTTCAATGGCAGCCATTTTCAGTATGATTTCAGTGTGGAGAGAGATAGAACAGGGCTCTGTTCAGTGCTATTAGTTAGTTAGTGTGCTATACTGTGCTATTTTGATTCAATTGTCAGTGTAGAATATTAGTTTAGTGTAATGCCGCGTACCCACGATCTGACTTTCCGCCAACAAAACCGTGGATTTTTGTTCGAAGATTGTTGGCTCAAACTTGTCTTGCATACACACGGTCACACAAATGTTGGCCAACAATTACAAACGTGGGAACGTGGTGACGTACAACACTTACGATGAGCAGATAAAAAGGAAGTTTAGTAGCCAGTGCGCCACCCTTTGGGCTCCTTCTGCTAATCTCGTGTTAGTGGAAGTTTGGTGAGAGACAATTCGCGTTTTTCAGCCTCGTGCTTTTCAGTTTGTTTCTGCTTTTCAGTTTGTGCTTTTCAGTTCGTATCTGTTCTTCAGTGCGTGTTGTCAGTTCGTTCCTGTCTTTCAGTGCATTCTATTTATAGTTCGCTTCTGATTTTCAGTGAGTTCTTGTCCGCTCGTTTCTGGTTTTCAGCTTGTTCTTCTCAGGTCCTCTCTGATTTTCCGCGCATTCTGTCAGTTCGTTCTGAGCAGCCGTTTGTTTTCTAGCCATGTTGCAGTTACATAATCATCGTAGAGTTTGTGCTGTTGTTAGGCTTGGTGTTGGAGTTATTGCTTTGACCCAAGTCCAGTCCATGAACAGGGGGAGGAGAAGTTCTTGGACCAAGAATTGTGACCAATTCTCTCACATCTCAAGGATGATCAGAAGAAATGGACAGCACCTGAGTTAAATATATGAGTGTCACAGCAAAGGGTCTAAATACTTAGGACCATGTGATATTTCAGTTTTTCTTTTTTTATAAATCTGCAACAATGTCAACAATTCTGTGTTTTTCTGTCAATATGGGGTGCTGTGTGTACATTAATGAGGAAAAAAAATGAACTTCTTCTTACCTGTCCAGTGGGCTGCTAATAGTGTAAGTAAGGAGGGGCTGGCCAAAGTAACACACATTATTTATGCATTCAGCTCTCAATGAAGTGGAGAGGGTTACCTGTCCAAAACATCTCCCCCACCATAAATTTTTTTTTACAATGGGCCAGGAATCTGATAAGTGGACCTTATGCTTTTGTCTTTAAATACTCATTTCAATAATACTTATGTTGGCCAAGAATGTTTGTGTCTAATCTGCTTGCAATGTTATGTGCAAAAGTACAATTTTTTTTTCTTTTTTGACTCCACAATTTCCTTCCAACCCACAGGAATGGCAGACTGTGGCCTCCCAATTCGACCAGCAGTGGGACTTTCCCAACTGCAGTGGTGCGATAGATGGGAAGCACGTCCAGATCATCCCACCCCCTAAGTTAGCACATGTTGACACACTGGGCCTTAATACAGAAAAGACAATCCACTTTGCCCTACAAATGCACTTGAAAGTTCACTTGCATTGCACTTGTAGTGCAAAGTGGTTTTGCTTTTTTTTTAAATAAGCCACAGTGTGTCAACATGTGCTAGGTCCCATCATGGGGGATCAATGGATGTGTTTCGGGGGTGCAACCCCTTTCTCTCACCTACTTTAGTTTTAAGGAAGGGGTTGCACCCACAAAATGCGTACATTGATATCCCATGATGGCAGATAGAACATGTTGACACACTGTGTGCATCTTCAAAATTTGGCTTTGCAATTACTTTAAAACTTTTAAAAAACGTACAATAACAACAAAGGTTACATTTTTGGGGGGTTTTAGATTTTGCCTAAAACATCAGTGATGTTGGCCAGTCTTTTTTGAACATCATTGATATTTTGCTTAACCTTTTCTAAATCCTGATTGCACACCATGATCTCACTAATGAGTACTTGTGCACTTGCACTGTTGAAGTGAGTTTCTTCTTCCACAACATCCACATCTCCTAAAAATAAAAAAAGAACACCATGTATTATAAATATGCGGGTATACATCTATTACCTGAATCTGTGGTCCGAGACACTGACCTGTTGTGGACACCATTTTGACCACTTCCTGAACCTCTGCATCCACATCCTCAGGTTCTGCATCCACACCTCAGGTTGTGTGCTGAGTTCCCCTTCTTCAGGAGGTGTGGGGTTCCTGGTGTCCTCAGATGTCACGATTCTTTTCTACCCTATGTGAATACAAAAATGGTATACTTAGACAGATATTTGAGGCTAGAAATAGTAATATGAAACATTGCTTGGAAGTGTCGTCCAATTGTCTGTTTTGGCAGAGTTCCAAGCTGAAGAAATGATTTTTCCCCTTTCAAAAGTTGGAATACTTACCTGTTTTGTGCAAGTTTCACACATGGAGAGACCCCTAGTATCCACTGGAGCACCTGCGTGGGACACCATAAAAAGGTTGTTATGGTGTCCCACACTAGTGCTCCTGCGTTCAGATGTGTAAACAGCTGCTGAGTGTCCTCTCCTTACACTGAATCAAGTTGTCATTTCATTCTAGTTTCAAACACATATAGACAACAATGTAATAAACTTCTTTTAATCAAAATAGACATGAACAAATGTAGTTAACCTGCATCTGCCAAAAACATTGTATTAGTGGTCGAACAAACGATGTTTAATATGAACGATTATACTGTGCCCACAAACCGCAAACTTGGAATTTTAAACTGTACAACAGTAAAGAAAAACACATGTACCAGCACAAAAGTAATAATAATAATAATAGGAACACACGACAAATACTTACTTTTTTGCAGCACTTTCTTGATCCTTCTATACTGATCCTGCTCCCTCAATTTCAGGTCTGACTAGCCTTTCCTCAATTGCTTCTTGGATCGTTGTACCCCAAAAGTCCTGTGCAGACTTCTCACAACTTTAGTCATTTTCTTGGCCTTTCTCACATTTGGGTTTCTGTACGGTCCATGATTCCCATCATAGTTTGTCCTCTTCAAGATGTTCACCATCTCTTCAAAGGACATATTTGAGGACTTATATCTTCTCCTGGATCTAGAACTGCCTTGCTCCGGGCTTTCCTCGTCGTTGCTGAGCACACACCTGCTCTCATGTGCTCTCTCACTACCCTGAAAGAGAAAAGGCGGGGAATACACTAGAAAGAAGGACAGGGGTGGAGTTTCACGCATGAGCATTGTATATAAAGCAGAACATGCAGGCGGCATACGTACGATCTGTGAGTGGAGGACGGAGGATCGTTAGTGCCGATCGTTCAAACTAAGGTACAATTGTAACTTGGGGCATCAGTGGGATAGTGGCTTATACTGCTTAGAGATCAAGGCCTATATTGCAACAAGATTAGGAGAGTTTAGCCTGACATAAACTCACAGACTCTGACTTCCTGCCCAACTTCATAGACAATTACAGGGAGCTTCCATGTCTCTGGCAAGTCCAATGCAGGGACTATTCGAACAAGCAAAAGAGGAAGGCAGCGCTGTATAAACTGTTGGAATTAGTGAAGCCTGTTTGGACAAATACTTGGCTATGTGTTTTACTTCAAAAAGGACAGTTTGTTTGTGAGTAGGCAGCTACATTTCAAAAATACAATGACAAATTAACAAGGGACACCAACATAGTTGTATCTTTAAGGTTAAAAAATATAAGATAATAATGGTGTTGTGGTAACTTGACACACAAAATGAAAAAAAAAAAATTTATGGAGATCACTAGAAAAAAAAAAAAAAAGATTATTCTGAAGCTCACGAGTAAAAAAAACAACAAAAACAAATATTATTCAGGAGATCACTATAAAGAATAAAAAATCAGTTTGTCAGAACTCTGTGAATATCAGCAGCAAAGCAACTTCATTATTATAGCATTATAAAGAAGAAGAGAATGCGCTGCATTGAGAGATTTAATAATTTGCCACGTGACGAATGTGTTATCTCCATTACGAACGCTAGTTTTACAAGACCGAGCGCTTCCGGCTTGTACTTGATTCCGAGCATGCATGAACTTTTGTGCGCAGACTTGTGTACACACGATCGGACTTTCCGACAACAAAGTTTTGTTGGCGGAAAATTTGAGAACCTATTAGCCAACATTTGTTGGCGGAAAGTCAGACAGCAAATGTTCGATGGAGCATACACATGGTCGGACTTTCAGCCAACAAGCTCACATCCAACATTTCCATCGGCATTAGTTTAGGGATAGTGTGAGTGTAGTGAGCAGGTCCATCATTCAACTTTGCATAGTGTGCAGCTAGAGTAGGGACAGCTCAGATAGTTTCACTGTAGTGTAGTGAGACTGTGTCTCACTACACTAATGTAATGTTTACATTAGTGTATAGCTAGAGTAGGGACAGTTCAGATAATGTCAGTGTAGTGATGGTTGAACACCGTTTATTTGATTGCCGTACTGCCAGTTTAACGCTATTTAATTCTGTGTGCGCTACTGCCAGTTTAACGCCATATAATTCTGTGTGCGTTACTGTCAGTTTAACGCCATATAGTTCTGTGTGCGTTACTGCCAGTTTAACGCCATATAGTTCTGTGTGCGTTACTGCCAGTTTAATACCATAAAGTTCTGTGTATATTACTGCCAGTTTAATGCCATATAGTTTTGCATGTTACTGCCAGTTTAACGCCATTTACTTCTGTGTGCGTTACTGCCAGTTTAACACCATATAGTTTTGGGCGTTACTGCCAGTTTAACACCATATAGTTCTGTGTGCGTTACTGCCAGTTTAACGCCATACAGTTTTGTGCATTACTGCCACTTTAATGCCATTTACTTCTGTGTGTGTTACTGCCAGTTTAACACCATATAGTTTTGTGCGTTACTGCCAGTTTAATGTCATATAGTTCTGTGTGCGTTACTGTCAGTTTAATGCCATACAGTTTTTGCGTTACTGCCAGTTTAACGCCATATAGTTCAGTGTGCGTTACTGCCAGTCTAACGCCATTTAGTTCTGTGTGTGGTACTGCCAGTTTAACACCATTTACTTCTGTGTGCATTACTGCCAGTTTAACACCATATAGTTCTGTGTGCATTACTGTACGTTTGGTGCATTATATTGCAGTATATTATAGTGTATCCGTGGAGTGTGTCTGTGTAGTGTGAGTATTTGAATTAAAGTGCACCAAACACCACACCGCTTTACATTGATTTAAGTGCATCTACGTACATATTTCCACTTCTTCTTTACATTTGCTTATAAGCACTGCCCCCTCCCTCCCAATAATGTCTGGGAGGACAACAAGGAGAGGCAGACGTTACCTTAGCACTGTAAGGGGGCCAGCAACAAATGTGTCCACAGGCAAAGATGAACGTGGTGGTCAGTCCTCAGGCAGGGCATCATTTCCTCTGTTTAGCGAGTTTGCCCATGCTATCCAGCCACAACATGCAGAGGAGGTGGTGGACTGACAGGAGCACCTAAAAGCCACACAAAAGGGGCACAAATCTGTCTCTCCTCCTCCTCCTCATTACCCACTTCAGTCTGTCCCTGCTATACCGAGTCATTACCTCTCAGCAGCCTCCACTGACAGGGATGAGGGTAAAGCACAGGGTGTCTACCACCAACTGTAGACTACAGCCGGCAAATTTCTCTGCCCCATATGCTGCAGCGAAAAAAAAAATACAGTCCCTGCCACCCACATGCCCAGCGTCTAAATGCAAGCTTGTCAAAGCTGTTGGCTTTCCAACTTCTGCCTTTCAGCCTGGTGGATTCTGCTCCCTTCCATGAATTCTCACAATGTGCTGTACCACAATGACAGGTTCCCAGTCACTACTACTTTTCATGTAAGGCCATTCCATCTCTCTACCATCACATGGAAGGAAATGTTCTGGCATTGTTGGGCAAGGCAGTCAGCCGTAAAATCCACCTTACTGCTAACAACATGGTCCAGCAAGCATGGGCAGGGACGGTATATTTCGTTCACAGCACACTGGGTAACGCTGCTTGCAACTCAAAAGGATGCAGGACAGGGCTTGGTGCCATAGCTTGTTGTGCCCCCACGTCTCCATACAGCTGGTGGTGATGATGCCAGACCGGTAAGCTCTACCCACCTCCTCCTCCACCACCTCCATGCCCTCCTCTGCAGAATAATCTTATGAACATCAGGTACCCCCTAAGTGTTCAAAGGGCTATTCCATGAGTCAGGCTAAAAGGTGCCATGCAGCTTCAGCTGGTGTGTTTAGGGGACAGGAACCACACCAAAACAGAGATTCTTGCAGCTCTGCAGGGACAGGCCAAGAGGTGGTTCACACCATGCCAGCTGGAGCCAGAAATGGTGGTGTGCGATAATGGCTCAAACCTCCTGTCTGCTCTTAGACAGGGAAAGTTGATACACGTACCATGCCTAGCACATATCCTCAATTTGGTGGTGCAGCATTTCCTAAATACATACCCAGGGTTGCAAAATGTGCTAAAGCTGACCAGAAGAGTCTGTAGCCATTTCAGGTGGTCATACACAACCAGTGCTCGGTTGGCTGAAATTCAGCAGGAATTCCACCTGCCCGTAAACAGCCTGATTTGTGACATGCCCACCAGGTGGAACTTGATTTTGGCAATGCTGCAGCGGCTATACATGCAGCAGAGGGCCATCAATGAGTACCCGTGTGAGTATGGCGCGATGACAGGCTCAGGCCGCCTCAACTTTTTTTTCCCCACGCCAAATGGCTGATCATTAAGGATGCATGCACTGTATTGGCACCATTTGAGGAGGCCACAAGGATGATGAGCCGTGACAGTGCATGCCTCAGTGACACAATCCCTGTTGTGTTCCTGGTGGAGCAGACTCTGCATGGCATTATGGACAGGGCACTGGAGGCAGAGCCGCAGTTGGAAGAGGAGAACTCCCTCTCAAGGCCCACTTTATCCAGATACCACCATTCCTATGTCACAGAACACACAGGAGGAGAGAGGACAGGGGGATGAGGAGGAGGATTCTAGCACTTTTCATAGGTTTCGAAGAAGAGGAAGACATGCGTCAATCTGTAAGAGGCTTTCCAACCCCAGGACCCTTGGGAGTAGTAGTCTCTATCAACCGGACCTGCATTAAGGGGAAAGTACTATTCCACCTCTCCTCTATAGCTACGGTCTATATAGAGTTATACTACTAAGTTATACAATAAGATCATCCCACAATATACGGACACCTGGCTGATGTCATTCACTTTCTCAGTTGCTTGTGCGCTGTTCTGACGGACATAGCTTTCTTTTCATTTTTGAGTTATGTTCTTTGTCTTTATGGGGGAGCATCAACATTTGGGATATAAGCTACAGATCTGGAACCCGCAAGCCCTCTATCCCTGAAGAAGGTCTGCATTTTGTTTTTCGAAATTGAACGTTTTGTCTGTTTGACAAAGCTCTGGGCTTTTCCTTGCAGCTGGTTTCCATTTCTGTTCCCAATATTTGTGTTTGTTGCATACATCCCCATGTTCATGTTGCTATATATATTATCAATATGTAATAAATTTTGAATATTTTTTTACCATCAAACTGTTTGAGGCCCGGTTTAAAGTCCCAATCTGAGGAATTCATGTTTTGACTCTATTTATCAGGGATGTGGTCCACAATGAGTTTAAGCAATTAGTTGCGGTAGAAGGTCTCTTTAAATCTGGGAATAGTACGTGGCTGGGAGGAGGAAGTTCCAGATGCTGTCATCCTGAGTAACCCTGAGGAGTCTGCTTCTCAAGCCTCTGCAAATTTGAGGTGCATGGGCAACCTCATGCTTCTAAGCCTGCGAAAGGACCCAAGAATATGTGGCATAAAGGAAAAGGATGATTACTGGTTGGCAACCCTCCTTGACCATCGTTATAAGGGTACCTCTATAGGGTTACGGTGGGAAGGCGCCACTGACACAGTGACACCAGAATGTATCCAAAAAAATCTCTAATCTTGTTCCCAGTGCACTACATTGTGGCCTCATCATACACACTGGCTCCCCAGCTGTTGCTGAGCAAAATAAAGCAAAATAAAGGCAGCTTGCAGGGAAAATGTCATTTTCTTTGGCTTTATAAATGTAATTATTGCTGCAGCAGATTCTAGACATGGTACAGATCTGCCACTTTACAGGTAACCTAAAGGGGGCCCCCCATGCACTATATTGGAAGATTTTTTCATTTTTATGCTTTCACTTTAAAAATAAAAAAATCACTGCTCATTTAAAAATGACGGTTTTCACAACCTTTTTTTATTGATACATGTCCCCCAGGGCAGGACGCAGACCCCTATAACCATTGTATTCCCAATTACTTGCATATAACCCTTCAAAAAGGGCACTTTTTGAATTTTTGACGTTCAGGGTCCGAACTTTCGCAGTGTTTGAAAGTTCTGGTGCGAACCGAACAGGGGCCAGTTCGGCCCATCCTTAGTTGAGACAACAGAAAATAATCCTCTGTACATTATTATTAATTAGTGTAGCCCAACAATTTAGCCAGATATTAATTACTTCATATATAAAAAAAAAAATCTAAAAGGAATATACATGACTATCAATCAATCCTTGCAAACATTTAAATAAAAAATAACAACCACACACAAAGCCAAGCATAAAAAAAACGAAAGAAAAAAAAAAACCATCCAGTGGATTGTGTGATTCCAGTGTAAGTGAATTAAGTTGTCTTATTAAATAAAAGGTTTTTATGGTTTTATGCAGAGCTCGCTCTTTCTTTTATAAATGTTTTTGGAGCATGGAGTTTCATCGTTGTTGAATGATTATATGAGACGTTTTTGGTGAAAAGATCCCCGGTGCCCATGAATAATGCATATAGATATAAATGCTGATTTTATTATCAGCCATTAGTGGTGAGTGATTTAGCAGATTTTGGTGGTGGTTTCAACACTGAAGGTGGAGCATGTCATTTGCTTGATTAGAGATGGGATTCTCAGCTCTTTCTTTCACGTTGGATGTGGACTTTTTGAAAAAACTTTAATGCACAGGACACTTTATTTATTTGAAGATATTACATGAATTGTTGTTTGATTTTTAATATATTTAGGATATGTAAATTACAGAACATTATTTTCTGTTGTTTCTAATGTTACACAGTACATATAATGGTCATAGCGCTGTCTGCACAAAAAATCATTATACTTTTACAGTGACATTTGTTTTATTTCCTTATTATTTAGCTAGTTAATTTCTTACAAAAAAAAGATGTGAAACCTCAGTAATCTTTGATCTCTTTCATGTTGTTCAGGTAGATTTCCACCTCTTCCACCTGCTGTATACTATATACTTTGAAAACAACTGTAGAAAAGTGCACAGACTGGGAGCTTCATGTAAAAGCTGGGGTTTGCTGTCCTTGAACTTTGCCGTAAATACTTTCATTAAGATGCTATCATAAAGTGAATCACCCAGAACTGTTTCTCATATTTCTATCAGACCTATTTAAAAAGGCATCTGCAGTAACCAATTATTTTTCAATTCTGTGCAAGGCTGCATTGCTGTCCAGAAATTGCTAGATGCCTGGAAGCTTTGCTGACCGTTGGTCTCAACGGTTTAAAAGAAAAGAAAGATGAAGTAAGAAAATTGAAGTATGAAGTAGGAAAATTAAATCAGCATGAAGTGCTCTAGCATTTTATTGGTAGAGGGCTGCACTGATTTTGGACTTGCTAAAATATAGTGAACCAACACCAGCAGATAACATGACTGTAGAAAGTTCCCACTGGACCTTATGCAACATGGATTCTGTGCCTCTCTACTAGGGATGTGTGATTAGTTTCGTACGAATCGAACATTTGTACAAATTTCCGTAAATTCGTACATTCGGGAGGATCCGAAATACGAATTGCTATGTTTACGAAATTTATACGAAGCACGAAACTTCGTCTACGAATTTCGGATCCAAATTCCGTTACAACGGAAACGTGACTGGTGTTTTGTTGACCAATCAGAGGTTTTCTTTTGCTACTGAGTGAGGGTTGGGAAAATTACCTTTTTTAATATGGGAGTGGGAGTGAGACTGGTACTGGTAGTCGATGGGAGATTCAGAATCGGACAAAATAAGAATGTTTGTTAATATCGTTTTATTATTGTCATAATAATTACGATTATTCGTTATGATGAGCACAGCAGGGGTACAGCCCCAGGAGGAAGTCAGCACAGCACAGGGATGGTGGGAGCCCCTCATAATGAGCATAGCACAGGGATGGTGGGAGCCCCTCATAATGAGCACAGCAGGGGTATAGCCCCAGGAGGAAGTCAGCACAGCACAGGGATGGTGGGAGCCCCTCATAATGAGCACAGCACAGGGATGGTGGAAGCTCCTCATAATGAGCACAGCACAGGGATGGTGGGAGCCCCTCATAATGAGCACAGCACAGGGATGGTGGAAGCCCCTCATGAGCACAGCACAGGGATGGTGGGAGCCCCTCATAATGAGCACAGCAGGGGTACAGCCCCAGGAGGAATTCAGCACAGCACAGGGATGGTGGGAGCACCTCATAATGAGTACATGGCTGCCAAGCACAGCTGCTCCAGTTTTTGCCTGCTCCAGTTTTGATAGATCCCTCGCACTGTGCGGGGTCACCGGAGATGTGCAGGTTCACCGGGGATGTGTGTGGTCACTGAAAACTGTTTGGTGTTACCGTGCAATGCGCGCATGTGCTCTCCGCACATCCCCAGTGACCCCGAACAGTGCGGGGATCTATCGAAATTGGAGCAGGGAAAACTGGACCAGCTGAGCATGGCAGCCAGTCAGCTTCTCTCTTTCATTTTCAAATCTTAACGGAACGAACTGAAGAGAAGCTGATCTCCTTTCACTTGTTCTGTTCTATAGATAGACTTCTCTCTGTGTCCACTGTCCAGGCTGGCTCCTAACATTCACACTGACTGACACACAGAACTATGATTCATCCTGCTATAGCATTCTCAATCTCCACAGAGCAGAGAGGGGAGGGGGAGGAGAGGGGAAAACAGCTAATTGCAGTTCAGATAAGAAACCCAACCCTGTGAGAGATGGATTGAAGATATTGTGGATGGAAGTTTGAACTTCTAGGCCTCTGGCCTATAAAAGAATCTATAAAATAAAGTATGAAATACAGCCCTGTGACTCCTAAGAATGCACACATATGTTCATCCCCCCTGCACCTCCCCATTACCACCAAAAACTCAAAATCACTTACAAAGGTGGGAAATGTCCTTTAAGTCTTGTGTTGGGGTGCTGAAGGAGGAGATTGGAAGGATTAGCAGGTGGACAGGCAGTGCACCACTATGACCTGTGGTGTGGAGTACATGTAGTTACTTTAAAAGCAAGACAGAGACATTTGATGAACTGTATGAAAAAGTATTTATAAAATGCGAAAAAAACAAAAAACATTTTTTTACAAATTTTGTAGAATATCCAGAGTATTCTTAATAGTAAACTGCACTTCCTCCACTTTCTCTTTAATACTATCCATCTTCCTCTGTTGTGCCAGAAGATCAGCAATGAAGCACCGTAGAGTCGCCCTATCCAGATGCATGTCCGAATCTTGAGCTATATGTACCAACAAATACATTTTTAAAATAAAGCACTTTCTGTTTTACAATACAAGTATTTGTGTAAAAATCAAACCGTGCATACCAGAGGTTGTGGCTTCTTGAGCCTCCTCCACCTCTACTACAAAACCTGGTTCTCCAGGGCTTGGCTGGGAGTAGGACTGGTGCCCTTCTTGGGGGTTCAAATTTGATTGGCCGTGTGGTGGACTATGAGTGTCCCTGCTGGCACTGGCTCTTCTTTTTCTCTGTTCTTTTTCTGTGATAAAGCAAACTAAAATCAATCTAAATGATGCAGAGATGATAAATAATATAGGAATTGTAAAAAACCGCGCTGACACTCATTAATAAACAGCAGCAGCAAACAGTGCGATAACACAAAACAGTCTATAAATAGGAAAAAAGCTGCGTTAAATTAAAAGTCCAAAACAATTGGCATCAAAGGCAGATGAATGTTCTTTGGAATATAAAAGGTCATAACAACACCACAGTGTGCATCCACAAACAAAGTGCCCGACCACCGTAGCTGTAGATTAAGCTTACTGGATGGCAAGCTTTAAAGGGCAGGTGGCTATAGCCCAGCCTAGACCTTTAAGCTTGCTGATGACCACAATAGGAGCCGCATTCAGATGGTGAAAAATTGTCCTCTTAGACTCACGTCCAGCATCCACATTAGCACATAGCCCAGAAGAGAGGAAGACTGACCATAGTGTAATAGTGTAGTAAATTCCAAAAAGATTTTAATATAATAAAGTATTGCACTTACAATTAGGAGGCGAAAATATCACATGTATAGAGCCGGCTGGCATACATAAAAACGGAGCCCGTCCTCCTACTCCGTTCGCGTGGTGATGTCACTAACGTGCCTTCGCCAGACGCGTTTCATCATCAGTAGACATTGTCAATGGGGAACAGGCAGGAAATCACCTACTAGTGAGGATCCCTCTTTCAGTTTTCCTTTCTTGACCACATATTCCTTGCAACATAATGCCATTAAGAGTCTAATCTATAAGCATTGGCATATTGCTCGGAATGATGTTGTGCTCAATAAAGTACATCCTGAGAAGCCTAGGGTTATCTTTAGAGGGGTACCATCATTGCGTAATCGGTTGGCCCCTAACATTCTAAATCCACCAATCAAGAAATCATTTAACAGGGTTCTATCAATGTAGAAGGTGTAGGGTCTGCTCATTCAGTGCTTGTCCCCATAGACGAACTACAACTTTCACTTCCACCAGCACATGTGAATCACATGTGATTAAGCCATTTATCGCTTGTGCCACAGAGGGAGTCGTGTACATGTTGCAGTGCCCGTGTGTCCTGCAATATGTGGGCAGGACTAAACGTCCCCTTCAAGTTCGTCTCAATGAACACATCACTAATATAAAAACTGTTTTTAAGAACCACTCTGTGTCGAAGCATTACTTACTTGTACACAACAGGGATCCCTCTAAAACAATCTTTTTGGGTATAGATAAGTTCAACCCTCATTGGAGGGGGAGCTCACTAGTGAGGGAAATATCCAAATTAGAAATGTCCTGGATCCATAGATTGAGAACTTATTTACCTTATGGGTTGAATATTGACACTGATGTTAACGCTTTCATCGATAATTCATAATAATTTAGTTTTTTCAGTAATATATTCATGCTGTCAGGGACTAACCCGCAGGAGAACTAACATCTATGGCCAGCAGAATCCTGTATCAATGAACACAAATTCTCCAGCACTAATGCGAACACCTGCACGCCAAAGCACACACACCACGTGAGAGACTCCAGGCACCAAGCATACTATTTAAAGCATGTTGCAGCAGTCACCAACTGCTGCATGATCTTCAGCTTCCTGTGTATTCCTCAGTTCCTGTTCCTGTTGTCTTGGATTATCTGCTAAACGACCCGGCTCGTTTTGACCTATCTGATCTGTACTTACCCCGGCTTGACCCTTGGCTTGTTCCTGTTACTCCGCTCTGATCTGCTGCACCGTGTATGACCCCTGGCTTGTTTTATGGACTTTGCTACTGTTTGATCTGCTGCACTGTGTATGACCCCTGGCTTGTTTTATGGACTTTTGCTACTGTTTGATCCGCTGCACCGTGTATGACCCCTGGCTTGTTCTATAGACTTTGCTACTGTTTGCTGTCCTGTGTATGAACCCCGGCCTGGCTCCTGACACTGCTCCTGGTACTTCCTGCTGTACGATCTCATCTGGTACTTCCGAGGTACCCCTGCCTAGCAGTCTACCCTGCTCGTCAGCTGCCCACTAGTGGACTTCTCTGCTTCATCTCAGCTTGCCGCAGCCAGCAACCCCTGTCGCTTTGAGTATAGCTCCCCCTGTACCACCTCCAGGGGGCGCTCTGCACTTAGTCGTAAGGGAAGCTCTCCCAGCACTTCAGCCTCCGATCAGGTACGTGATACATGCATTATTGTGAGCTGGCTCTGAGACACGAGTACAATGAGCTCATCTAATTTTGTCGTTTTTAGGATTTATTTTCAGGAATTTATGGCCTGATATAATTTTATACAATCTTATTGAATAGTTCCTCACGTCCCATGGGGGACATTTTAGCTTTTCATATTTCTTGAAATATTAATCCAACTGAATATAGATAACAGTGTCATTTGATATTGATACTGTATATGTATATAAATTTCCTTTCTTATAATTTTCACACATATTTTTAATTAAAAAATATTTTTTTCATTCATCAAAACATATATATATCATTTTATATTCTTATGTTCTTTATGTACATGGAATATAAATAATAGTGTACACGCATCTAAATAAAATTTTTTTCATCATTTAAAAATTTTTTTCACCATTTAAATTTTTTTCCCAATATAATTTTCCACTTATATAATATTATTTGGAAGACAAGATATTCACTGTCTTTTTGAGTACCGTTTATGACATTTAGTTTTCAGCATATATACATTTCTCACATTTTATTTTTTGTACATGATAGTAACACTGGTGAGATCATCACGCAATTGTTGCTTTTTTTACCATCACGTAATTCACCACAATTATGTGCTGATTCCCTAAGAGGATCCTTTTATATATTTTTTATTTTCAATTTTCAGTTTATAACTATTTACACGATGTGTTGTGGATTAAATATTCCCGCACGCAGTAAGGGAACTATTTTCCCATATCCAATATGGTGCTCGGGTACTCGTGACTCAGAATGAGGCTTGGTCCAGTATATATGGTGGTGAGTCACTACGCTGCCCATTCCCCATTGACAACGTCTACTGATGACGAAACGCGTCTGAAGAAGGCACAATAGTGACATCACCACGCGAGCTGAGTAGGAGGACGGGCTCCGTTTTTATGTATGCCGGCCGGCTCTTTATTTCTATATTTTCGCCTCCTAATCGTAAGTGCAATACTTTATTATATTAAAATCTTTTTGGAATTTACTACACTATGGTCAGTCTTTCTCTCTTCTGGGCTATGTGCTAATGTGGATGCTGGACGTGAGTCTAAGAGGACGATTTTTCACCATCTAAATGCGGCTCCTATTGTGGTCATCAGCAAGCTTAAAGGCCTAGGCTGGGCTATAGCCACCTGCCCTTTAAAGCTTGCCATCCGGTAAGCTTAATCTACAGCTATGGTTGTCGGGCACTTTGTTTGTGGATGCACGCTGTGGTGTTGTTATGACCTTTTATATTCCAAAGAACATTCATCTGCCTTTGATGCCAATTGTTTTGGACTTTTAATTTAGCACAGTTTTTTCCTATCTATGATAAATAATATGGCATGTACTTCAAATATTTCTGACGTTTTCTATAATATTTGGGATTATGCTCTAAATTCTGAATTTTTTTTAGAAGACAGGAGAGGTGCAAAATGAAAGACAAAATCGATGAAGTGGACAGTGAGCTGAATTTGAGAATATTTCCACATCAACTCTTTGCCACTACACATTGCTCACTTCTCCTACATTAGCCAAACTCTTCGCCCTTTTGTAAATATCACTTTATATTCAGCTGCAGCAATAACAGTTATTTTAGTACAATTTCTGGGCCTAAGGTCATTTCTCAATGTTTGGTGCAACTTGACTGCACTAAGTTAAGATGTCATCATGCACTCGCGGCAATCTTCATGATACCTGCTTGTGGTCATATTTGTGATAAACGCCGGCAGAGGGGGGGCGACAGTCACCTTGTGAGATATGCTATGGCACCGGGTCCCCTCCCCTCTCATGATACTGTCGGGCAGTCGGTCCATGACTGAGCGCCCGACTTAGCAGAAGGTGGGTGCACTGGGTAGGGATGAGCTTCGTGTTCGAGTTGAACCCATGTTCGACTCGAACATCGCCTGTTCGCCCATTTGCTGAATGATATGCCAAATTCGTATGGCGCGTCACGGCCCATAATTCACTGCGGCATCACAGTGCATTGCTGGCTGATGATTGGCCAAGCATGCACTATGACCCCCATGCTTGGCCAATCACAGCGCCGTCTGAACAGAGAGCCGTAATTGGCCAAAGCCAAGGAGCATTTGGCCAATTATGGCTCAGGGGATTTAGTATACGCCCCACACTATATAAGGCCGCCTGCGCGGCGGCCCTGTGTAGTGTGTGTTCCAGCGTTGAGAGAGAGATAGATAGAGAGACAGTGTCATTTGATTTAAGTTAGATAGATTAGGCAGGACAGTCAGTGAGTTAGCTGCACTTACAGTGTATTGTGTATATATATGCATCCCAGGTGTTTTATATATATATATATATATATATATATATATATATATACACACACACATATATATATATATACTGTATTCAGTTTAGCTAGATCCGTTCCTGTTATCTTGCTACTGACAGGCAGGCTTGTTGTTACAGTATAGTGAGACCTCTGCACAGTGTTCAGCTAAAGCTACAAGTTAGTGTAGTGCGTCCTCTGAACAGTGTTCAGCTAAAGCTACAAGTTAGTGTAGTGCACAGTGTTCAGCTAAAGCTACAGGTTAGAATAGTGCGTCCTCCTCTCAGTGTTCAGCTAAAGCTATAAGTTAGTGTAGTGCGTCCTCCTCACAGTGTTCAGCTAAAACTACAAGTTAGTGTAGTGCAACCTCTGCAAAGTGTTCAGCTAAAGCTACACGTTAGTGTAGTGCGTCCTCCTCACAGTGTTCAGCTAAAACTACAAGTTAATGTAGTGCGACCTCTGCACAGTGTTCAGCTAAATAAGCTACAAGTTAGTGTAGTGCGTCCTCCTCACAGTGTTCAGCTAAAACTACAAGTTAGTGTAGTGCGACCTCTGCACAGTGTTCAGCTAAAGCTACAAGTTAGTTTAATGCGTCCTCCTCACAGTGTTCAGCTAAAGCTACAAGTTAGTGTAGTGCACAATGTTGAGCTAAAGCTACAAGTTAGTGTAGTGCGTCCTCCTCACAGTGTTCAGCTAAAACTACAAGTTAGTGTAGTGCAACCTCTGCACAGTGTTCAGCTAAATAAGCTGCAAGTTAGTGTAGTGCGTCCTCCTCACAGTGTTCAGCTAAAGCTACACGTTAGTGTAGTGCGTCCTCCTCACAGTGTTCAGCTAAAGCTACCTGTAGAAGGTTAGTGGTGTTTTCCTGATCCTATCACTACTGCAGGCAGCTAAATAAGCTACAAGTTCGTTTTTCGGGAGCTCTGCACAGTGTTCAGCTAAAGCTACCTGTAGAAGGTTGGTGGTGTTTTCCTGATCCTATCACTACCGCAGGCAACTAAATAAGCTACAAGTTAGTTTTTTGCGAGCTTTGCACAGTGTTCAGCTAAAGCTACCTGTAGAAGGTTGGTGGGGTTTTCCTGATCCTATCACTACCGCAGGCAGCTAAATAAGCTACAAGTTAGTTTTTTGCAAGCTCTGCACAGTGTTCAGCTAAAGCTACCTGTAGAAGTTTGGTGGTGTTCTCATACTACAGGCAGGCAGTTGATTTTGCTAGCTGCAGTAGCAGTATATATATATATATATATATATATATATATATATATATATATATCCCAGCTTAGTGCAGCTACAGGCCATTAGTATGTCTGGAAGGCCAACAAGAAGAGGCAGACAGTCACAAGCCAATAAAAGAGGGCAAGCAGGCTCTGTGTCTAGGGGCAACAGTGCTTGTTGTGGAGACAGTGCATCCTCATCAGCTCGTGGCTGTGGGACACACTTGGCCTTTTTTTCGGCAGCTGGCCGCGTTGAGCCGCAACATGCGGAAGACTTGGTCAAGTGGATGACCATGCCGTCCTCATCCTCCTCATCCTCTCTCACTAATGCTCAGGGTACTTTGTCTGGCAAAGCAGCTGCCAATGAGGCCTCTTCCCTTGGCTTAATAGCATCAGTGACTCCTTCCCTAGCCCCACCATGTCCTCCTGAGGAGTCCCTTGAACTGTTTGACACCAGTGTTGGGTACATGCTCCAGGAGGATGCCCAGCGTTTAGAAGGCTCTGATGATGATACTGAGCTAGATGAAGGCAGTAACGTGAGCAGGGACAGAGGGGGTGCCCAAGAAGGACAGCAATCTGGCAGTCATGCTCCCCCTGCTGCAGCATACTGCCAGGTTTGTTCCAGTGATGAGGAGGGAGGGGATGATGAGGTCACTGACTCAACATGGGTGCCTGATAGGAGAGAGGAGGAGGAGGCACATCACCAACGAGGCAGGGACATGCCTAAGGGCAGCACACTGACTGCATCACACCGCAAAGCTCCGCATGTGCATGGCGCTGCTGTCTCTGCACGTTATTCTAAAAGTTCTTTGGTGTGGGCCTTTTTTGAGACAAGTGCATCAGATCGCACTGCTGCTATTTGCAACATATGTCTCAAGCGTATCTCGCGTGGCCAAAACATCTCCCGCTTGGGTACCATATGCTTGACCAGACATATGTTGACCTGCCATGCAGTTCGTTGGCAAGTGTATCTAAAAGACCCACACCAAAAAACAAAGAGGGCCTCTCCTTGCTCCTCATCAGCTGAGATCTCCAACCCCACTATACCTTCAGTCCTCTCTGAGACCTGCACTGAGAGGAATAAAGGTGTAGAATTAGGTGTGTCACAGCCAAGTACTTGTTGGCAATCTGCTTTCGGTACACTGACGTCAGATTGTACCAGGCAAATTTCCCTGCCCCAGCTGCTGCACCGCCAAAAGAAGTTTGCTCCCAGCCATCCATATGCCCAGCGGTTGAATGCTAGCTTGGCAAAATTGCTAGCACTTCAACTGCTACCTTTTCAGTTGGTAGACTCTGCCCCCTTCCGTGAGTTTGTGGAATGTGCGGTTCCTCAGTGGCAGGTACCCAAACGCCACTTTTTCTCATGGAAGGCGATTCCGGCTTTCTACCGGCATGTGGAAGGCAACGTCTTGGCCTCGCTGGAACAGGCAATCAGCGGTAAGGTGCATATTACCACCGACTCATGGTCCAGCAGGCATGGACAGGGATGTTACCTAAGTTTCACGGCGCAGTGGGTTACTCTGCTGGCAGCTGGGAAGGATGCAGGACAAGGTGCAGTAGTGTTGGAGGTTGTTCCGCCACCACGCTTCCAAAATGCCACTACTAATGATTGTGACACACCTCTCTCCTTCACCCCTCCTCTTCTTCTTCCTCCATGGCCTCTTCCTGTGCTTTGTCCTTGGAACCAGCGGTGCTCCGTAGGCATTCAAGGGGCTACGCAAGTACGCAGGCCAAAAGATGCCATGTGGTGCTTGAGCTGGTGTGCTTGGGGGACAGGAGCCACACTCGGGCAGAGGTTCTGCCAGCTCTGCAGGGGCAGGTTCAGAGGTGGTTGATGCCACGCCAACTTAAGGCAGGAATGGTGGTTTGCGACAATGGCACCAACCTCCTCTCCGCCCTCCGACAGGAACAACTGACCCATGTGCCTTGTTTGGCTCACGTCCTTAACTTGGTGGTGCAGCGGTTCTTGGGCAGGTACCCGGGCTTACAGGATGTCCTGAGGCAGGCCAGGAAAGTCTATGTGCATTTCCACCGGTCATATAATGCCAGTGCTTGGCTGGCAGACCTCCAAAATGAGTTTATCCTGCCCAAGAACCACCTAATCTGTGACATGCCCACCAGGTGGAACTCAACTTTGGCCATGCTGCAGCGGCTGCACACGCAGCAGAGGGCCATCAATGAGTACCTGTGTGACTATGGCACCAGGACAGGGTCAGGGGAGCTTGTTTTTTTCCCCACGCCAGTGGGCCATGATCAGGGATGCATGCACTGTCCTGTCACCATTTGAGGAGGCCACAAGGATGGTGAGCAGTGACAGTGCATGCATCAGTGAAACTGTCCCCCTTGTCCACCTGTTGGAGCACACACTGCGTGGAATAATGGACAGGGCACTTGAGGCAGAACAGAGGCAGGAAGAGGAGGACTTCCTTAGCTCTCAAGGCCCCCTTTATCCAGACAGTGTTCCTGCGTGCCCGCCGATCACACAGGAAGAGGACGAGGAGGAGAAGGAGGATTGTGTCAGTATGGAGGTGGAGCCTGGCACTCAGCATCAGCAGCAGTCTTTAAGGGATCAGTCCCAAGAAACACATGGACTTGTACGTGGCTGGGAGGAGGTGGCTGTGGACCATGTCATCCTTAGTAACCCAGAGGACTCCGGACCGAATGCCTCAGCAAACCTAAGCTGCATGACCTCCCTGATCCTGCAAAGCCTGATCCTCGTATTCATGGTATCAAGGAGAAGGACCAATACTGGCTGGTAACCCTCCTTGATCCACGTTACAAGGGTAAGGTTGTGGACCTTGTCTTGCCATTGCAGAGGGAGCAGAGGATGAAACATCACATCTTCGGGAGGCCTTGCAGAAAGGTCTGTGCAACGCATTCCCAGAGACTGGGAGGTTACAAACTCCTGTTTCTGGACAACGTGTTCCTGAGGTTTCGGTCAGTCAAAGAAGGAGCGGTGGAGAAGGTGGCCATCTGATCGATGCGTTCAGACAATTTTTTAGTCTGCAGCCCCAAGGTATGATCGGTTCCAGCAACCATCGCCAGCGACTGTTTTACATGGTGCAGGAATACCTAGGGGCAAGATCTGATTCGGACACCTTTCCCACCAAAAATCCTCTGGGTTACTGGGTCTTGAGGATGGATCACTGGCCAGAGCTTGCACAGTATGCAATTGAGCTACTGGCCTGTCCTGCATCCAGCGTTCTTTCGGAACGCACATTCAGTGCTGCTGGAGGCTTTGTAACCGATCACAGGGTGCGTCTGTCCACCGACTCGGTCGATCGACTGACCTTCATAAAAATGAATCAGTCTTGGATCACCACCAGCTACCAAGCACCTGATGCTGATGTAACCGAATAATTTTTTTTGAAATGTCAGATCCCTTCAAAGACTGCCTATGCTGATGCTGAGTGACTATCCTGTTATGCTGAGTAATTATCCTCTTCCTCCTTAATGATCATGCTGATAGCTTGTAAGAACATTTTTGGTTCTGGGCGCCGCCACCCGCCACCTAAGGCCCAATTTTTAAGCCCCTGTTTAACGGGCATGTAATTACAATTTTTGATGCAATTCTTTGCAGCAGGGCTCGTTCCTGCGTTCCAACTAGAGTATCTGTGAAGGGTTGCAGTGTTGTAGCACCAGCACCAGTGCCTAAGGCCCAATTTTTCAGCCCCTGTTCAACAGGGAGATGTAATTAGAATTCTTGATCTAATATTTCACAGCAGGGCCCGTTTCTGCGCCCCCCAAGATTAACTGTGAGGACTTACAGTGTTGTGGCACCAACACCACCACCAAAGGCCCAATTTTTCTGGCCCTGTTCAACAGGGGCATGTAATTAAAATTCTTGATTGAATATTTCACAGCAGGGCATGTTTCTGCGCCCACCAAGATTAACTGTGAAGACTTACAGTGTTGTGGCACCACCACCACCATCACCAAAGGCCCAATTTTTCTGGCCCTGTTCAACAGGGGCATGTAATTACAATTCTTGATCTAATATTTCACAGCAGGGCCCTGTGAGGGCATACAGTGTTGAGGCCACAACAACACCTAAGGCCCAAATTTCTGCTGAGTATTTAGGGCAGGCCCCTACTTTCAAACATCCAACTTACAAATGACTCCTACTTACAAATGAAAGGAGACAACAGGAAGTGAGATGAAATCTACCCCATAGGAGGGAAATTCTCTCCTGTAAGAGTTAATACAGGAAAAACTTTTCTTCTTTCCACTGATGCTTTATCAACAATCCTTGTTTCATTAAAAAAACCCAAATTTTCAAAAAACGTTTGTCATTGGGACAAAAAGTGAGGTGAAATCTTCTGAAGAGGAGCACAGACAGCAAAACAAATGTCACAGGGGTGATAATCCTTCCCTATGTTTTCCAAAAAGCTTAAAAACAGATTTGGCTGGAGCTACACTTTAAAAATGTACCAGTTCAAAATTACACAAAACAGATTCTACTTAACAACAAACCTACAGTCCCTGTCTTGTTTGCACCGCCTGTATACTGCTGTTCAGAGTATATAGGGCCTGGGGGCCCCACGCCTTTCCTTTTTTTTAATTTGGGTGCGGGGTTCCCCTTAATATCCATATAGGACCCAAAGGGCCTGGTAATGGACTGGAGGGTACCCATGCCATTTGTCTCACTGATTTTCATTCATATTGCCAGAACCCGACATTACATTAAAGCGCAAGCAGTTTTAAATGTCTTTTTTTCCTTTAAAAATGTCATTTTCTGCAGGGACTGTTCTAAGCATGGGAAACACGCGCCACTTTACAGGCATACTATAGACACCCCCCCAGGTACGATATTTAAAGGTATATTTCACTTTTTTTTTATTTTACTTTAAGCATCATTAAAATCACTGCTCCCGAAAAAACGGCCGTTTTTAAACATTTTTTTTGCATTGATACATGTCCGGTGGGGCAGGACCCGGGTCCCCAAACCCTTTTTAGGACAATACCATGAAAATTAGCCTTTAAAAATGAGCAAATTTTCGGTCCGTTCGCAGGTTCTGGTGCGAACCGAACCGGGGAGTGTTCGGCTCACCCTAGCACTGGGTGACAACAAAATGACTGTCAGTCATTTTGTTGTCCAATAGTGTCAACCAGGTGTGGTCAGCACCCACTGTACCCCCCTTGTGACGCCAATGCATGTTGTTGCAGCAGGTTATATATATGGTACAGATTTTCCACTTTACAGGCAGTTTAAGTGCACCCACCAAGGCACGATATTTACTTATTAATTTTTAGGGTTTCACTTTGTGTGATGCAGAAATTACTGCTCCTTTAAAAACGATATTTTAAAAAAACTTTTTTTATCATTGATTCCTGTGCCCCAGGGAAGTACCCGGTTCAACATACACTTTTTATGGCAATTAACTTGCATGTAAGCCATCAAAAAGGGAGCAGTTGATTTTATACATTCTACCCCCAGACTTTCATTGATTTTGAATTCAAACTTTTTCCATATTCTAATTTTAAAATTCAAAACAAACTCGTGTCTGTTCAGGCCATCATTCACTACTGCAATGAGGGAAATTTATCAAAACTGGAACAGACAGAATCTGGAGCATTTGCTCATGAAAACCAATCAGATTATAGATTTAATTTACAAAGTTAAACTGAACAAACTGAAGACAAGAGAAGCTGATTGGTTGTACTGTGCAAAGTATCCAAAATCTGTCTTTCCCATCACACATCACAAACGAAAGTTTATCATTTTTTTTTTAAATATAAAACCACATAAGATTGCATATAGGAAATAAAACAAACCAGAGGAATCATGTGGATAAGAACAACAGTCATGCATGCATGAATCCTTGGCACAAGTACTACAAATGGCAAACAGCCAATGTCATGATAAAAACAAGGCATAAATAAACACATCAATACACATGTACAAAAAATTCTTGTAAAAATAAAAGACTTACTTTTTATAATTTCTCTGATTCTTTGGAGCTGATCCTGCTCCCGGGTCCTCAAATCAGACCATCTTTTTCTGATTTGATCCTTGCTTTTATGTTTTCCGAATTTGTGGTCAATTTTTTGGATTACTTCCTCTATTATTTCTTCCTTTCTTGAATTTTTATGTTTGTATGTTTGCTTGCTGCAATCATAATCTTTTTTTTGGAATAGTCGCACCACTTCAACCATCTCCTCCAAGGACATGGCCGTAGATCTTTTGTACGTTTTTCTGTCAGTGTTTCGACACGCTCCTTCACCTCCTCACCCTCTCTGCTTCCACTTGCTTCAATTTCAGACATGTTAGGTGTTTCCTCTTCAAGGTTTCAGCTCTAACGCTCTCTCTACATAAATAACGACCGTTAAGTCGTCCCGGATGAACTTCTGGTTTCAGCACACTGCACAGGCCCAATTATTGACATATTTTCGTCCCGGACCAAATCTGTGCTATAACAAACTAAACGAAGTTTGCTTTAGTCCACTCCTCAAGAAATCATCAATGTAAGAAGGATATGCAATGTGCAATTTGCATGTGCATTTGTGCAATCAATGTTTTGAGTAGCGAAAATCGTTTTATTTCGTTCCATGGACGAACACTGGTACATTGAATCAAATATAATGAATTTCGCTATTTAAAAATCAAAAAAGCAATTGCACAGCAGCACATCCGCATTGAACATCAAACTTTGTTCCGATTCTGGCTCTCACTGACACAGCTCCGCAGTGGGTTTCCTCTTCACAGCTGCTGCTGAGCTGTGTCAGTGACAGCCATATCCCTGATATTCCATAGCGACCCAGGCGTCCCACACGGCATCAGAGAGATGCCCCGGCTGGGTCCCCCTGTGCCCGGGCCCCATAACGGCCTCATGGGTCGCTCTAGCAATTGTTACGCCGCTGCACCTGTGGCTTATTTGTTTCATTTACTGTAAGCAATTCTATTCTGTGGTTTTATATTTAAAAAACAGTTTAACTTTCTATTGTGATGTGTGATGGTAAAGACAGATTTTTGAGACAGGGCAACCAATCCGCTTCTCTTCACTTTGTTTAGTTAACCTTGAAAATTAAATCTAGAATTTTGAAGACTTACTTGCAAGTTTATTTGACATAAAAAGTCTATGGTTATCCGGGTACGGGTACTGCCCTGCCTTGGGCACATGAATCAGTGTTAAAAAGTCCTTTAAAAAAAATGTTTTTAAAGGAGCAGTGATTTCAACATCACATAAAGTGAAACCATAAAAATGAAAAATGTAAACATCGTGCCTTGGTGGTCTCCTTTAACTGCCTGTAAAGTGGCGCATCTGTACAATGTATAGAACCACCTGCAGCAACATATTATATTCGTTAAGAAAGATTTCAGGAAAATTATGTTAAGCAACATTTTTGGTATAGAATTTTATTTTGTACTTTCGCAGCAGCAGAGATGAATGTTATGCTACAAATTTTCTTGGTCCTCTTCCTGCGTCCGGACAGTACCCTCGCAAAGTGAGGGCAGCAAGAAGAACACCACAATCTTTGTTGCTTGTGGATTATTGTATAAATTTGGCACATTGACCAACAATTGATTGTATATATTTTTTGGGCATTTATTAAACTGTGATTGTGGGGAGGGACAGGGACCAACTAAGACCAAATGGCCATCTCTGCTGCAGTCAGTTCAAGGAATGTTCAGAGTGAGGGAGGGGTACCCCAGCTTTGGCAAATTGATTTTCAAAAATGCTAACTGCTCCATTAGCTGGGGGGACAACTGGGATCTTTGGGGTGACAGGATTTTTTCCGTCACGGAAAACACCCACTCACTCTGGACACTTGTCGGAGGGCAGGACAGTAGCTCCTTGGCAATATCTGTGAGGGCAGGCCACTCCTCGCTCTTCTCCTGCCAAAAAAACATTGGATCTGAGGTGGGGTGCACTGGTGGGGCTAACAAATAGAACATGACAACCTCCTTTGCCGATATGGGTTTCTTGGGGCACACTATGCTGGCAGGATAATGCATGGGAAAGGGGGTGTTCAATATCTTCGTTCCTCCTCCTCTTCCTCCTCTCCCAGCTCTAGCAGGCTAACCATCTGCCTTTTCCTCTGATGCACCCTGTCGATTAGTCTGTCCCGCCATGTTGTCGGAGCACTGCACTGCCATTTTTGCGAGGGTCACACATGGCAGCCAGCATCAGTTCTGGGCAAGAGGCGGTCAACTCCTGCGTGCGCCTGCCCAATTCCATCAGAAATGTGTTTAGCAGAGCCAACACATCAGGTTAAGGGCCACCACCAGGCAAGGGTTCCTCAGCCGTCTTGAACCACTCCAATTTGCTCTGAAGGTGGTTGAAGAGCGGGAGCACATGACCAATGCTGGCATCCTCGCAACTTAGGTGTTCTGTGACAGAGAGAAAAGGTTTGAGGACTGCCACAATCTGCCCAATTATGGCTCAGTCCTCCCTGCCTAAAGGTCTCTCTATGCCAATGTTATGATCACAGGCCATGGCATGGAGAGCCTTCTGCTGCTCAAGGATGCGTTCCAGCATTGCTAGGGTTGAATTCCACCTAGTCACCACTTCCTGTTTTTTAGGCAGTGTCCTGGAAGGCCTGCCTTCCTCTGTTTCACCCTGAGGAGCTGGCTCTCCCTCACACTCGGATGGAAGTGGCCAGCCATCTTCCGACAAGAGTCCACCACTTTGGACAGCCTTCTATCGCCGCCAGAAATAGCCTTCGCCAACCAAAAACTGTTAGTTACCACCTGGTGGAGAAGGTGGGCTGAGCAGCGCACATCCACAAAGCTGCCATTCCTTACAGCCTTGACCATGTTGCTGCCTCCATCAGTGACAACATAGCCAATCTGGTAGTTGCTGTCTGCCTGTCCAAACCACTGCAACAACATTTTCTGCAGGGCTTGCAGGATGTTTTGCACTGTGTGCTTTTCATCAAGCACCTCAGCGTGCAGGAGGAAAGAACGGTGCCCCTGTTTGTCAACTGCTGACAAGGATCCAGATGTTAGAACTACATCATGGGACACCTTGACCTTCCACCAATGTGCCATCAGGGACAGGAAGGCGTGCTGGGCACTACACGCACTCCACAGGTCAGTGGTCAGGTACACTGCCTGTCCACCTGCCCTTCCAATCTCCTCCTTGAGCACCCCAACACAAGACCTGCATAAGGCTGGCACCACAGTTTGGCTGAAGGTCTTATGTGATGGCACACGGTACTGTGGTGCAACAGCCTGCATCATTTGCTTGAAGGGCTCACCTTCCACCATGTTGAAAGGTGCTCCTCCAACTGCAATGAGCTGGCCGATCAGGCGTGTTATTTTACGTACCTGCGCCTGGGACATACCCTTACTCTGAAAGCCACCAAAATCTTCCAGGGTGGCCTGGCTGGTATGGATTGGATGCGGGATGGCAACAGCATCCTTTTTTGCCTTATACTGGCTGGTGGTGCTGGCATTCATGGTGGCTGTGGCAGTGCCACTATTGGTTCCCCTTTTGCTGCTTGGAGGAGGGGCCCTAATACTTTTCTCCCCTAACAGCACTGCGTGGTGGTGCACACGCATGTGCTGGTTCATGCCACTATTACTGAGATGCCCTATGTCTCGGCCCTGGCTGACCTCCCTGCCACAGTGATTGCATTTGGCCTTCTGACCAACACCAATTCTTTTAAAATGCTGCCAAATGCTGGAACAGCAGCCACCACCAATGTTACTGCCTGATGGAATCCCTTCCATTGCAGTGGTCACACTCTCTTCCTGAGGTTCGGCAGGAGCAGGAGGAAGAGGCCTGAACATCCCAGGTATTTTGGGTGCTGTGATGGATTGAGGCCTAATGGTTGCATTGGCCCATTCTGATGCTGGAGGCTTATGCCACGTACACATGGTCGGACTTTTCAGCTACAAAAGTCCAACAGCCCGTCCGACAGACTTTTGACAGACTTTCGACTGACTTTTGGCGGACTTTCAACAGACTTTCTAATGACCGGACTTGCCTACACACGATCACACCAAAGTCCGATGGATTTGTATGTGATGACGTACACCGGACTAAAACAAGGAAGTTGATAGCCAGTAGCCAATAGCTGCCCTAGCGTGGGTTTTTGTTTGTCGGACTAGCATACAGACGAGCGGATTTCTGGGTCCGGTGGAGTTACGACGTAAAGATTTGAAGCATGTTGCAAATCTATAGTCCGTCAGATTTGCGACTGGTAAAGTCCGCTGAAGGTCCAGTGAAGCCCACACACGATCGGATTGTCCGCCGGATTTGGTCCGTCAGCGTCCATCGGACAAGTCCGGTAGAAAAGTCCGACCGTGTGTACGCGGCATTAGAAAGCACTTGGACAGGGGACTTTTCAGGAAAGAAAAGTAGTGGGGACTGAGGGGGAGATACTTTCTGGGCTGTCGGTGGTGCCAACATGGGTAGAGGGCTGGAAATCAAATTGGTCTACAACAATATCAGGAAAGCCTGTTTCCACCTATTCCACTTTGCCAAGGGAACAGTGATCATTAGAAGCAGTAAACTCTGTCTCCTTGCTGATCACTGCCAAGCTCCCTGCTACCAGCAGCAGTGGCAGAGGTGGTAGCACCACTTTTGCTATGAACTGTGCTGCTGGTTCTAGGAGGTAAATCCTGGAACAGCTGGCGATGTGCAAATGTCTGCTGTTTGCCAGGCTCTTTACCACCAGCAGTCTTCACTCACATTTGCCTCAGCTTTATGGGAGGTGAGCTGAGCTCAGAGGGCGCAGAGACAGAACGTCCCACCTGCTGCTCATGTACACAGCTCTTAGCTCTCCATCTCCCAGCAGCACTCTTACTGCTTTTTTTTGGCCTTGTTTGCTGCTCATTTTTCCTTTAAAAGTTAGAAAAATGTAGACAAAAAAAAAATATGATTTTGATTGCAGCAAACTACAGTAAAATCTTGGTTTGAGAGCATAATTCGTTCCAGAAACATGCTTGTAATCCAAAGCACTTGTATAGCAAAGCATTTTTTTTACAGGGTATAAAAGAGAAGAGAGGCAATAAGATGCTAAATGTTGTACCTTCATTAAATGTAACCATATTGCTATACTTAGAGGCTCCTCTCTTCTTTGTTATACTCAGCTGTGACATGACGCTACTCTTATATCAAGACATCGCTTGTATATCAAGGCAAAATTTATTAAAATATTTTGCTTGTCTTGCAAAACACTCGCAAACCAAGTTACTCTCAACAGAAAATAACAAAATATTAACTAAATGAAACAAGTAATAAAAAAAAAAATTGAAATAAAAAAAAACAAACAAACAATTATCTCTCAAAACCAACCAAAAAAACTAATAAAACCAGAAACTAAACAGTAACAGATGATACACTCGCACACTACAACAGCTATAAACTAAAATGAACAACGAAAAAACAAAGGATTGCAAAAATATTTGCTCAGATGCACAGACAAATAATCGTGTGATCTACTCCACTACACTAACCCACAAAGGGAAGTCACATGATCGGGCCTGCCCTGTAATGCAGGCCTCAGCAAACCTCTGATTGGTCAACCAACAGTCACATGTTTCCGTAGTAACGAAATTTGGAACGAAAAGTGAACAAATCTAACGAAAATTCATATTTTGGATCCGAAATTCTTCAACGGAATTTCGTATTTCGGATAAAAACAAAACTACCATCGGCATTGACTGCCATATTGAGAAAGGTATATTTTTGCCTTTAAATGCATCATAACGAATGTTCGTAATTATTACAAAAAGTTAATGAACCTAACGAAAATTCATATTTCGTACAAATCGAAATGGAATTTCGGACACAAATTACGAAATACGAACTAACGGCTAATACGAAACGGAACGAAACAAAACAAATTTATTGACGGTGCACATGTCTACTCTCCACTGTTCCTCCAGACTCTGGGATCTTGATTTCCAAATGAGATGCACAATTTACTTTCATCCAAAAAAGGGGACCACCAGTGCAGTCCTTTTTCTCCTTAGCCTACGTAAGACGCTTCTGACGTTGTCTCTGGTTCAGGAGTGGTTTGACACAAGTAATGAAACAACTGTAGACCATGTCCTGGATATGTCTGTGTGTGGTGCCTCTTGAAGCACTGACAGCAGCCATAGTGTCACTACAGTCCACTCCTTGTAAATCCCCCCCAAAGTTTTGAATGCTCTTTACTTCACAATCCTCTCAAGGCTGCAGTTATCCCTGTTGCTTGTGTACCTTATTCCCCAACACTTTCTTCCTTCCACTCAACTTACCATTAACATGCTTGGATGCAGCACTCTGTGAACAGCCAGCTTTTTTAGCAATGACCTTTTGTGACTTACCCTCCTTGTGGAGGGTGTCTGTCACTGTCTTCTGGAGTCTGGACAACTGTCAAGTCAGCAGTCTTCCCCATGATTGTGTAACCTACTGAACCAGACTGAGAGACCATTTAAAGGCTCAAGAAACCTTTACAGGGGGTTGTGTTAATTAGCTGATTAGAATGTGACACCAGGAGTCTACAATATTGAATTTTTTCACAATAATCTAATTTTCTGAGATACTGAAGTTTGGGTTTTCACTAGCTGTAAGTCATAATTATCAAAATTAAAAGAAAGAAATTCTTTCTGCACTCTGTGTTTAATGTCTCTATATAATATATGAGTTCACTTTTTGCATTGAATTACTGAAATAAATAAACTTTTTGATGATATACAATTTTTTTGAGATGCACCTGTACTTATCTTCATATTTGTCCTACGTTATGTGATCTAAAGTATTAAAAACCAGAGGGGTAAGCCAGGCAATATGGAAGCTTGAATTTGCAGAATGAGAAGTCAACAGCCACCTCTTATAATAGGTTAGGTAGTTACTGCTAATAACATTACAAATGGATCCATGATGTGTAATGTTTATATCTTCTTACAGATTCATTCAACTTATACATTAGAATGAAGCTAATTGTACACTTGATTTCAGCACATTTCTGACAAATTTCACCTAAAAAGAATTGTATGTATCCTCATCCCTCTAGGAATGAAAAAATAGCTTGGGACATTTGCTGTGAAATGCATTGGAGTAAATTGGAGGTGCATTTTACTGAAATTTCAACAACAGCAAAATCACGTCTTGCAGATATTTCACAGCATATCCCTATTGCTAAGGCTAAAATGTGATCAGCACCTCGCATCCATCAGATATTGTTTATGGATTTAAAACAGAAGTGATTTGTGGTTGCTAAGATCTGATGGACAGTAAATCCCAGCTTGCGTTCCACTGAAACTAAATGTAGATATTATTGTATCTCAGGCGTATTGTGCATGAATACAGTAGGTAGCCAGTACTTCTAAAATACAAGCACACATGCCCTTCCTCCTTCAAAATGACTCCTTACCAATTTGCTAATGATATGTATTACAGACAATAGGTATACAAAATGGCAAGTAACAATGTTTTATTTTTTTTTTTAGATAAATGTATATAATACTATATAAGATTGCAAGAATTGTATAAAATAACTTACTTTGTTATATTAATGAAACCAAATAAAATGTGTTTGTTTTTCAGAAGCCATTAGGTTTTCTGTCTGTTCTAGATGAGGAAAGCCAATCCATTCATTCTATGGAACAAAGCCTCTCCAAGCGACTGCAGTCACTCTTGGAGACATCAAATTCAAATACAGTGTACACATCAGCAAAGGACGGCAATGGCAATGTCACATCTAAGGATCAAGGTCCCATCTTCACAATTATGCATTATGCTGGAAGGGTAAGAAGTATGAATTGTATAAACAGGATCCTGCACTAAAGAAAGAATGTTTCTTTGTAACATATACCTATGTTATAGTTTATGCTACCATTTTATATGAATATTTAAACTTTATTCTCAAATCATACTAATTTCAATTTCCCAGCCCCTGAATGATTTATCAAAGGGTGACATGGTGCTGAAATATTGATTTACTTTCTTAATAATATCATCATTCATTTAGAGGCAGCATAAATGTATTCACTTCATTTTGATGGCACAGCCCTTGGCTTGGGGAAAAAGACCTAATTAACCACTAGGGTGACATTCACTGGATCCTTGTTAGTTCTGCAGCCTGTGAACTTGATTAGCTTCTGCATTTTAAGCTGCTCAAAATTGTCATGGTATTAAAGCATTGCAAGTGGCAGGAGAGTGTATGAACACACAGAATTCCCATCTCCATAATGATGCTACTGCCACAACATGTCTTCAGATCATTAGTGAAATATGTGTCATGATATGCCAGATGAGCCAATCCGAAAAGACTGCTACACCAATTATTATTTATTATAATTTTCTTTTATAAACTGGGCCTTTCTTGAAGCTGATGTCCACTCTATGTCCACATATACTTAGAACCAGAATTTATGAGCCATGTATAAGTACATTGATTATTTCAGGCCAAGAAGAAACCATAAGAGTAAACAAACCTGAGTAGTGAAAATACTATTAACTAAAATATAGAGGATATATTTTTCTGAAATCCTGTTGAAATAAAAAAAAAAGTCCATATGCAACTCGTTTTTGTGTGCTATTTCATATTTTAAAATTTCCCCAAGTTATTTGTGACCTAATACAATTTTTTTTTGTGCACATTTGCACTTAAAGTGTATTTTTAAGGTTATTTTTTGAGGGTATTTATTTTCATGTATTTTATTTTCATTTACTTTTCCCTTCTTTTTTTGTTTTTTTGTTTTTTAAATGGGCAATCATATTAACTATTCTTGTGCCTTTAGGAATTCCAGCTTACTCACCAGCCTTACTACTGAAACTGCTCCTGCACTCTTCTCTTCATACAAGAATAATTATGCAAAATATGCCTGTGCTTTTGTGTACTAGTATTCATTATTCCTGTTGCTCACAAGAAACTAGTATCCAGAGCTCTTCTCTCCCTGGATAAATGTTCATGTGTTTTTACGCATTCATTGAAATTAATATATTAGGTTTGTAAACACCACATCAGGTAACATAGCATATAAACCAGAGGAAAGTAAAGTTCTGGATGTCTGACATTCCTTTTTAGAATGGCATTTATCCCCTTTTATAGTTACTTTTGCACAGTGCTATTTTTTACACCGTTAAAGTCTATGGGACACAAACGTGAAAAATCAAAAGTGCTAATTTTAAAGGCTTATATGCAAGGTACTGCCATAAAAAGTGTTTGGGGACCTGGGTCCTGCCCCAGGGGACATGTATCAATGCAAAAAAAAAGTTTTTAAAAGGGCCGTTTTTTCAGGAGCAGGGATTTTAAGAATGCTTAAAGTGAAACAATGAAAATGAAATATTCCTTTAAATATTGTGCCGGGGGGGGGGGGGGTCCCCTTAGTCTGCATGTAAAGTAGCACATTTGTCCCATGTTTAGAACAGTACTGCAGCAAAAGGGAATTTCTAAAGGAAAAAATGTCATTTAAAATTGCTCATGACTGTAATGTATTGCCAGATCCTGGCAATATATATAAAAAAATCATTGATAAAAACAGCATGGGTCGCCCCCCCCCCCCCCCCCCCCCCAGTCCATACCAGGCCCCTTGGGTCTGGTATAAATATTAAGGGGAACTCCACGACAATTTTTTTTTTTTAAATGGCATGAGGGTCCCCCCCAAAATCCATACCAGACCCAAAGTGCCTGGTATGGATGGGGGAAGCCATGTGTTTTTTTTCTGAATTCTGTCATAGGGCTCCCCTTAACCACTTCAATACACTATATTATATATTGTACACTGCACTATAAATCCTGCATTGTATTATATATACTACACTGACTGCACTATATACTCTGAACTGCAGTATATACTATACGGACTTCACAATATACTCTGAACTGCAGTATATATACTATATGGACTGCACTGTATACCCCTCACAGTTACTCTTGTTGAGCAAAGGAACGGTCCCTGCTGTTAAATATTATTTCAAAAATTGTAATTACATACTCCTGTTAAACAGGGGCAGAAACATTGGGCCTTAGGTGTTGGTGGTGCCAGAACATGGTAACCACTCACAGTTACTCTTGGCGCAGGAACGGGCCTTGCTGTTAAATATTATATCACAAATTGTAATTACATGCCCCTGTTAAACAGGGGCAGAAAAATTGGGCCTTTGGTTTTGATGGTGCCACAACACTCTAACCCCTCACAGTTACTCTTGTTGGGAGCAGGAACAGATTGGGCCTTGAAAAATTGGGCCTTGAATGGTGGTGACGCTATTCAAGAAAAATTGAGCCTTGGGTGGTGGTGGTGCCCTAAACCAAAAATATTGTTGGAAGCTAGCATCATCATGAATGAGGAGGAATAGGATGGGCAGCATAGGCAGTCTTCAAGGGATCTCAGATCCATAGCAAATTCAATCCGTTACATCAGCATCAGGTGCTTGATAGCTGCTGATCCAGGAATGATTCATTTTTATAAATGTGAGCCTATCAACGGAGTCTGTGGACAGGCGCACTCTTTGATCCATCACAAATCCTCCAGCAGCACTGAATGTTCATTCGGAAAGCACACTGGATGCAGGACAGGCAAGTAGCTCAATTGCATATTGAGCAAGTTCTGGCCAGTGGTCCAACCTCAAGACCCAGGTAGAAAGAATGCCCCAGGGATATTACGGACAAAGAAAGATAGTAGAGCAGGGTATACCAAAAAGGAAGTATTGTAGTATAAAAGATCTTTTTTATTGGTACAAAAAATAAACACAGTAATATACGTATACAAAAACACCTAAAAACAATTACAGGAATAAGTGCTAAACAATAAAAAACAGCAGCTAATTTTTGGAACACACCACAGTTCAGGCTGGGCGTGTAATCAATGCCGTGTGTAGACCAAGATTCCCAACATGTTTCGGAAAGCGGGAAAGGGGGAGAGGGTTTTTTTAAATTGATATGTATATATTTCCTTCTTCAGGGGTTATATATAAGCATGTTGTTCTATTTCTATTAAGAAGAAAAAAAGGGGTGTATCAATATTAAAATCTATTGAGTAACATTAAGCATTTTCAACATTTGCATTGGCTGGTTTATCATAACAGCATATGTTCTGTACTTACAAATCTGTATTCCTTTTGCAAAACACTACAAGTCAGTAAGGTAGACGAAACGTCATGTCTCAAACTCTGCTGGACTGCATTTTCAAGTCAATCCCACCAAGCTGCATTATAGGCAAGGTTGGATGGGAGCAGATCAGGTAGCCGCCTCAGATCAGTGCACCAAATCTCACAGGGATTACCCTTCAAAAAGCAGAGGAACAGATATCTGGTAAGGGAAAAAATGAGAAAAGGGGTATATATGTATATATTTACCAATAATATCATGAGCTTAGTAAGGTTTAAATGCTGCCTAAGTATGCAGCTTAGTAGAAAAGATAATAATTAAGCTCAAGAAAGATAGTAAAGAAGGGAAAAAGTTTGTAGTAAATATACTCCAATACCTTTGAAGTCGTTTTGTTAGTATGTACACACAGATCCCTGACATTTCCTGGCTGTGCAGCAACAACTGCTGACACTGCCAGGTATAAACATGCCCAGAGATCCGGAAAGAAGTCAATCATAGGGGCCAATTTGGTGTAAGGAGGAGGGAGGGACGAGGCACCGGGTGGCGCGGGTCATCAATTTGAATCTCCCCAATGCAAATGTTGAAAATGCTAAATGTTACTCAGTAGATTTTAATATTGATAAACCCCCTTTTTTTCTTCTTAATACAAATAGAACAGCATGCTTATATATAATCCCTGAAGAAGGAAATATATATGTATGAATTAAAAAAAAAACCCTCTCCCCCTTTCCCGCTTTCCGAAACATGTTGGGAATCTTGGTCTACACACTGCATTGATTCAACGCTCAGCCTGGAACTGTGGTGTGTTCCAAAAATTAGCTGCTGTTTTTTATTGTTTAGCACTTATTCCTTTAATTGTTTTTAGGTGTTTTTGTATACATATATTACTGTGTTTAATTTTTGTACCAATAAAATAGATATTTTATACTACAATACTTCCTTTTTTGGTATACCCTGCTCTACTATCTTTCTTTGTCCGTAATATCCCTGGGGCATTCTTTCTACATGTATCTATAATTGGGATGTGACAAAGATTGCTGGGTCTCCTTATTATCCTGGTCATTTTTTTTCTCCTCTCCTTAATTGCAACCTCAAGACCCAGTAACCCAGTGGATGCTCTATTTGATAGATCTCCAAGTCTGCTCTTGTCCCTAGATATTTCTGCACCATATAATGCAGACGCTGGCGATGATTACTGGAACCTATCATACCTTGGTGCTGAGGACTGAAAAATTGTTTAAAGGCATTGGTCAGTCGGCCACCTTCTCCACCGCTCTTCCTTTGACCGAACAAAGCCTCAGAAACGCGTTGTCCAGCACCAGGAGATGGTAACCTCCCAGGTTCTGGAAATGCATTACATAAACTTTTCTTCAAGGCCTCCTGAAGATGTTTCATCCTCTGCTCCATTTGCAAAGGCAGGATGAGTTCTGCAACCTTACCCTTGTAACGTGGATCAAGAAGGGTTGCCAGCCAGTAATAATCCCTCTGATTAATAGCACGAATCCTAAAGTCCGTTTGCAGGCTTTACAGAATCAGAGAGGCCATGTAGCGTAAGTTTACTGAGGCATTCGATTCTGAGTCCTCTGGATCATTAAGGATCACATCATCCGTAACAACCACCTCCCAGCCACGTACAACTGCTTGGGATTCTGGGGACTGAAAACCATCCCTTGAAGACTGCTGTTGAGTGGTATCCTCTACATCCATGCTGACACAATCCTCCTCCTCCTCTTCTTCCTGTGTGTTTGGTGGACCCGCAGGAATGCTATCTGGATAAAGGGGGCCTGGAAAGGAAAGGAAGTCCTCCTCTTCCTCCTGCTGTTCTGCCTCAAGTGCCCTGTCCATGATTCTATGAAGCATGTGCTCCAGCAGGAAGACTAGAGGGATAGTGTCACTGATGCATGTATTGTTGCTGCTCACCATCCTTGTGGCCTCCTCAAATGGTGACAGTACAGTGCATGCATCCTTGATCAGTAGCCACTGGCGTGGCGAAAAGAAGCCAAGCTCCCCTGACCCTGCCCTGGTGCCATACTCGCACAGGTACTCGTTGATGGTCCTCTGCTGTGTGTTCAGCCTCTGTAGCATTGCCAACATTGAGTTCCACCTGGTGGGCATGTCACAAATGAGGCGTTTGATGGGCAGGATGCATTTCCTTTGAATGTCAGCCAGCCGAGCACTGGCATTGTATGACTAACAGAAATGACTACAGACTTTTCTGGCCTGCCTCAGGAGATTTTGTAAGCCTGGGTACCTGGTCAAGAAATGCTGCACCACCAAATTCAGGACATGTGCCAAACATGGAACATGGGTCAAGTGTCCCTATCAGAGGGGGGTGTGAAGGTTGGTGCCATTGTCGCATATAACCATTCCTGGCTGAAGCTGGCATGGTGTCAACCACCTCTGTGCCGGCCCCTGCAGAGCTGACAGAATCTCTGCCCCAGTGTGGCTCCTGTCCCCTAGGCAGACCAACTCAAGCACCGCATGACATATTTTTGCCTGCCTGCTTGCATAGCCCCTTGAGGGTTTAAGGAGCACTGCTGGTTCAGAGGACAATTCTGCAGAAGAGGCCATAGAGGAAGAAGGAGAGGAGGGAGGGGAGCACACAGATGTTGTGGCAGAATCACCACTAGCTTTTTGGAGGCATGGTGGTGGAACAAGCTTCAACACTGAACCCTGTCCTGCATCCTTCCCAGCTGCCAGCAGAGTTACCCAGTGCGCAGTGAAGGAAAGGTAACATCCCTGCCCATGCCTGCTGGACCATGAGTCAGCAGTAATATGAACCTTACTGCTGACCGCCCTGTCCAACAAGGCCATTCCACATGGCAGTAGAGAGCCGGAATGGCCTTACATGAAAAGAAATAACATTTTGGAACCTGCCACTGTGGTACAGCACATTCCACAAATTCACGAAAGGGGGCTGAGTCTACCTGAAAAGGTAGCAGTTGCAGTGCTAGCAATTTGGCCAAGCTAGTATTTAGATGCTGAGCATGTGGATGGCTGGGACCAAATTTCTTTTTATGGTTCAGCATCTGGGGTAGGAAAATTTGCCTGCTGTAATCAACTGGTGGTGTACTGCTAGCAGATTGGCTGCAAGTACTTGTGACACCAATTGCTTTAACTTCATTCCTCTCAGTGCAGGTTTTTGAGAGGACTGGAGGTATAGTAGGGTTTGAGATCCCAGATGAGGAGCAAGGAGAAGTCTGCCTTTTTCTAGGATGTGGGTCTTTCAGGTGCTGCTGCAAACGGACTGCATGGCAGGTCCTCATATGTCTGGTCAAGCATGTGGTGACCAAACAGCTGCTGTTCTGGCCATGCTTGATCCACCTTAGACATAGGTTGCAAACAGCAACGATGCAATCTGCTACACAAAAGGAACTTTTAAAAGTCAGCAGGGAGTCAGCAGTGCCCTGCACCTGCGGAGCTCTGCGGTGTGATGCAATAGGGTGGCTGCCCTTAAGATGACCCCTGGACATCCTGCCTCGTTGGAGTTGTGCCTCCTCCTCCTCCTCACTTTCCTCCTCTCTTCTCTCAGGCACCCAAGTATGGTCAGTGACCTCATCATCCCCTCCCTCCTCGTCACTGGAGCAAACTTGGCAGTATGTTGCAGCTCGGGCAACATGACTTCCAGTTTCTTGTCCTTCTGTGGCACTCCCTCTCTCTAGGCTCACGTTATTCCTTTCCTCCACCTGGGAACCATCATTGGAGCCTTCAAATTGCTGCGCATCCCCCAGCAGCATGTAACCGACACTGTGGTCGAATAATTCTGGGGACACCTCCATGCATGAAGGTGGGGCTACGAAAGGAGTAACTGTGGACAAGGAGCCGGTGGAATAGGCCGCTTTGGCAGCTGCATTGGAAGGCACACTACTATGAGCCTGGGTGACTGAGGATGAGGAGGATGAGGACAGCTTCATTATCCACTCCACCAACTCTTCTGCATGTTGTGGCTCAATAACACGGCCAGCAGCAGAAAAAAGGACAAGCGTGCCGCACCATCCACAACCACCACTGTTGACTGTAGACACAGTAGCTGCTTGCCCTCTTTTAGTGGCCTGTGAGCATCTGCCTCTCCTTGGTGGCCTTCCGTACATGATGGGGATTTTTTTTTTCACAGCACACTACACTGTATTATTTACTGTGTACACCCCCTGCACTGTATAAGAAATGGTACACCGGCTGCACTGTATTATATGCTGTGTATACCACCTGAAGGGTATTAGAAACTGTACACACTGTATTATATACTGTTTACACTGCCTGCACTGTATTAGAAACTGTACACATGGTATTATATACTGTGTACACCACTTGAAGTGTATTAGAAACTGTATACCACCGAATGCACTGTATATATAGGCTACACTGAATGCAGAGTGTATATATATATACAGCGGCTACCCATGTATAACAACCGATGCGATACCTACGGAGCGGGAGGGGACATCCCCCCTCCCGCCGCCTCCCGCAGCTGTTACCGGGCCTCCCGTGCGATCGGGAGGCCCGGTGTCTGATCGTGTACCTTCGGCGGCTGGGGGCGGGCTGGAACGAAGCTGTGGGCGGCTTCGTTCCAGCCTTCTCATTGTAAACGCGGAAGCGACGTCATGACGTCACTTCCCGTTTACTCGGCTGCCAATGGCGCAGAATTTAAAAAAGTACACAGTATTCAGAATCGCCGTTTTCGGCGATCTGAATACTTTGAAGTGTAAAGGAGGGATGGGGGGTCTTTTAGACCCCCCATCCCTCCATAAAGAGTACCTGTCACTACCTATTACTGTCACAAGGGATGTTTACATTCCTCGTGACAGCAATAAAAGTAAAAAAAAATTTTTTTTAAAACACAATTTATAAAGTAAAAAATAAATAAAATAAATTAAAAAAAAATTTTTTTTTTAAAGTGCCCCTGTCCCCGTGAGCTCGTGCAGTGAAGAAAACGCATACGGAAGTCGCGCCCACATATGTAAACAGTGTTCAAATCACACATGTGAGGTATCACCGCGATCGTCGGAGCGAAAACAATAATTCTAGCCCTGGACCTCCTCTGTAACTCAAACCTGGTAACCGTAAAAAAATTTTAAAGCGTCGACTATGGAAATTCATAGGTACTGTAGTTTGTCGCCATTCCACGAGTGCGTGCAATTAGAAAGGGTGACATGTTTGGTATCTATTTACTCGGCATAACATCATCTTTCACATTATACAAAAAAATTGGGGTAACTTTACTGTTTGGATTTTTTAAAATTCATGAAAGTGTCCCTTTTCCAAAAATTTGCGTTTAAAACACCGCTGCACAAATACCGTGTGATAAAAAATATTGCAACAATCGCCATTTTATTCTTTAGATTCTCTGCTAAAAAAATATATATAATGTTTGGGAACTCTAAGTAATTTTCTAGCAAAAAATATGGATTTTAACTTGTAAACACCAAATTTCAAAAATAGGCTTAGTCATGAAAGGGATAATGTACACCACCCAATGAACTGTATAGAGATACACGCTACACTCAATGCAGAGTATACATATATGTATATAAACTAGACTGTATATATATATATATATATATATATATATATATATATATATATATATATATATATATACACACACACACACACACTACACTGAATGCAGAGTAGGGGTGCTGAAATGAATCGCTGCATCGTGATTCGGGTGTCCCTAATTCGGCATCAATGCATACGACCGCGTAAAAAACGATTGCTGGGTGACTTCATCCTGACTTGCCCTGCCCCTCCCGGGAGAGCGCTCCGTACAATACATGCCGCTCATGTGACTGCCCAGCCAGCCTTTCTGCTCTCACGTCTCATGTCTCTCCTGACGTCAGCGGAGAATTCTCAGCCCCGCCCGCTGATGACAGGAGAGACGTGAGATGTAAGAGCAGAGAGGCGGGCCGGGCAGTCACAGAAAAAAAATGCATTTCCATCCCACCATTATATTTATATAAAAAAATCCAGAGCAGGGCCTGTCTGCTGTCAGCGTGCTCACAACCTATAAACTGGCACACCAATGATTGGCTGACCTCCCACGTTTGACAGAATCAGCAGTTCTGTGTAGGTCGTTGAGGGCTAAAAATTCCTTTTCTGAGGTGATTACCATGTTGGGAGAAGATATAGGAGAAGCACAGGATTTTGTTATGTGCCGACACCCACTGGGCTAAACGTAAATAGCTGCACTGCCCATTCCAACAGAGGCCTCAATGTGAATATGTTACTGCACAACATTTAATAACCATCCATGGATACACGGCCTTGAATGAAGAGACAAATGTGTTTGTACTCTACTTACACCTCTGTGCTGACAGTTCCCTGGCTTCCCCATTTGCACATTCCATTGTGTTAACTACTAGTGTGCTGGAAGGTGCAAACGGGGAAGCCAGGGAACTGTCAGCAGAGATAGTACAGGGAACTTCACAGGGCTTTTTGTCAGCTGTGGATTCTATCCCTCCTGAAAGCCTGTACCCTGTAGTGCATCGGATTAGTGCACTTTTTAAGGGAGAGAGGTTATTTTTATTTCAAAGTGGAGTTCCAGTCAATTTTTTGTTTATTAAAAGTCAGCAGTTACAAAAAAAGTGTATCTTCTGACTTTTAATAAAAAGACACTCACCTGTCCAACAATTCAGCGACGTGGCCACCCAAACCCTCCTTTCTCTCCCCCCACCTGTCCACAGCGCTGGCAATTCTACTGTGGGCATCCGGCTGTGACAGCTTTCAGCTTCACAGCCGGGTGCGCATGTCTCACTGCGCTGTCCTGAATGGCTGGGCAATCTTTTGGGACCTGTGATGTGTCCCAGAAGATTGCAGGGAGGGGGGGCACCTAGGTGGCCCAAGCAGAAGTGGGAGCTCGTCGGTAATCGTGATGCATCGCGGAATTGATCTGAATCGTTGACCAGATAATCGTAATCGAATCGTGAGACCAGTGAAGATGTGCACCTCTAATGCAGAGTATATATATATATATATATATATATATATATATATATATATATATATATAATATATATATATATATATAAGTCTTTTGTGGTATTTGTGGATGAGGCTCTTTATCTTCTCAGATGGTAAATCTGCCCATTCCATTTGGCAAAAAGCCTCAAGTTCCTGTAAATTCTTGGGCTGTCTTGCATGAACTGCATGTTTGAGATCTCCCCAGAGTGGCTCAATGATATTGAGGTCAGGAGACTAAGATGGCCACTCCAGAACCTTCACTTTATTCTGCTGTAGCCAATGACAGGTTGACTTGGCTTTGTGTTTTGGATCTTTGTCATGTTGGAATGTCCAAGTACATCCCATGCGCAGCTTCCTGACTGATGAATGCAAATGTTCCTCCAGTATTTTTTGATAACATAGTGCATTCATCTTGCCATCAATTTTTACCAAATTTCCTGTGCCCTTGTAGCTCACACATCCCCAAATAATCAGTGATTCACCTCCATGTTTTACAGTAGGAATGGTGTACCTTTCTTCATAGGCCTTGTTGACTTCTCTCCAAATGTAGCGTTTATGGTTGTGGCCAAAAAGGTAAATTTTCATCTCATCACTCCAAGTGACTTTGTGCCAGAAGGTTCGAGGCTTGTCTCTGTACTGTTTGATGTATTATAAGTGGGATACTTTGTGGCATTTGCGTAGTAATGGCTTTCTTCTGGCGACTCGACCATGCAGCCCATCTTTCTACAAGTGCCTCCTTATTGTGCATCTTGAAACAGCCGCACCACATGTTTTCAGAGAGTCCTGTATTTCACCTGAAGTTATTTGTGGGTTTTTCTTTGCATTCCGAACAATTTTCCTGGCAGTCATGGCTAAAATTTTAGTTGGTCTACCTGACTGTGGTTTGGTTTCAACAGAACCGCTCATTTTCCACTTCTTGATTAGAGTTTGAACACTTCTGATTGCTCATTCTCAATTCCTTGGATATATTTTTATATCCCTTTCCTGTTTTATATAGATCAACTACCTTTTCCCGCAGATCCTTTGACAATTCTTTTGCTTTCCCCATGACTCAGAATACAGAAATGTCAGTGCAGCACTGGATGAAAGATGCAAGGGTCTGTCAGGAGTCCAGAAACGCATTGACCTTTTATGCACACACACTAATTACAAGCAAACAGATCACAGGTGAGGATGGTTACCTTTAATAGCCATTCAAATCCCTCTGTGTCAACTTGTGTGCAAGTTATCAGGCCAAAATCACCAGGGTATGTAAACTTTTGATCAGGGTCATATGGGTAGTTTCTGTTGTCATTATGATTTTAAAAGAGTAAACACAGTTGAATGATAATAAATGGCTTCAGCCAAACACTAACCATGAGTGAAAGAAAAGTTTTTGTGTTATCATTCATCTCTGAAAAATGGCCAACAAATCATGAATTCTTAATAAACTTATGAGCACAGCTGTGTGTATAGAGCTGGATGGTAGATAACCGCAGCAAAATGAGAGCAATCTTCTATCATTCCCTATGGTCAAAGAAAAAAAATTAAACTGCATACATAGGGGTTTATTTACTACAGCTAGAGAGGGCAAAAATAGTCACAATTCTGCACAGCAACCAATGAGCTTCTAACCTCAGCTTGTTTAATTAAGCTTTAGCAATACAACCTGGAAGCTGAATGGTTTCTCTGCAGAATTGTGACTAAGTTTGCCCTCTCTAGCTTTAGTAAATAAACCCCATAGTGTGCCCAAGTCAGAACCTGAGTGGGTATTGCAGCCATTGATGATTGAGAAAGTGAACACACAACTCAAATAAAGTCCAGAGTTAGATGGACTGCTATGTGCTGCTGCTGGGTAGAGGATACCCCTTTCTCCTTGGGATTATTGTGAATTCTACACTGGTCAGTTGTGGAAGAATACATTTGTGAGGAAAGAATATTATGATTTCTGGCACATTTTTACTGAACAATATTGCCTCTCAAAACATGGTATTGAGAAATATGACACTTGTGTAACATAACAATTCATTAACATGGTATATAGCAACATGGCATTTATATATCATACTACCTAAATACCACCTTATAAGTGTGATATTCAGAACTTCAGTAACATGACATATGGTAAAATAGCACCTATGTAACCAGTTAACTCTCTCCAGATGACGTTAATTCCCAAGTGTTATGCCATACATATCAAGGAAATAACCTTATCAATACTGACTATATTTATTCACCCCAGTATCCCTAATAAATCTGTAGTCCCATTCCTAAGAAAAACCCAGGGTAAAGGTTATACAGTATTACTTTTCACCCAGGTTTCTAAAACCACTATTTATTGGACATTGTTAAAAAAGTACTACCTTCTTAAAATATCCTGCAGCATGAGATGTAAATAAAAAAATGGACCCTGTGACAGTCAGATCTTGATAAGTATACATCGGTGGAGGGGGATTGGGTAGGTCAGGACAAAGGGGCAAAGGGATAAGTACACTTTGTTTTTAAATTCACCGATCCTTTAGGAGCATGATAGCTAGGGATTGTTGCCTTGTTGCCTTTAAGCATGTGCTTATTTTGCTTAATGGTTAAGTTAGCCCTGACCGTATATCAGGTATTAAAATGATAAGTTGGCTCCTGCTACTTCATTACTGCCAAGAAATTTCTCAGAGTAGTTTTATGATTACTTGTAAGTTTTAAAGCAAATATTATTGCTTGTTGGCATAAACAATTACAATATTACTGCAACAACTTGTGAACCACCTCCTCTTCTTACTTGATGGCCCATCCTGCATTCCAGCCAAGCTCCTTTCCACCTACATCACATTAAATTATCCAGTGTTTGTTTTCTCTATCATGTTTTTTTTTAATTTTTTTTTAAGTATCATTTCTTTTAAGATATAAACACAGCAATATTCTGTTTAGGATTTTATGAAGCTTGACTTTTTCCCAGGAGCAACTTCTAGTTTAATTGTAGTTTCCTTTAACTTTGAAACATGCGAATGCCAGCAAATACCTAGCTTCAAGGAGATTTGCCATTTTCTCAAACATGTGTAAGCGCTGCTAATTATTTTTTCTTGGGTTCTTGTGACAGTCACAAGGTACATTCCAGACTTGTGCTGTTCAACCTTGTCTTTGCCTTTGATTCACAGTTACTTAAGCTATTTTGTGTTTTCTTGGAAAGTGAGAAATACTCTTTCCAGTTTCTTGCATGCTTTCATTGTTAAACTAATGTTATAAACCTGATAAGAGATCTTATTTAATACAGTATTAAAGGTTTTTTAAAGCTAAATGTATATAAATAATAATACCTTCAAAATATGTAATCGGGAAGGGTTCTTTAATAAGCAATGCAGTTAATGTTTGTAAGCACTGAAGCAATCTCACATTACTGTCAGCTGAGTAATCAGTATGGCTGTCTCAGATTATGATTTAAAACACCCTGGATAGATTATATGTCCAGGCTGACCCTGATGCTCCCTAAATATTCTGTGAAGAACTCTAGAGCCCATAGTTATGAAAAGAGAATTGTTTTGATGGCCTTCTTAATCTGCACTTTCAGGAACTGTAAATTGTAAGCAGAACTATTATGAATAAATTAGTCTTCTATCCAAGGAAAGTTAAACTGCCGATAGACATACATGGGGAGTTCTCCACAGTCACTATCTTCATCTGGTGTAGACATAAGTGTGATTGTGCTTGGCCAAGCATCATGGTTGTGTCTATGGAGGGAGGGGGAGCTGACCATTGCCAATAGATGATGCTGGTGCTGCTTGTGGAAAGATGATTAATAACAACTGGGACAAGCTTTCTAGCACACTTGCCTGATTGTTTTCTCAAAGATCCACTGGGAACAGATCCTTTGGACAATGAAAATTTGGGAATTAGCATTTGTCATCTCATATCTGTGGGTGTATGAATTTGAGGGATAACTAGAGAATTCTACTTGGGTTGGCATTTCACTTTTTTTTTTTTTTACATAAGTGGAACACTAGTAGTGATCCCAATGTGAAGAAAAGTGGAGGGTACTATTGCCCCGTCCTCCCAAGTTACACCTTCGCTTGCTGGTAAACCGGCCTAAAAGATCTTATTCTTCAGCTGGTATCGGTCTGTTATTCAGATATGACCATGCAAATATAATGAAACTTCTACAAATTCCATTAAATACAATTGAAGGCTTGGCTTATGGTGTCATAAAAATGGCTTGTACTTATATACATACTGTCAGCTGACACCACTAAGAAAGTGATTAAGCAGTGTAGGTACTGTACTACTTCAGAAAATTACTGTGCCATCTTCTGGAGAAAGCAGAACTGTGGATGTTTAGGGTACTGTTCAACCAGGAATTAGATTGTTTTCTGACATCAAAATTCTCTCCTTTGTATAATCAGAATTAGTCTTTCTAGCAAGAGTAAATTGCCAGCAGGACTAACACCAAAGCCTACTTATCCCTCTGTGCAAACTGAAGTGTACTGTGATTTGCATTTTTAACCATATTGCAAGTAGTACTGTGGTGTAAACAAGTTTATAAAAAGAATATTACCAATGACATTCACAGATCTAATCAGGTTGTTAAGAATGAGATACAACATCTCAAAAACAAAATACTTGAGGAAGTTTGATTGTATCAATGTAGCAACCAAATGGATATTTGTTATTCTGATCTGTGATAAAAAATCAGTGTGTTTATAAATTATCAATGTGTTTCTGCAGAATGTTTTTTTTTTTTTAAATGACCAAATAGGAATGCATATGAATCTACAATGCATTCAATAACTGCAATTATTTATTTGAGCATGCAGGCAAGATCTTCCTTAGTCAGCCTGTGTCTCCTTATTTTTATAAGCCCTTCAAATTAATGTTTTGATCACAGGGCTTTAAATTTTTTCCTCTTCAAATTTTCTCATTAAAAAGTAAATAAACAAATAAATAAATAAAAATGTGTGTTTTAATTGACTTCAATTTTGGTTAATCTAAAAAAAGCTTATTCTACAAACAAGGTTTGGACAATGTAATATATACAGAATTTTATCAGTGTACCATTTTCTGCCCAACTCTTTCTTAAAGCAGACATTTTTTTTAGAGGGAATTAAATTATGGCTTGGTTTACAGAAGGATCGGCAAACCCAAACCTCTTACGCCTCATGTACACTGCTGCTGGTAAACAGACGTTAAAGAGCAGTTGAGCGTTTTTTTTTCAGCTGCCCCTGAACTGTGCTCCATGTTCTCTTATCAGTACATGTACACAAGATCATTTATAGTAGTTTCTAGGCAGTTGAGTTTAGAAGCATTTTTTGGAATGCAAAAAAAAAAAAAATGCATTCAGGGCGGATATTCGGAGGCATTTGAAATGCCAAATGCCTGTAACAGCTTGTAAATGCACGTAAACACGGTAACTCGCATTTAGCTGCGTTTCATTTACAGGAGTTTTTAATTTTTGGCTATTTGAAAAAAAAAATTTAAAAACACACCTAAACGCAAATGTGGCAAAATGCGGCAAAATACAGCAAAGCGAACGTTTTAAACATCGGTTACTATTTGTCAAGTTAAATCGTTCAGGAGAGGTTGTAAAAACGTCCCATGTACATGAAGCCTTATACAGCCAAAACAATGATAAAGTCTACGAGTGCCAAATCTTCTATTTTTTTTTCTTGGTCATTTGTTTAAGGCTTTTGGTAAAAAAAAAATGGGCATTAGTAGCTGGGAATTGCCAGAGGGGACTCAAAAAATATATATATATTTGGGGAAGCCAGTCTTTTATTAAAGGCTGTGACACAGCAAAAGTGACATTTAGAAAGATATAGAAAACACATTTATTTTCATTTGCCTGTTTCTCTTTGGAAAATTTCCAGGGAAATCTAGGGTGACGCCATTGACCATATATGATCATGACCATATTTGGTCAATAATGTTAGCTAGCATCACTGGACATTTTTGTACTGACATTCAGCAGGCACTCAAGTTGCTGTCATTTGTGTTGCAAGTCTAAAGGGAGACGTTCATCGGTGTGGGTTATTGTTGTGCTTGTGTCTGTTGTGAGTCTTTCACTGTTATTGACAATAGATCCACTTCACTGCATGATGTGATCGACAACATTGTGTTTTTATTAAATACGTTCTCAATATCTGCGTGTTTATTTACATTGTAAATGTTTTTGTGAATGAGTGCCCAATATTTATTCATATGGAAGCAGCTGGATATCTGCTCCCCCCTCCCTTATTCTAAAAGGGGCTTCCAGATTTGTTTAAATGTCCCCCTTGCAGACCCCTGCATCTACTGACCAGGGATGTGGAAATAGGGCCCTCTTCCCTATCAGTGCTGAGGGCATAGTCTGGTATGAATCAAGAAGGAAGGGGCATTCTCATGACATCTCCCTTTCCTTTTTGGAGGGGACCCCATGTCATTTTTTGTTGTTTGTTTGTTTTTTGCTAAAGGTTTCCCACCAAAATCAAGGCTGCATTAAGTCATTTTCATTTCAGCTAACTCTTTGGCACTACAGTAAGGTGACAGTTCATAAGAAGTGAAATTCTTATTGGCATTTCAAGGTTTATCTTTAAAAAAGCTTTTAAAAAATGTCAGCTTCCAGAAACCTATAATGAGAGGTTCCCTTTTAAATAAATACTAGAAAGCAGTGGCGTCGGGGGGGCTGACGGGGGCTGGAGCCTTGAGTGTGCCCCCAAAAAGCCCATAGTCCTAAATTCACTATTATCCCTGAGCCGTTTCCATAGGCAACAGGGAATGATCTCCCGCTTATCCAGCGCGGCCGAGTGATGTACAAAAAGTCCCGCCTCCAGGACCCGGCTCCTATGATGGACAACCCACTGGTCCAATGCCGAGACCGGACCAATGACCGCGGGATGTGTGACGTCCATCATAGGCGCTGTCGGGCCCAGGAGGAGGTGGGAATGACACTGCGACCACGCTGGGCACTGGGAGATCCCCGTTTGCTCTGTGCAAATAGGTGGGCAACGGAGCAGCTCTCCTTTCCTGGCTCTCTCTTCCATCCTGGCTCCCTCTCCCTGGTGCGTGCAGCCTGCTGTGGAGTGGTCGGAATGAGATGGGCTACACTACACAGGTAAGGCTGAGCTGCAGGGGTGTCAAGAGGTCACCTGTCACAGGGGGGTCAATGTATGTGTCAGGGGGATCAGTGTATGTGTCAGGGGGGTCAGTGCATGTGTCGGGGGGGTCAGTGCATGTGTCAGGGGGGTCAGTGTATGTGTCAGCGGGATCAGTGTATGTGTCAGGGGGATCAGTGTATGTGTCAGGGGGATCAATGTAGGTGTCAGGGGGATCAGTGTATGTGTCAGGGGGATCAATGTAGGTGTCAGGGGGATCAATGTATATGTCAGGGAGATCAGTGTATGTGTCAGGGAGATCAATGTAGGTGTCAGGGAGATCAATGTAGGTGTCAGGGAGATCAATGTAGGTGTCAGGGAGATCAATGTATGTGTCGGGGGGTCAGTGTATGTGTCAGGGGGGTCAGTGTATGTGTCAGGGGGGGTCAGTATATGTGTCAGGGGGGGTCAGTGTATGTGTCAGAGGGATCAGTGTATGTGCCAGGGGGATCAATGTAGGTGTCAGGGGGGTCACTTTAGTGGTCAGAATGGATGGGCATTGGTGAGCCAGGCAGCAACCAGCAAGTGAGCCTAACCCCCCCTGCCAAGCTGTCAATCGCCCCCCCCCCCTTGCCACTGGGCTTGGACTTCAGGCTGAAGCCTCTGGTCCTTTTCACACCAAGCACTGCCCCCGCTAGAAAGTTATTTAAATAAAAACATCATGCCTCGGTAAATGGGCATTAATGTTACATGTAATCATCTGCTGTTTTGCTGCTCATTGCTGATAATTTAAAGATGAATTAATACAACCAAAAATTATTTACCTATTGTACAGATAGTACATCAAATAAGAAATTAAATAAGAAGCTGTATCTATACGCACCTGTTCTTCCTCTTGGCAGATCCCCACTTTGTGGCTTTTTGAATGCTGTACAGCCACCAATGAAAAGTCTGCCAACCAAGCAGCTCCTTCTTCTGTGTCCACCATCTAATAGATGCTCTGTTCATGCCAATGAATACAATTTTTCCTTGCATGCAGAGAAGAAACAGCTGCCCAGTCAGGATCCTTGGGGGGTTGGGGGGAATTTGTGGCTGGCATTGGAGTTTGGCAGGGCCAAGGAAAGGTAAATATAAGACTTTGGGGGTGATGGATGTGCTAGGAGGCAAGTTGTGGCAGGTAGCAGGTGCTAGGAGCTAGGTAAAGGATAACTTTACAAAATTACAATTATCTTTTGAAAGTTGTGTTAAAAGTAATTGGTTAGCAAAATGTATACTGAATTGCCAAAGATGATAAGTGAAAAAAAAAATGCTGGTAACAATTATTTATTTAAAAAAAAAGCAATTTGTCTAATTCTAACTTAAAATGTATTAGGTGGAGCCTGTCATTACTCTTGTAACTTGTCACAGCTGAGACTCTCAAATAATAATGGAGAGTACCTCTGAATAACTTCCAGGAGACATGCTTGTTGCTGGGCAGTCACATCACCACATTCAGTATTCAGAGTCTCAGCTATAAAAGGTATAATGCGATCAGGACAGGTTCCATCCTAGATGTACGTTTTTTTTTTACTAAATACTTTTTGTTTACCGTATCTTCTTTCTGTAAAATATGTTTAATTTCCTTATATCAAGTCAGCTAAATATTAACATTTTCCACAGAGAATGATCATTAGAAAATACATACTTTCTAGCAAAATTAGATTAGTTCTCCCCAAAGCTGCTGTTAAATCTCATTTGCATGTAATCTTTTTAGTTAATCTCTATAAAGCTTTTATTCAGTGAGATATTTTAGCAGACGGAGCACTGTTCTCAGAAACATAGTCCAATGTATTTCATAACTGAATGAACACAGAGAAAACAATACAAGTTATATCCCTACATTATCAGAGTGGAGAAACACTGCCAATGAAAGCTATTATTATTATTATTTTAATAACATTGTACATTATTTATATAGCACTAACAGCTTGTGGAACTTTTTAAGAAATAAAGGGGGACAGTACAGTTACAATACGATTCAAGAAAAAGATGGCAAGGAGGGCCTACTCATGAGAGCTTATAATCTAAAAGGGAAGGGCAAGTGATACAAATGTAATAACTGTGAGGGATGAGCAGATGGAGGTAGTAAAATTTCAGTTGTTATGTAGAAATAGGCTTTCCAGTTGTTAGGTGGAATAGGCTTTCCTGAAAAAGATGAGCTTTCAGGGATCCCCTAAAGACAGACATAGTAGGAAATACCCCTATGGGTCGAGGCAGGGAGTTCTTGAAGATAAGAGAGTCTATAGAAAAGTCCTGGAGGCGAGCATGGAAGAAAGGGATAAGAAAGCAAATGAGATAGGGATGAGAAAGCAAATGTCATGAAATTATTTTTTAAGAAGAAGAGACATGTGCTAGGATAACTGTGATAAAGAAACGTTTCATAAAAGAGATTTATAACTAAAAGGCAAGATTGCCGCAGTCAATGCACAAACAAGTATGCTGTTTAAAAAGCAAAATACATTGGGTTGATCTATATAAATGGCTTGATGCTGGGGCCATATCAGAAAACCAACACTTCACATTACTCTCTTGCAACAGGTAGATTTTGTTGACTTTTTAATATTAAAAGGTTTACAGCATGTGACACGAACATTAAGCTAAGTGCATTAGGCACTGCCTTTTTTAGTGAATAGGCAACAGAGTAGAATCCCACACTAGACCCATTCATCCCTGGTTTCTATAATGGCCATTTAGACAGCTTAGCAAAAGTTCCACCATTAGGGCTATTTGAACAGAACAGCTCTCTGTCTCATTAGTACTACTTTTGTCAACAATTATTTTGAACCCTAACCCATTTCAGTGATTGTTCTTATTTAACATGGGACCAGACAGTAGTTAGACAAAACAGGAAGGGAGGGGATAGGTGGAACAATAAAAGCAATGTGTAGAAGGTTCAGAACCACAGTCTGTTTTATTTCTGTCTATGTTATCATGGGACAATGTACCCTCCCTTCCTCTCAATGTGACAGGTATCACACAAATCAGGAGGAGGAAAGATTTAAGATATGACAAAGTATTAGCCATTTCTGAATTTAGAAACAGAAAAATAAAGCCTGTGCTGAAGGTGGTTTGAGTTTTCTTGGTGTGCTCTGAAATGCACTAGCTTTCAATAAGTTACCCCTAGCACCTCTTTTTCTGGCTTCACTGGTCCTCACCGCATTTAGAACATTTTGCCAAAGGATAAATAATCTTATAGGAGATTACTGTATAGCATTTCTACTAATCATTTGAAAAAGTGTTTGTTATATAGGGAAATATACCTCTTTGCCCACGATAAATCTGTCCCTGACTCGATAAATTGGTGAAATGATGTCTAGTAGAGGCAGTGCAAGACTCAATTGGTGAATAGCCAACATACTGCCGAGATCCTATTCAGATGAAGAGACCTGTCTGCCTTGCAGCCTTTAACACCAGTAGTGACACTAATGCCCTGTACACACGGTCGGATTTTCCTATGGAAAATGTGTGATAGGACCTTGTTGTCAGAAATTCCGACAGTGTGTAGGCTCCATCACACATTTTCCATCAGATTTTCCGACACACAAAGTTTGAGAGCAGGCTATAAAATTTTCCAACAACAAAATCCGTTGTCGGAATTTCCGACAGTGTGTACACAAATCCGACGCACAAAGTGCCACGCATGCTCAGAATAAATAAAGAGATGAAAGCTATTGGCTACTGCCCCATTTATAGTCCCGACGTACGTGTTTTACGTCACCGCGTTCAGAACGATCGGATTTTCCAACAACTTTGTGTGACCATGTGTATGCAAGACAAGTTTGAGCCAACATCCGTCGGAAAAAATCCTAGGATTTTGTTATCGGAATGTCCGATCAATGTCCGACCGTGTGTACGGGGCATTACTGTGATGAATGCTTTTTATTTATAATTATTAATTCAGAGAAATATGTGTCACAAATCCTAGACTGGAGTGCTGTTCCCCACCTGCAATTTGCAGTTAAGACTGCAAGCACTATCTGTGTGGGTGCCCCTTAATGTACAGCTTAATCCTATTTGTAGATCATGTTCAGCACACAGTGCTGCCTTCAAATCACAAGCGATTTTTGATTATGCACCTTGAATGGTGAGCAAGATTAAAGGGATCCTTCTGAATCCTAGTGCATAGAGAAAAGAGTTTTTCCCTCAATTTGTATCTAAATATCTTGTTGTGGTGAGGGCAGGAGGCTCACCTTACCCTTGGTATCCTAGGTTTTGTGGAACCTGCCCAGGTGGTACCGCTTTAGTTTGATTGCTTGCTCATATTTGAGTCTCAGGCTGGGTTCACACTGGTCCGACAAACGCTCCGACATTGGGAGCTCATGTCGCATGACGTGTGAAATTTAATGTTTCCCTATGGGAGCCGTCCTAACTGGTCCGACACAAGTCGTTCCGACTTTAGAAATGCTCCCTGTACTACTTTGGTCCGACTTTGATCCTACTTCAGCCTATTGACTATCATTGAAGTCGGATCAAAGTCGGATTGCCGTCTTGCATGATCCGACTTCGGCACGCGACTTGTGCTCAGATGTTCTTGAGGGGGAACTCCGCGCCAAATTTTAAATAAAAAACCGGCATGGGTTCCCCCTCCAGGAGCATACCAGGCCCTTGGGTCTGGTATGGACCTTGAGGGGAACCCCCTACGCCGAAAAAACGGCGTGGGGGGTCGCCCCCAATCCATACCAGACCCTTATCCGAGCACGCAGCCCGGCCGGACAGGAATGGGGGTGGGGACGAGCGAGCGCCCCCCCCCCTCCTGAACCGTACCAGGCCGCATGCCCTCAACATGGGGGGTGGTGCCTTGGGGGAGGGGGCGCGCTGCGCCCCCCCCACCCCAAAGCACCTTGTCCCCATGTTGATGAGGACAAGGGCCTCTTCCCGACAACCCTGGCCGTTGGTTGTCGGGGTCTGCGGGCGGGGGCTTATCGGAATCCGGGAGCCCCCTTTAATAAGGGGGGCCCCAGATCCCGGCCCCCCACCCTATGTGAATGAGTATGGGGTACATCGTACCCCTACCCATTCACCTAGGGAAAAAGTGTCAATTAAAAAAAAACACTACACAGATTTTTAAAGTAATTTATTAGACAGCTCCGGGGGTCTTCTTCTGACTTCGGGGGTCTCTCCGGTTCTTCTCCGCGCTCTCAGGGTCTTCTGCCGGGCTCCTCCGCTATTTTCTGCTCTTTTGCTATAGCGGAGGAGCCCGGTCTGCTGCCTTCTTCTCTTCGGGGGTCTCTCCGGTTCTTCTCCGCGCTCTCCGGACCTTCTGCCGGGCTCCTCCGCTCTCTTCTGCTCTTTTGCCGCTCTTTTGCTATAGCGAAGGAGCCCGGTCTTCAATCTTCTGCCTTCTGCCTTCTGCTCTCTTCTCCTGATGTTGACACGACGCTCTCTGGGGCTGGAATGCACTCTGAGCAGTCCGCTCTGACTTATATAGGTGGTGACCACGCCCCCTTATGCCGTCACAGTCCCTGGGCATGCTGGGACTGTGACGTTTTAGGGGGCGTGGTCATCACCCGATGACCACGCCCCCTTATGCCGTCATAGTCCCAGCATACCCAGGGACTGTGACGGCATAAGGGGGCGTGGTCACCACCTATATAAGTCAGAGCGGAGCGCTCAGAGTGCATTCCAGCCCCAGAGAGCGTCGTGTCAACATCAGGAGAAGAGAGCAGAAGGCAGAAGGCAGAAGATTGAAGACCGGGCTCCTTCGCTATAGCAAAAGAGCGGCAAAAGAGCAGAAGAGAGCGGAGGAGCCCGGCAGAAGGTCCGGAGAGCGCGGAGAAGAACCGGAGAGACCCCCGAAGAGAAGAAGGCAGCAGACCGGGCTCCTCCGCTATAGCAAAAGAGCAGAAAATAGCGGAGGAGCCCGGCAGAAGACCCGGAGAGCGCGGAGAAGAACCGGAGAGACCCCCGAAGTCGGAAGAAGACCCCCGGAGCTGTCTAATAAATTACTTTAAAAATCTGTGTAGTGTTTTTTTTTAATTGACACTTTTTCCCTAGGTGAATGGGTAGGGGTACGATGTACCCCATACTCATTCACATAGGGTGGGGGGCCGGGATCTGGGGCCCCCCTTATTAAAGGGGGCTCCCGGATTCCGATAAGCCCCCGCCCGCAGACCCCGACAATCAACGGCCAGGGTTGTCGGGAAGAGGCCCTTGTCCTCATCAACATGGGGACAAGGTGCTTTGGGGTGGGGGGGCCGCAGCGCGCCCCCTCCCCCAAGGCACCACCCCCCATGTTGAGGGCATGCGGCCTGGTACGGTTCAGGAGGGGGGGCGCTCGCTCGTCCCCACCCCCATTCCTGTCCGGCCGGGCTGCGTGCTCGGATAAGGGTCTGGTATGGATTGGGGGCGACCCCCCACGCCGTTTTTTCGGCGTAGGGGGTTCCCCTCAAGGTCCATACCAGACCCAAGGGCCTGGTATGCTCTTGGAGGGGGAACCCATGCCGGTTTTTTATTTAAAATTTGGAGCGGAGTTCCCCCTCAAGAACATCTGAGCACAAGTCGCGTGCCGAAGTCGGATCATGCAAGACGGCAATCCGACTTTGATCCGACTTCAATGATAGTCAATAGGCTGAAGTAGGATCAAAGTCGGACCAAAGTAGTACAGGGAGCATTTCTAAAGTCGGAACGACTTGTGTCGGACCAGTTAGGACGGCTCCCATAGGGAAACATTAAATTTCACACGTCATGCGACATGAGCTCCCAATGTCGGAGCGTTTGTCGGACCAGTGTGAACCCAGCCTAAATGCTCTTTTTGATTTGTATTAAACTGACATGGAAATGCAGAGCTCAGATTAATGGAGAGGTGAGGATAGGTGGTGTAACTAACAATAAATAAATCATATTTTACTTTGCTGTAGTCAAATCACTATAAGAAGATTGGTATTATTGTTTGTATAACCTTATTGAATATGCTTGTAACACGTAATTATTTTTAAAGAATAAAATAGTCCATATGCATGTGAAATAATATAAATTTATAAGTTATATATTAGCTGTCAATTTGTTTGCCTCTGGATTTAGCAAACTATATTGCATATTTATACATGTTCTTGCTCAGGAAATTTTACAAACAGCAGTTTATTCATATGTTATAGTATTCTTAGAACTTTTTGATCTGATATTTTCTAAAGGAGTCCAACATAAATATGTATACTGTAAATGAGAAGGCATTTAAATTGCCTTCTTAGGTTTTCTCATCGTGCAACAGATACAGTGCAAAACTTGTTAATAAGTGTAGTAAAGATATGTGTCTTTCTCTCAGTGATGACTCATGTATGTAGTGTATCTCTTGAGAGCTAGAGACAATTATTAAGTTAGATTTTCACTGTCCACATAATTCTCACTATTTAATTTAGCCTATTTAGTACTATCTACATGTAACCAGATACACTGTGACTGCAATAATACACATTATGATTAAAAAACTGTTTAAGGTATGAATAACCCATTTGTAAGCAGTAATAATTGTGACTTTGTGTTTTCAGGTAACTTATGATATTTTTGGAGCAATTGAGAAAAACAAAGATGTACTATCTCAGAATCTTCTTTTTGTCATGAAAAGTAAGTTAATATTGTTTACTGTGTTTCTTGTTTAGTTTTCACACCAACAATTAAAGAAGAACTCCAGGTATGTTATTTTTTTACATACAGTAGCTGCATTGGTCCAGCTTGGACTAATGTAACTATGTATTTACTATACCTGGCAGATGCCCCTGGAAACTGGCAGACTCCATTACTCCAGTGACCCCCACTAGCTTCCAGGTCCCGTGCTGAGTGGCTTCCCTGCTACATTCTGAATACAGGAGGTTGGTGGATAGGCAGGGACATCACCCATACAATGCTTTGCATTTTCTGAATGAATGTAAAGAATTCTCTGATTGAACAATGTGTAGAGCTTGATGTCACCACCCCACCTCTGCAACTCATCCAATAAAAGGACGCCTTGCATTCATTCAAAAAAGGCAAAGCATTATTTGAATGACACCCGTGGCAAGTGGCAGACCTACTATGTTCAGAATGCATCCGGCCAGCCACTCAACAAAGGATCCGGAAAAAGCGGAGAGCACTGGACAAGCTGTGTCTGCATCAGTGATTTCCAGCTTACAGGGACATCACCCGGGTGTGGTATATACATAGTTACACTGGTTCAAGCTAGGCCAATGTAACTATGTATAAAATATCCATACCTGGAATTTTTCTATAAATGATCTGGAGATCAATAGATTTCTCACTGAAAAAATGCAGTTAGGCATCTCCCAGTACATAAACCCTCTCAAACCTTCTCAAACCCACTGCAGTTCTTAGTGGGATTCGGATGACATTATGATAGTTAGACTTTATTATTTTTCTTATTATAAGGGGGAGGGTTGAAACAAGCTGGAAAATCTCTGGCAGCCATAAACACACAATATTGCTCTCTAGAACTAATCTAAAATATCTGTTTCTTACCTGTATGTCACAGCCAATGTTCCAGATTGGCCTGACATCAGCTATAAATGAATACACTTATGCCAGTAATGATTTGTAGGTAGATCTTAGTAGTAGTTGTAGTAGGAGTGTCACCAGGGTGGAAAAAAATATATGTAATTCTCAGTTGTAGTACACTAAAGTGAAACTATGCTTTGTTTATGTAGACTAAAGCAATAGGCATATGTTAATTCTGGCTACCACAGCTGTTTAACTTATACTTGCAGGCATAGGGAAACATAAAATTCATTTCCCTTCATCCCATGTGGCAACACATGGGCAATGCATAGGTTCATATTTTAATTTCCATACATTTTAATGTATCTACAGCCAAAAGTTTTTTGTTTTTTTATATAGAGTAGACTAGGGTTAGAACCCTTCTTAGGTTTATATTGGTTTATATTGCTGTATGTGTTCTTGCTGGAAAGATTCACCACCTCTGAAAATAAAAAAAAAATCAAATTGTCACTGAAACAGGAATAGAGTGAATATCTTCCAACTGGGAGACGTGTTTATGTGACAAACATCTACGGCTCATGCACACTGCAGCTCAAAGAAGCTGCTCCAGCAGGCTTTTGAGATTTTTTGAGCTCTCATTTTTTCTTCCCTCCATATCAGCCAATGGGGGTCATTTACTATAGAGCCAATAAACGATCCTACAGTCCTGAAAAATGGAGCCTAATTAAGGTCAATTAGTATTTCAACTGTCAGAAACTGGGCGCACATGCAAATGGAAAGCACGCTATTGCCGGCGAACATGCCTGTCAGATCGCATATGTGGGAATAGTGGAAGTCAATGGGGCTCGAACCTGCAAAATCCAAAGTTCTAGCTGAAGGCTTATATGCAAGTTCTTTGCCATAAAAGTGTATAGGGACCTGGGTCCTGCCCCAGGGGACATGTATCAATGGACATTTTTGTTTTTTTAAACAGCCGTTTTTTCAGGAGCAATGATTTTAGCAATGCTTTAAGTGAAACAATAAAAAATGAAAAATTCCTTTAACTATCGTGCCTCGGGAGTGTTCTTAGTCTGCCTATAGAGTAGCGCATCTGGCCGATATGTGGAACATTGCTGCAGCAAAATGACATTTCTAAAGGAAAAAAATGTCATTTAAAACTGCTCGCGGCTGTAATGTATTGCCGGATCCCTTCAATATACATAAAAGTCATTGAAAAAAACAGTGTGTGCCCCCCCAGTCCATACCAAGCCCTTCAAGTCTGGTATGGACATTAAGAGAAACTCCACGCCAAAATTTAAAAAAAAAATGGAGTAGGGGTCCTCCCCAAAGTCCATACCAGACCCTTATCCGAGCAAGCAGCCATGGCAGGCCAGAAAAGGGGGGGACGAGCGAGCTCCCCCTCCTGAACTATACCAGGCCACTTGCACTCAAAATGGGGAGGGTGCTTTGGGGTCCCCACAACCCTTGCCTGGTGCGGGGTGCTTATCGGAATCTGGAAGCCCCCTTTAACAAGAGGGCCCCCAGATCCCGGTCCCCCTATGTGAATGGGTAGGTACACCTACCCATTCACCAAAAAAAAGCAGTGAAATGTGACAAAAGATAATAACCAGTTTTTGACAATACCTTTATTAAAAATATCTTCTTCTTTCCCCACTTCTTCCTCCATCTTCCTCCGGTCTTCTCCATTTTCCTCCGGCTAGTTCTTCCCCCACTTCGTCCTCCATTCTTCTTTCTTCACCACTGCTCCCACTGCAGATTCAAAAGACTAACCTCCTCCGATGCTGCGATGGGGTGGATGACATCATTCCAAGACCCCGCCCCTTGTGACTTCACCGCCTGGGGCATGGTCGGTCAGTAAAGTCACAAGGGGGCGGGGTCTCCAGCTCATCTGGTGGCCACACCCCATAGTTATATATGAACTGTGCGTTACGGAAACTGACAAATCAGCTGGTCGCGCTATTTTTATGTTCAGCGGGTCGGTGGCGGGAGCGGTGGTGGAGAAAGACTGGAGGTTGAAGCAGGGAAAGAAGCCAGAGAAAGATGGAGGAAGAAGCAGGGGAAAAGGAAGCCGGAGGAAGATGGAGAAGACCGGAGGAAGAAGAAGTAGTAGGAAGAAGGAGAAGACCGAAGCAAGGCTGGAGGAAAATGGAGGAGGAAGTGGGGGAAAGAAGAAGACATTTTTAAAAAAGGAATTATCAAAAACCGACTATTGTCTTTTGTCACATTTCACTACTTTTTTTGGTGAATGGGTAGGGGTACAATGTACCCCTACCTATTCACAAAGGGGGGGGCTGGGATCTGCAGAGACTGCATCAGGAGAAGATGACGACGGGAGACACGGCTCGGAGGAGCAGACACCTCAGAGCTATTTGACAATAAAGGAATTGTCAAAAAAAGGCTATTGTTTTTTGTCACATTTCACAGCTTTTTTTGGTGAATGGGTAGGGGTAAAATGTGCATGATACCCATTCACATGGGGGCGGGATCTGGGGCCCCCCTTGTTAAAGGGGGCTTCCAGATTCCGATAAGTCCCCACCCACAGACCCCCACTATCACTGGGCAAGGGTTGTGGGGATGAGGCCCTTGTCCCCATCAACATGGGAACAAAATGTTTTGGGAGACCCCAAAGCACCCTCCCCATCTTGAGGGCATGTGGCCTGGTATGGTTCAGGAGGGAGGGGGGCTGCTCTTTTGTCCCCCCTTTTCCTGCGGCCTGCCAGGTTGCATGCTCGGATAAGGGTCTCATATGGATTTTGGGGAGGGGCCCCACGCCATTTTTTTAAACATTTTGGAACAGGGTTCCCCTTAAAATCCATACCAGGCCTGGTATGGATTTTGGGGCGGACCCCACATAATTTTTTTTTTTAATTTTGGCGTTTTTTTCCTTGATTTTTGAATAGCTGGATTTTTGGAATTCCACACCATAATGTTATTGAATAATTACATACCATTGCATGCATTTGAAGAGTTAAAATGATGGAATAAACCAAACTGATGTGCATTTGCTAATTATGCTTCTGAGTACAATGCATATTTTCAGGTGGTGATACCTTTGGTGGGATTCAAACCCATGGCTTGAACCTTTAAAAGTAGCAGGGCATCTCACTACGCTACGGAGCTGAGCACAATCACACATGGAAAATACAATTACTAATGTTTGATTATTTTCATTCTATACAATAATGTTTTGTATTTGAAGCATTAATATTATGGTACCAACCATGCTCATGTGGCATTGGTTATTGGGTAGGGATGAGCCGAACACCCTGGTTCGGTTTGCACCAGAACTTGCGAACATGCAAAAAATTTGTGCGAACACCGTTAAAATCTATGGTACACGAACAGGAAAAATCAAAAGTGCTAATTTTAAAGGCTTATATGCAAGTTATTGCCATCAAATCCAAAGTTCTTGCTGAAGGCTTATATGCAAGTTTTTTGCCATAAAAAGTGTATAGGGACCCGGGTACTGCCCCAGGGGACATGTATCAATGCAAAAAAAGTTTTAAAAATGCAGTTTTTTCAGCAGCAGTGATTTTAATAATGCTTAAAGTGAAACAATAAAAATGAAATATTCCTTTAAATATGGTGCATTTCTAGAGGATAAAATGTCATTTAAAACTGCTCGCGGTTGTAATGCATTGTTGGATCCCGGCAATATAGATAAAAATCATTGAAAAAAACGGTGTGAGTTGCACCCCCTGTCCATAACAGGTCTGGTACGGATATTAAGGGGAACTATGAGCCAAAATGTAAAAAAAAATGGTGTGGGGTCCCCCCAAAATTCATACCAGGCCCTTCAGGTCCGGTCTGGATTTTAACGGGAACCCCGTGCTAAAATAAAATAAATGCTGTGGGCCCCCCAAAATCCATACCAGCCTGGCAGGGCACAGGAAAAGGGGGGATGAGAGAGCGGCCCCCTCCCTCCTAAACCATACCACACCACATGCCCTCAACATGGGGAGGATGCTTTGGGGTCCTCCCAAAACATATTGTCCCCATGTTGATGGGGACAAGGGACTCATCCCCACAACCCTTGCCCGGTGGTTGTGGGGGGTCTGCGGGTGGGAGGGTTATCGGAATCTGGAAGCCCCCTTTAACAAGGGAGCCCCCAGATTCCACCCCCCATGTGACTAGGTATCAGGCACATTTTACCCCTACCCATTCACCAAAAAAAGCTGTGAAATGTGACAAAAAAACAATGGCTGGTTTTTTGACAATTCCTTTATTGTAAAATAGCTCTGAGGTGTCTGCTCCCCCGAGCCATGTCTCCCGTCATCATCTTCTCCTGGTGCAGTCTCTCTTGTCGCCATCTTCTATCGCCATTGTCTCCTACCACGGTCTCTCCCACCACCGCCTACTTCCCCCACTGCTGTGTTCTTCCTCTTCGCTTGTTCTATGTTCTTCCTCGCCGATGTCTTCCTCCATTGTGTTGTCACGGATTGCCTGCCCCTTTTTAAAAAAAAGGGGGCGGGCTCTCCGTGTGACATCAACGGATGGTCGCACCCCATGGCTGTGTAAGATACACCAGACAGTGGGTGACAACACAATGGAGGAAGATGGCGGCGAGGAAGAACACAGCAGCGGGAGAAGTAGGCGGTGGCGGGAGAGACGGTGGCAGGAAACGGTGGCAACAGAAGATGTTGGCAAGAGAGGCTTCACCAGGAGAAGATGATGGTGGGAGACAATGCTCGTGGAGAAGACAACTCAGAGCTATTTTACAATAAAGGAATTGTCAAAAAACGGCTATTGTTTTTATCATATTTCACTGCTTTTTTGGTGAATGGGTAGGGGTACAATGTGCCAGATACCCATTCACATAAGGGAGCTGGGATCTGGGGGCCCCCTTGATAAAGGGTGCTTCCAGATTCCTATAAGACCCCACCCGCAGACCCCCACAACCACCGGGCAAGGGTTTTGGGGATGAGGCCCTTGTCCCCATCAACATGGGGACAAGGTGTTTTGGGAGGGATCCCAAAGCACCCTCTCTATGTTGAGGGCATGTGGCCTGGTACGGGTTAGGAGGGGGGCTTTCTCATCCCCCCTTTTCCTGCGGCCTGCCAGTTTGCATGCTCAGATAAGGGTCTGGTATGGATTTTTGGGGGCACCCCCACACCATTTTTTAAATTTTGGTGCAGGCTTCCCCTTAATATCCATACCAGACCTGAAGGGCCTGGTATGGATTTTACAGGGACCCTCACGCATTTTTTTTTAAATTTTGGTGCGGGGTTCCCCTTAATATTCATACCAGACCCTTAGGGTCTATTATGGACTGGGGGGTGGAACTCACGCCGCTTTTTTCAATGATTTTTGTCTATATTGCCAGGATCCGACAATACATTACAGCCGCAAGCAGTTTTAGATGAATTTTTTTCCTTTAGAAATGTACTGTATTTATCGGCCTATAACACGCACTTTTTAGGGGGGATAGATAGGGGGAAAATCGCATGTTATACGCAGACAGCGTACCTTGGAGGGGAAGGAGGGGGACAAGTGCCGCCGGAAATCACCGAGCCGTCATCTCCTCTCCACTCGGCTCTCCAACATACAGTCCCACCTCTCCCACCAGCATTGGACCAGTGTTCTGTCTATCACAGCAGCTGGGCGAATGCAGATGGCGGAGGCAGGACTGTGTATGTGACTGCCGACTGAGAGCGAGGAAACAGATGACGGCTCTGTGATTTCATCCGAGATATGGTGAGCTGCATTGAGGGGGCAGATGGAAGCAGAACAGGCTGCAGATGGGCACACAACAGGCTGGGCACACAACAGGTTGCAGATGGGCAGACAACAGGCTGCAGATGGGCACACAAAACAGTATTTTTCCTGAAACTTCCCTCTTAAATTGGGGTGCGTGTTATACGCCAATAAATACAGTAATTTTGCTGTGGTACTGTTATAAACACAGGAAAGATGCACTACTTTAAAGGCAGACTAAGGAGACCCCCCCAGGCACGATATTTAAAGGAATATTTCATTTTTCTTGTTTCACTCTAAGCATTATTAAAATCACTGCTCCTGAAAAAACTGCAGTTTTTAAAACTTTTTGGGGGGATCCGCTCCGAATCCATACTAGACCCGAAGAGCCTGGTATAGACCTGGGGGGGGGAACACCACACAGTTTTCTTCGCCGGAATTTTTTTTTTACTTTCAATGGGGAAGCCACTGACAGCTGATGACTTATTGGTTGTTAAGTACGTGGCGGCGGGCTTCTAGGCACCCCAGTTAGCAACCAGCGATATACAGTATAAATATAAATAAGAACCGCAAAACACTTCAAACATCGCATCACAAACGCAACAGTTGCGTTTCTGGTGCAATTCCATTGAAATCTATTACCCGCAAATCGCAGGAAAAAAGTCCCCGACCATCTCCAAAAATGCACTGGCTGCAAAACGCATAGATGTGGACTGGTACCATAGGAAACCATGTTAAATGGACTGTAGAGTATTTCTTCAAACTACAAAATGCACTAAAAAATGCATAGGTGTGAACCTAGGTTCAGGGTCGGTTCACACTGGAGCGATGCAGGAACCCCACAAATCCAGTGCAGGTTACCGCATCGCATACAACTCACAGGCAGTTCAAACTGCCATATGCAAACTGCTGGGAGTGTCAGTATAAAGCTAAGGACACCCCCAAATCAGTTTGCATATCGCAGAGCGAACTGAAAATTCAGACAGGAATTGGATCGCATGGGTGTGTACACCCATGCGATTCGATTCTGCTGCGGACTTAAAAAAAGGTCCTGTGCGAGTTTGGTCCGAATGCGATGCGAATTCAGCCATACAATCTGTATGGCTGAGTTTGTATCACACAGACATCGCATGTGATTTGCAGTGCGGGGCAAATCACATCCGATGTTGGACAGCACAGCAGTGTGAACCGGCCCTAAGGCCCCTTTCACACTTGTGTGACTTGTCCTGCGATGCCTGCATCCATAGACCTCAAGATTACACTGGCATTGCTTAAAAGCGCATTAAATTTGCGGGAAAAAGCACTGCAAAATCGCGGGACTTTCAGTTCGCACAAGTGTGAAAGGGGCCTTATGGACCTCAAGTTGTACGAAAAGTCGGCCAAGAGTGAAAGGAATTTAATGAGATTCATTGATAACACCTTTGAATGAGGCCCCATTTGCACCAATTCCTGTGTAATCTTGCAGTATATGAACCTCAAGTAAACTTGCATCAAAGTCAAACCAAAGTAGTGCAGGGATAAATTTGACCCACTTGCAGGATGCACAAGTGAGAATAGGGCCTAATTCAAAGGTATTATGCATAAATCTCTTTCACACTGCTGCAACCTGAAAATCACGCCAAAACCAACTTCTGAGAATGCCTGTGTAATATTGCAGCCTATGTACCTCAATGTACCTCAATTCATATGAAAGGCACACCAAAAGTAGTACAGGGACTACTTTAAAGTCGTTGCAACTTGAAGTAGCACAGATATGAATGGTTATCATTGAGAATCATGGGGTACAACTTTTCATACAACTCGGAGGTTCAAATTTGCTGGAAAAGTCACCCAACTGTGAAACAAGTCATATATATATTTTAGAAAATAAATAAAGTGTGGCGCTAAAAATAATGTCATTAGAAAAATGTATTATCCAGTGATATCTACACACATAAAGGTACTCAATCCTGAAGTGTGCACCAAAAAGCGTTGGTGTTTAATTTTATAGCGTGTATAAGGAGATAGTGACCTCCCTAAATGCACCAAACACGCTGGTGATAATCTTATAAGGTGCGTGAAGGGATAGTGACCTCCCCACCTGAAATATCACAAAAACAAAATCAAAAAAAGGAAAATTGCATAAACAGTAGTGTAACTACATCCATATACCAAATTAGTGAAGAGATGAGCTAGTATCCAGTGTATCAATACTGGATAAAATATGTCAAATAGTAAGCTGAAGATTCAACTACAAAATCTAAACAAAAAAGGGAAAAAAAGAATATATATAAACAACACAGTGATGTGTGTTGAATAACCTATTATCCAAAACAGAACCAAAATACAGAATCATAAGTCCATCAGGGTAGGAAGTATAAAGGTATTTATAGTCCACCACTATGTAATGGGATGATTCTAAATCACTTCATATCAGCCTAGGTGCAAACAGTCCTTTAAAGTGTGGTAAGCAAGAGCTGTTGGACATATCATCCCATTACATAGTGGTGGACTATAAATACCTTTATACTTCCTACCCTGATGGACTTATGATTCTGTATTTTGGTTCTGTTTTGGATAATAGGTTATTCAATACACATCACTGTGTTGTTTATATATATTCTTTTTTTCCCTTTTTTGTTTAGATTTTGTAGTTGAATCTTCAGCTTACTATTTGACATATTTTATCCAGTATTGATACACTGGATACTAGCTCATCTCTTCACTAATTTGGTATATGGATGTAGTTACACTACTGTTTATGCAATTTTCCTTTTTTTGATTTTGTTTTTGTGATATTTCGGGTGGGGAGGTCACTATGCCTTCACGCACCTTATAAGATTATCACCAGCGTGTTTGGTGCATTTAGGGAGGTCACTATCTCCTTATACACTCTATAAAATTAAACACCAACGCTTTTCGGTGCACACTTCAGGATTGAGTACCTTTATGTGTGTAGATATCACTGTCTAATACATTTTTCTAATGACATTATTTTTAGCGCCACACTTTATTTATTTTCTCACTTATTTACACTGGTCAGGTTGTTGTGTTGGCTGCTTCACTTTGTAGGAGTTGGTGCAATTTTTTACACATATATATATTTTAATAGAAAATAGCTCTCATTTATATTTGCATAGTCCTTATTGATTAACATCAGAACAAATGTAGGAAGCGATGTGTGAACATGGGCCAGAAGCAAATGTGTGGTGATGCCAAACAAATCAATGAAGCCCACCCACACCAAATCCAACTACCACATCCACCCCCCACATTGAGTAAGCACAAGTACATATCATACCCTTACCCGGCAAATGAGCAGCACCTCATCTTTGCTAAAGATGGACCTCGCCATGTCCACCAAATGGAGATCCTGACTAGCACAGGTACTTCCAGGTGATTCCAATGACTCATTACCGGGTCAGAAGGTGAAACCACGATCTTTTGATCGCAGCTGCGAATATTTGATCACAACCACAATTAGAATGTTTTATTTTCATTTATTTGCAGATATGCGAATCTGTATTTCTACATGTATTGATATTTGAAGGTAAACCTAAGGGAGTTTGATAAGAAATGGTGTCCCTGGGATAGCAGCAGGTGAATTACAAAGACAAAGGCCCAGTTTGAGCCCTGGTTCACACTGACAGCGGGAGGAAATCGTGCGAGTTCAGCTGAACACGATTTCATTCCTGCATGTTAGTCCCGACTGCGGGGGGAATTTCAGAGACATCTGTGTGAGTTTCTGCACAGATGTCAATAAAAATCGCACCCCGAAGTCATCAAAAGTAGTAGAGAAACAACTTTTGGAAATTGTGGTGCTGCACCAATTAGTGTTTTTGAGAGGAGCTTTCGAGCAGAAAAGATACCTAAGTGCCCAAAAACACAGGAAAATGTGCGAAAGAGATCATGAAAAAGTTCAAAGAAGCTCGAAAACGCATAACAAAAATAGGAAAAAAGAGCTGAGGGGAGGGTTTGTGAAAAAAAAAAAAAAAAACGCTTATGCTCAAAAGGGCTCAAAGGAGCTCAATAAAAATTAGCAAAAGAGCCCAAAAAGTACAAGCCTCTTCAAGCTGAAATATAATCACAAATGCCTGTAAAAAGCAGCTTTTTGTTTTTTTGAGCAGCAGTGTGCATGAGCCCTTAGAAAGGATTTTGTTTTTTATTATGATTTAGATCAGTTCTTCCAAATTTTGCCCAGTTCTGAGCCATCATTGCTGTCTTTGCTGTGTCTGAATGTAACCTGTCCCCCCAAATGCCATATGTCCCACCCGCAGTACCAGCATCCATCCACATACAAGCCAACACAGGCTGTTTCATCCTTCTTATTGTAGTATATGCCACTAATAGCTGACAGAAGAGCGAGTACATTATCCCAAAAAACAAGTCTTCACAGAAAGCCTGAGCCCTGCAACACTTTACTTAATGTAATAGAGAGTACTGAGGTGCAAACGCTTTATATATTACTAATTATTAATGCTTTCCCATAGCCAGTGAAAATGTGATTGTCAACCAGATGTTTCAGTCAAAGCTGACTCAAACAGGATCACTTATACCCCCGTATCCACCTTTGAAGCTCAGAGGACCCAAAGCAGCCTTACTTTTTAAAAAAACACTAACCACATCAAATGGAGAGACCAAAAAGATCCTGGAACTTAGTAAGGTAAGATCCAGCAAGGTTAAGTGCTGTTATAATATTTCCTATGTTAAGTTTTGTATGCATCAGTGCATGATGTTTATTGCTTATAGCAGATAGCTATCTGCAATAAACAGTATAGCAGATAGCTATGCTTTATCATTAATTTCTATTGCAAGCATAGAAACACACACACAAGGCTATCTTTAATAAAATAATGGTTTTGGGTTGATTAAATTCTATGCAAGAAGGTAAAAAACCTTCTGCGTGCAGCCCCCCCCCCCAATAGTTATCTGAGCCCCATCAAAATCGTCCAGGGAATCGAACTCCTCATTGGCTGAGGCAGCAGCAAGAGCCATTGTCTCCCACTGCTGTCAATCATAGCCAGTGAAGCAATCAGGAGAGGGAGAGGGTGGGGCTGTGGCTCAGGAGCGAGCCTGATTGGGTGGCACCAGCAAGCAAGCCGCTTGCTCTGAGGGCACTTGGGAGGAGGGAGAGGCCAGGAGTACCAACAGGGGACCCAATAAGTGGAGGATCTGGGCTGCTCTGTGCAAAACCATTGCACAGAGCAGGTAAGTATAACATGTTTGTTATTTTATTTTTTAACCAGTTGCCAACCGCCGCACGACAATGTACGTTGGCAGAATGGCACGGGCAGGCAAAAGGACTTACAGGTACGTCCTTGCCTGCCCGCGGGTGGGGGTTCCGATCGGGCCCCCCCCGGTGCCTGCGGCGGTCGGCAAATCCTCCACGGCAATCGGTGGTGAGGGGGAGGCCATCCATTCGTGGCCCCCCCCTCGCGATCGCTCCTGGCCAATGGGATAATTTCCCTGCCTCTGTATTGTACACAAAGGCAGAGGAAATGATGTCATCTCTCCTCGGCTCGGCATTTTCCGTTCCGGCGCCGAGGAGAGAAGACTGGAATGTGAGTGCACCAACACACACACGCAGTAGAACATGCCAGGCACGCATTACACCCCCGATACCCCCCCGATTACCCCCCAATCACCCCTCCCCCCGTCACACTGACACCAAGCAGTTTTTTTTTTTTCTGATTACTGCATGGTGTCAGTTTGTGACAGTTAGTGTGGTAGGACATTTAGGGTTAGCCCCCTTTAGGTCTAGGATACCCCCCTAACCCCCCCCTAACCCCCCCCAATAAAGTTTTAACCCCTTGATCACTCCCCGTCGCCAGTGTCACTAAGCGATCATTTTTCTGATCGCTGTATTAGTGTCGCTGGTGATGCTAGTTTGGGAGGTAAATATTTAGGTTCGCCATCAGCATTTTATAGCATCAGGGACCCCCATATACTACCTAATAACTGTTTTAACCCCTTGATTGCCCCCTAGTTAACCCTTTCACTACTGATCACCGTATAACTGTTACGGGTGACGCTGGTTAGTTCGTTTATTTTTTATAGTGTCAGGGCACCCGCCGTTTATTACCAAATAAAGGTTTAGCCCCCTGATCGCCCGGCGGTGATATGCGTCGCCCCAGGCAACAACAGATTAGCGCCAGTACCGCTAACACCCACGCATGCAGCATACACCTCCCTTAGTGGTATAGTATCTGATTGGATCAATATCTGATCCGATCAGATCTGTACTAGCGTCCCCAGCTGTTTAGGGTTCCCAAAAACGCAGTGTTAGCGGGATCAGCCCAGATACCTGCTAGCACCTGCGTTTTGCCCCTCCGCCCGGCCCAGCCCACCCAAGTGCAGTATCGATCGATCACTGTCACTTACAAAACACTAAATGCATAACTGCAGCATTCACAGAGTCAGGCCTGATCCCTGCGATCGCTAACAGTTTTTTTGGTAGCGTTTTGGTGAACTGGCAAGCACCAGCGGCCTAGTACAGCCCGGTCGTTGTCAAACCAGCACTGCAGTAACACTTGGTGACGTGGCGAGTCCCATAAGTGCAGTTCAAGCTGGTGAGGTGGCAAGCACAAGTAGTGTCCCACTGCCACCAAGAAGACAAACACAAGCCCGTCGTGCCCATAGTGCCCTTCCTGCAGCATTTGCCAATCCTAATTGGGAACCCACCACTTCTGCAGCGCCCGTACTTCCCCCATTTACATCCCCAACCAAATGCAGTCGGCTGCATGAGAAGCATTTTCTTTATGTCCTCCCGAGTTCCCCTACCCAACGAACCCCCCCCAAAAAGATGTTGTGTCTGCAGCAAGCGCGGATATAGGCATGACACCCGCTATTATTGTCCCTCCTGTCCTGACAATCCTGGTCTTTGCATTGGTGAATGTTTTGAACGCTACCATGCACTAGCTGAGTATTAGCGTAGGGTACAGCATTGCACAGACTAGGCACACTTTCACAGGGTCTCCCAAGATGCCATCGCATTTTGAAAGACCCGAACCTGGAACCGGCTACAGTTATAAAAGTTAGTTACAAAAAAAAGTGTAAAAAAAATATATATATATATATAAAAAAAAAAATAGTTGTCGTTTTATTGTTCTCTCTCTCTCTATTGTCTCTCTATTGTTCTGCTTTTTTTTGCTGTATTCTATTCTGCAATGTTTTATTGTTATTATTTTTTATCATGTTTGCTTTTCAGGTATGCAATTTTTTATACTTTACCGTTTACTGTGTTTTAGTGTTAACCATTTTTATGTCTTCAGGTACGCCATTCACGACTTTGAGTGGTTATACCAGAATGATGCCTGCAGGTTTAGGTATCATCTTGGTATCATTCTTTTCAGCCAGCGGTCGGCTTTCATGTAAAAGCAATCCTAGTGGCTAATTAGCCTCTAGACTGCTTTTACAAGCAGTGGGAGGGGATGCCCCCCCCACTGTCTTCCGTGTTTTTCTCTGGCTCTCCTGTCTCAACAGGGAACCTGAGAATGCAGCTGGTGATTCAGCCAGCTGACCATAGAGCTGATCAGAGACCAGAGTGGCTCCAAACATCTCTATGGCCTAAGAAACCGGAAGCTAGGAGCATTTCATGACTTAGATTTCGCCAGATGTAAACAGCGCCATTGGGAAATTGGGAAAGCATTTTATCACACCGATCTTGGTGTGGTCAGATGCTTTGAGGGCAGAGGAGAGATCTAAGGTCTAATAGACCCCAATTTTTTCAAAAAAGAGTACCTGTCACTACCTATTGCTATCATAGGGGATATTTACATTCCCTGAGATAACAATAAAAATGATTAAAAAAAAATTAAAGGAACAGTTTAAAAATAAGATAAAAAAGCAAAAAAAAAATAAAGAAAAAAAAAAAGCACCCCTGCCCCCCCCCCTGCTCTCGCGCTAAGGCAAATTTTAAAAAGTGTGTTTTTTCCCAAAAAAATGCGTTTGAAAAATCGCTGCGCAAATACTGTGTGAAAAAAAAAAAATGAAACACCCATCATTTTAATCTGTAGGGCATTTGCTTTAAAAAAATATATAATGTTTGGGGGTTCAAAGTAATTTTCTTGCAAAAAAAAATAATTTTTTCATGTAAACAAAAAGTGTCAGAAAGGGCTTTGTCTTCAAGTGGTTAGAAGAGTGGGTGATGTGTGACATAAGCTTCTAAATGTTGTGCATAAAATGCCAGGACAGTTCAAAACCCCCCCAAATGACCCCATTTTGGAAAGTAGACACCCCAAGCTATTTGCTGAGAGGCATGTTGAGTCCATGGAATATTTTATATTGTGACACAAGTTGCGGGGAAGAGACAAATTTTTTTTTTTTTATACAAAGTTGTCACTAAATTATATATTGCTCAAACATGCCATGGGAATATGTGAAATTACACCCCAAAATACATTCTGTTGCTTCTTCTGAGTACGGGGATACCACATGTGTGAGACTTTTTGGGAGCCTAGCCGCGTACGGGACCCCGAAAACCAAGCACCGCCTTCAGGCTTTCTAAGGGCGTAAATTTTTTATTTTACTCTTCACTGCCTATCACAGTTTCGGAGGCAATGGAATGCCCAGGTGGCACAAACCCCCCCAAGTGACCCTATTCTGGAAAATGGACACCTCAAGCTATTTGCTGAGAGGTATAGTGAGTATTTTGCAAACCTCACTTTTTGTCACAAAGTTTTGAAAATTGAAAAAAGAAAAAAAAATGTTTTTTTCTTGTCTTTCTTCATTTTCAAAAACAAATGAGAGCTGCAAAATACTCACCATGCCTCTCAGCAAATAGCTTGGGGTGTCTACTTTACAAAATGGGGTCATTTGGGGGGGGTTTGTGCCACCTGGGCATTCCATGGCCTCCGAAACTGTGATAGGCAGTGAAGAGTGAAATAAAAAATTTACACCCTTAGAAATCCTGAAGGCAGAGATTGGTTTTCGGGGCCCCGTACGCAGCTAGGCTCCCAAAAAGTCCCACACATGTGGTATCCCCATACTCAGGAGAAGCAGCTAAATGTATTTTGGGGTGCAATTCCACATATGCCCATGGCCTGTGTGAGCAATATATAATTTAGTGACAACTTTGTGAAAAAAAAAATGTGTCACTTTCCCGCAACTTGTGTCAAAATATAAAATATTCCATGGACTCACCATGCCTCTCAGCAAATAGCTTGGGGTGTCTACTTTCCAAAATGGAGTCATTTGGGGGGGGGGTTTGTGCCATCTGGGCATTTTATGGCCTTCAAAACTGTGATAGGTAGTGAGGCGTGAAATCAAAAATTTACGCCCTTAGAAATCCTGAAGGCGGTGATTGGTTTTCGGGGCCCCGTACGCGGCTAGGCTCCCAAAAAGTCCCACACATGTGATATCTCCGTACTCAGGAGAAGCAGCTGAATGTGTTTTGGGGTGCAATTCCACATATGCCCATGGCCTGTGTGAGCAATATATCATTTAGTGACAACTTTTTGTAATTTTTTTTTTTGTCATTATTCAATCACTTGGGACAAAAAAAAATAATATTCAATGAGCTCAACATGCCTCTCAGCAATTTCCTTGGGGTGTCTACTTTCCAAAATGGGGTCATTTGGGGGGGGTTTGTACTGCCCTGCCATTTTAGCACCTCAAGAAATGACATAGGCAGTCATAAACTAAAAGCTGTGTAAATTCCAGAAAATGTACCCTAGCTTGTAGACGCTATAACTTTTGCGCAAACCAATAAATATACACTTATTGACTTTTTTTTTACCAAAGACATGTGGCCGAATACATTTTGGCCTAAATGTATGACTAAAATTGAGTTTATTGGATTTTTTTTATAACAAAAAGTAGAAAATATCATTTTCTTTCAAAACTTTCGATCTTTTTCCATTTATAGCGCAAAAAATAAAAACAGCAGAGGTGATCAAATACCATCAAAAGAAAGCTCTATTTGTGGGAAGAAAAGGATGCAAATTTCGTTTGGGTACAGCATTGCATGACCGCTCAATTAGCAGTTAAAACGACGCAGTGCCAAATTGTAAAAAGTGCTCTGGTCAGGAAGGGGGTAAATCCTTCCGGGGCTGAATTGGTTAAGACTTTAATATCACTTTAAGTTTTTTTATTTTAGATGGCTGTTTTAAACAATATCTGAACACATTGGACTCTGGATGCAGAGTGTAACTCTCTTCAACTTTTATAGGCCTTTTCACATGGACACAAGACCCAAGTCTGGAATTCGCTTTTACTATAGCATCAATCTTTAGACTAGTCAAGTGAGACCATTATTCGGGTGGGAATGGACAGAAAAAAAGATAGGCAGAGCATTGGAGAATACTTCATTAATAAAAAAAACACCCCCAAAAAAAGACAACCTTTAATAACATTTTACTTTACTAATGCAAACAGCAAGCTTTTCTAATTAACAATATTTAGCCACGTCAGCAGAGATGTGGCATAGCATCTTAGCACTAAATAACTTGCCCATATTCTGTTTCCACCTTTTCTTCAGGAAGGATGAGTGCCCAGGTATGGGTTAGAAGAGCAACTAACTTTCTCTTAACTCATGGCATAAGCTTGGACAATGTTTCCCCTGATATTACCACACCTCAACACATCTTCTCAGTGCTGGGCTGGAACTATCAGTTACCAAAGATGGGCTGCATGAGGGCTTGCTGCAGAACTCTACAATCCAGTAGGCTCTATACAAAAGCATTAAATTTGTAGAGAGATCCTATAGTCTCTTTACCATTTTGCAGCTCAATACGTAGCTTTGCTTAGCATATATACATTTTCATATAAACAATAAATACCTTGTTACTGTATATATAGTCTGTAAATTAATATGTACATAGGGGCAGTCATCGCTGCCCTATATATACTGGGGACAGATCCAGTTTCTTCTCATTTCAAATTGTTCAGAATAGCTTGCAGTCTGCCTGAGGCCTATTCTAAACAAACACCTAGAAAGGTACATCTTCAAAATTATTTTAAGGGAAGAAATCAAGCACAGCAGCACCCTGTATGCAGCCATCAGGCCTTCCCTGCTTGCCTCCTAACAGTGATAGTGACTCACAAAAGCTAAAGATGTTGGCAGGCCATGACCTAGCTGGTATGGTCATGTATTGTGCAGGATCAGGAAGTGTCTTTTTATAGGACTCCAGGTGTGCTGGTGGTGGAATAAAATGATTAAAACAGGTTGATCCAGGTCTGAAAACTGCAGAGAGGGCAATGTTATGCACAAGTAATATGGCAGGTGGGGCATTTGCATTCAAGTGGAGACTTATCCTAAACACATTCACAATTCTATTTGGGTCATGACCTATAGTTTATGGAGCATTGGGGGTTATTTACTAAAGGCAAATCCACTTTGCACTACAAGTGCACTGCAAGTACACTTAAAAGTGCACTTGGAAGTGCAGTCGCTGTAGATCTGAGGGGGACATGCAAGGAAAATAAAAAAACTGCATTTTAGCTTGCATGTGATTGGATGATAAAATCAGCAGAGCTTCCCCTCATTTCAGATCTTTCCCTCAGATCTACAGCGACTACACTTTCAAGTGCACTTGTAGTGCAAAGTGTATTTTAGTAAATCAACCCCATTGTGTTGAACATTGTTTTTTATGTTCCTAAAGTACTGAGGAATATATTGGTACTTAATAATGGGTGAAAATAAAATATATATTACTTACTTTTTCCTTCAGTTGTTGAAAAAAAAAGGATCATACTCATTTCTTCAAAAGTTGGAACGTGGAGGCCCGACTACTGTGACTATACAACTCAGGGTAAGCAATTTCAGGAAATATTTTTTAGTAAAATCAGGTTGTTCCCTTCTATTTGATGGCAAGGAAAGGAAGATTATATGTACACTGTATACATTATTAATATTTCTAATAAACAAGGCTTGTCTTTACTATGCAGAAATCTCTCACTGAACTGATCGGGAAGATACAAGGCAGCACGCTACATCTTATGCATTGTATTAAGCCTAATAGTTCTAAACTGGCAGAAACCTTTGACAATTTTTATGTGTCAGCTCAACTACAATATATTGGAGTGTTGGAGATGGTGAAAATTATACGTCATGGTTATCCAGTACGTTTGGCTTTCCCTGACTTTCTGTCAAGGTGAGATTTAAAATGTATTATGTTGTTAGTAATAGGACAATAATATATACGTATATGTACTGTATATGTGTAGATATATAGATCTATATAGATATATCTATATATCTATATATATATAGATATATAGATATATAGATATATCTATATATCTATATATATTATATATTTTTTTTAAATCTCTGATTTCCTAGCAGTTACGAATAGAAAAAACAATTTGACTAATCTGAAATGCTGAAATATAATATTATTAATTGTGCCATGGGTCCAAAACTGCAGAAAATGAAGAGTCTATCAACATTGTAGACTTATCAAAACATCTCTGTTTCTATGACAACTAAATTCCAAGTTCCATGCATTGGCACTATGTATTTTGTGCATTTGTGTGCACATGTGTATGTTAGTATATTCTTATTTTTCCCCCTGTAGAACACATAATTTTTTTTATTTTGGAATATATTATCATATAACATATAATTGATAAAAATGAGCTTTGTGAAGATATAGCAAAGTACATTCAATTTGGAAGATGTTTATTGAATATCCAACCATGTACTAGTAAAAATCCTGTTTTTCCCCTCATACATGATTAGGTATTCACGGCTTCACTAACATTCTCTTTGCAATGTGAACTTACAGTTTCCAAAGGTAACATTCACTCAATAAACATTTTAATGTGTGCAATATAAACAGTATCTTTTTCTGTCTCTCTCTTTTTTTTTCTTTTAACAATGTCTGTTTTAAGCAAATATGTGCATCTCACAGAAACCTAAGTTTGCTTTAAAACACATGTAGCACCCCCCTGTACCCTGGAAGCATGTTGGTAACCCCCAGAGACAGGATGGGCTGGTATTTTATCTCAGGGTGTGGATTTCAGTGTGTTACAATAGTGTGATGTCAACAGATGGGTGCTAGTCACATTAAGGTACAATCAAAAAGGAGTCTATTTGCTCTCACTCAAAACTCCTGGGAGAAAGGGTGGGGAGCTCAGAACACCCAATACTGGCCTGCAGACTTAATAGCACAAAAAAGAAGAGACACCAGTACAGAAAAGAGCATAGGGGCACCTTTCACATGGGCGGACCATTCAGGTCCGCCTGTCAGTTTTTTAGGTGGACCTGAATGGACGCTCCACACAGGTCTATGGTGCGACAGATGTCAGCGGTGACATGTCCGTGGACATCCGACCCGCTAAAGTGTGACGAATGGATCCGTCTAGCGGATCGGAAGAAAATGGACTCTACCGTCTGTCTTCATCCGATCCCCCATGGAGGAGAGCGGCGCTCTGACAGGTTGGTCCCTGCACAAAGACTGACCTGTCATCTGCCTGCTCAGCGGGGATCGATGGAGCGACCCCCCGCTGAGCAAAGCGGAGCCCGTACACGGACATGTCCGCGTGAAAGGGCCCTTAAGCTTATTCCAGCAATCTATACTTTCGTAATAGCAGCCATCTCCATTAGCAAACAAATCTTTCCAAGTGACAGCAGAAGTAGTCTTTCATCTTGATGCTTTCCCAAGCTCTCCACAAGTTCCTCACCCAGGACCTCATGTGACTGGGTGACCTCTGGTACTTCATTTCAGACATCATCTGTTCCTCTCCTGTGCTCGAGAAGGTAGAAAATGGAAGCGCCACCTAAGTGCAGTGTTAGAGGATACTTTAATGACACAATAAAAGGTCACACTTACAAGAAACAAAGGGTTAAAAAGGCTCATCTGCATTAAGAAGGTGGTCCATGGCGTGGTCCTCAGTTCAAGGTCCGGTGGTACTCTGTCCGGTGGTGCTGCAATGTTTCTCGGCCCTAGAAATGTCCTGTGGCCATCAGGAAGAGCCTGGGGCCAGCGTGGAATGCACGTGGAGTGCATGTGACATCAGGGGTCATACGATGACTTCCGGGAGCATTTCCAGGGGAGCACTTCCGAGGAGGGAGACTATCAAGTCTCTCTCCTCGGTTGAAGCACTCCCCCGGAAGTGCTCCCGGAAGTCATCGTATGACCCGTGACATCACGTGCTCTCCACGTGTATTCCACGCCAGTCCCAGATGAGCAGATGAGATGAGCAGATGCAGATGAGCCCTTTTAACCCTTTGTTTCCTGTAAGTGAGACCTTTTTATTGTGTCATTAAAGTATCCTCTAATACTGTACTTAGGTGGTGCTTTCTTTTTCTACCTTCTCTTGCCTACTACAGAGCCAGCTCTCTGAGGACAGCAGTCGCCTTTTTAACCAGCCACGAGACTTACCTGTTTAACCCTGGAACTGCCAGATACCTGCTTAACCCTTGAACTGCTATATTTAATGCTATGGACTAATTGCCTAGCTACCTAACACCCCAAGTATTGTATGCACTTATGTATCTGCGCTTACAGTTACCATTACCTCTGCCTCTCCTTTGTTCGGCCAGGCTTTTATCCCACAGAGCAGATTTCTTCTGCTCCAAGCACATGTACAGGCCTCAGGCCTAATCACTCATCTGCTTCTCTCACACCCACCCCAGGCCAGAGCCTGAGGGGGAAGAGAGAGATCACTCGGCCCTTCCCAAATATTTATACTTTTCCCCATCATGCGCCCCTGGTCATAAACCTCCTACTGGTTGATGCCAGTGAAAGGAGAAATCACAGCTCTACTTAATTTAGTGGAAAAACCAAATGAACAAGTAGACTATAAATCTGCTAGGTAGTCTACCAGTTAGCAGAGCTAAATTTGACTAGTAGCTCCTGTTTAGGACAGGGTGGCTCTCCACCAGTGGACCAGTGGCAGCTGGTGTTACATTTCTGTGAGGGGGGGCAAACAGTGCACGCACCCTTTTTTTGAAGCCTTTTAGAGCCTCTAGCTCTAATCAAATGTGCTTTAAAAAAAATGATTGGAATCCATGGGTCCGGCTCTCCGCATGTAGATTGGGGGGCTGGATGCATGGATGGGGGGGGGTGGCACCATGCTCCCCGTATGGGCGGGCCGCCGTTGCTCTCCACATATGTATATGTGCTTGCTTCCAAACACATTCGCCATACAATCTCCTGGGTTGGATGTAAGAGGTGGATATTTGGGGACCAGCATGCCAGAAAAGGTATTTCTGTCTCTCTGCTGCTTTCCTGCTCCACTCTGCATATGGGTGAGATTTAGGGGGAAGGGGTTGGGGTTATTTGCAATTGCACTCTGCCCTACATACTACTGACTCCTGTATTCTGCCCTACATACTACTGGCCTCTGTACTCTGCCCTAATCACTGCAGCCCCATGTACTCTATCATACATACTACTGACATCTCCATTCTGTCTTACATAGTACTGACCTTTGCACTCTGCCTTACATATTATTGACCCCTGTACTCTGCCCTACATATTACTGATCCCTTTATCCTGCCCTACATACTACTGACCCCTGTATCCTGCCCTCCAAAATACTAATCCCAGTATTGTGCCCTAATCACTGCTGACCCCTGTACTCTGCCCTACATACTACTGACCCTCTGTATTCTGTCTTACATGCTACGGACTCCTGTGCTTTGCCTCACATTCTACTGACCCCTGAACTCTGTGTTACTTACTCCTGACCCCTGCACTCTGTGTTCTACTCTTGCTAATGTCAAAGTACTTTTTCCTCCCCCTAACATCATGGCATTTCTTTCCTCCCAGTGACCAATGATACCGGGAATTTTTCTCCAAATGACCAATGATGCTGGGCAGTTTTCTCCCACTGACCAAAGACACCTGTACACTGCCTTACATACTGCTGACCCTTGTATCTTTCCCTACATACTACTGATCCTTGTGTTCTGCTGTAAACACTGCTGACCCATGTACTCTGCCCTACATACCACTCACCCTCTGTACTTAGTCTTTCACACTACTGTGCTCTGCCTTACAAGCTACTAACTCCTGCACTCCTGCTACTAACTCCTTCACCTTCATACTACTGACCCGTTTTTTGCCTTACATACTTCTGACCCCTGCAAATACCACTAATCTCTGCTTTTTGACTTGCATGCTACTGAACCCCTGAACCCTGTTTCTTACTTCTGAAATATGCACTCTTGTTTTCCTTTTTCCTCCTTCCTTACTATAATAAATAGAGGAACTTGTAGATTAGCCACTAGTATGACCTGTGAACGGCTTAGTCCTATCAACTCTGGTGTTAGGAATAACAGTAACATAGTGAGTACATTTTTTTCGGTGAGTTGTCTGACTCATAGAATTCTAATTATGCAAAGCTGAAAACAATGTTTGAATATCTAATGAGTAAACATTGCAGCCCACAATATGTAGAGAATTTCACAATACATTTAGAAACAAAGGTGTTGATACAATGTTTTTTTTTAAAGCAAAAAAAAAAAGCAAACTTAAAAATAAATACTTTCTCTTTACGCACATTTTGTGAAGATATAATTTGACAAGAAAAATATACAGTATGTGTGTGTGTATGTGTGTGTGTGTGTGTGTGTGTGTGTGTGTAGAAGATTGTAACAGATTACAATTACTCAAAGTATCTTTTTTAGATGTATTTTGTCTTTTTTTTCCCTAAGTCAGCATATAGCTATTACTGCTAGTGGACAATTGGCTAAGCCTATAAATATAGCTGTTAAGAAATTCATGGCTCAGATTAATTTTCCAGTCATCTTTGTAACACTATATGAATGTCTGTGATTGATAAGAGCGTATTTTAAAAAAAGAGAACTAAGGATGATTTATTAAATAATATTTGACTATACAAATTTCAAATGATCATTTGCTGACACAACTACTCATATGAATAATTTTGTGTAGACATTATAAACTAGAGATTGTGTGAGCTGACCCACATAAATTACACAGTTCTCCTCCGTATTGTGTTGGGAGAATGCTTGCTTCACTTCTAAAAGGAGAAAGGATGTGTTATCTATCTTATAGCAATATGTGCTGAAACTAGTATTTTCATCGGTATCCTTGATTTAAAATCATTATACCCATAATGCTTTCTGACTATGCAGTGATTAGCCCTATTGCCTTGCAGCACTGAAGACCTGGTTTCTGGTATTCATTTAGTTTTTTTGCATTACTCTTTATATACATTTTGGATATTACTCTCAGGTTTTCATGGATTTGTTTCAAAGTTTCATCCCCAGTAAAAAAACATTTCACAATAGTGTATAAGCCTAAGATCGTGTGCTTATAAATGTATTTATTTTTTTTAAGTACATTGAGGATATTTATACTGTGATTCTAACTTGTACGTTTTATACCATTAAATAAATGGTAGTTCATATTTGAACTGCTTCTACCAATGGATCCTTATATGCCATCAGCCTTATATACTAACCCTTCACTTGAATTGCAGGTATAAGCACTTAACAGAAATGTTAACAAGAGAGAAACACAAAGCATCACCAGAAGAGAAATGTCGCCATGTTCTTGAGCAATGCAAACAGCAGGGATGGCAGGTAAATCATAATGAAAAGGTATTTACGCATGGTAAATCTCTTTAGCACATAACATTCTTATTTTATTTTGTTCTTAGCTCTATGTCACATACTTTTTAGTATCTCCATGGTGGTCATCTTTTCCAGGTAAGGCTCTGTACTGCCCATTGGGAAAGCATTTTTTCAATCAGTTTAATTTCAGAATGTGTCTAGACCAGACTTTCTCAGCTAGGGTTCCTCCAGAGGACGGTAGGGGGTTTGAACAATGAAACATTTCCACCTCTCATATACCGGTTATCATTTTAGTTATTAGTAGGGATGAGCCGAACACCCCCCTGTTCAGTTCGCACCAGAACAGGCAAAAAAATTTGTTCGAACATGCGAAAGTCTATGGGACTTGAACATGAATAATCAAAAGTGCTAATTTTAAAGGCTTATATGCAAGTTATTGTCATAAAAAAGTGTTTGGGGACCTGGGTCCTGCCCCAGGGGACATGAATCAATGCAAAAAATAGTTTTAAAAACGGCCGTTTTTTCAGGAGCAGTGATTTTAATAATGCTTAAAGTGAAACAATAAAAGTGTAATATTCCTTTAAATTTCGTACCTGGGGGGTGTCTATAGTGTGCCTGTAAAGGGCCGCATGTTTGCCATGTTTAGAACAGTCTGACAGCAAAATGACATTTCAAAGAAAAAAAAGTCATTTAAAACTACTCGTGGCTATTAATGAATTGCCGGTCCGACAATACATATAAAAGTTCATTGATAAAAACGGCATGGGAATTCCCCACAGGGGAACCCTGAACCAAAATTGAAAAAAAAAATGGTGTGGGGGGTCCCCCTAAATTCCATACCAGGCCCTTCAGGTCTGATATGGATATTAAGGGGAACCCCGGCCAAAATTAAAAAAAAAATGGTGTGGGGTCCCCCTAAAAATCTATACCAAACCCTTCAGGTCTGGTATGGGTTTTAAGGGGAACCCCGCGCCAACATTTTTTTAAAAAATGGTGTAGGGTCCCCCCAAAAATCCATACCAAACCCTTATCCGAGCACGCAACCTGGCAGGCCCCAGGAAAAGAGGGGGGGACGAGAGAGTGGCCCCCCTCCTGAACCGTACTAGGCCACATGCCCTCAACATTGGGAGGGTGCTTTGAGGCCGTTTTTTAAGTTTTAAAAACGGCCGTTTTTCAGGAGCAGTGATTTTAATAATGCTTAAAGTGAAACAATAAAAGTGTAATATTCCTTTAAATTTCATACCTGGGGGGTGTCTATAGTATGCCTGTAAAGGGGCGCATGTTTCCCATGTTTAGAACAGTCTGACAGCAAAATGACATTTCAAAGGAAAATAAAAAAAAAACATGGTGGTTGTCCCCCTAAATTCCATACTAGGCCCTTCAGGTCTGGTATGGATATTAAGGGGAATCCCGTGCCAAAATAAAAAAATGGAGTGGGGGTCCCCCTAAATTCCATACCAGGCCCTTCAGGTTTGGTATGGATTTTAAGGGGAACCCTGTGCCAAAATTTAAAAAAAATGGCGTAAACAGGTGACCCCGCCCCCTCTGACAACACGGGGAAAGCCACAGGGAAGTTTCCCTTGCGTCACAGGAGGGCGGGGTCATTGGGTGGCCCTGCCCTCCGTTATATAAGAAATGTCAGAAGAACCAAAGCTTCACATGGTGGAAGACTCCCACTGAGGCGGATCGTGCAGACGGAGCGGAGAAGAAGCCTGGAGGAAGATGCGGGATGAGAAGAGCGGAGGAAGAAGAAGAAGATGAAGAAGAAGATGGAGGAAGAAGAAGAAACCGAAGGAACACCAGAAGATGGAAGAAGAAGCGGAAAGAAGAAGAAATTAATAAAGGACTTGTCAAAAAACGTCTCTTGTGTTTTTTAAACTTTTTGACACTCTTTTTGTGAAATGGTAGGGGTACATTTGTACCCCATTACCATCTCACACAGGGGGGGCGGGATCTGGGGGTCCCCTTGTTAAAGGGGCTTCCAGATTCCGATAAGCCAATCGCCCGCAGACCCCCACAACCACCGGTTAAGGGTTGTGGGGATGAGGCCCTTCTCCCCATCAACATGGGGACAAGGTGCTTTGGGGGCTACCTCAAAGCACCCTCCCAATGTTGAGGGCATGTGGCCTGGTACGGTTCAGGAGGGGGGTGCTCTCTCATCCCCCCTCTTTTCCTGTGGCCTGCCAGGTTGCGTTTTCGGATAAGGGTCTGGTATGGATTTTGGGGGGACCCCCATGCATTTTTTTTTTTATTTTGGTTTGGGGTTCCCCTGTGGGGAAATCCCATGCCGTTTTTATCAATGAACTTTTATGTGTATTGTCGGACCGACAATTCATTAATAGCCGCGAGTAGTTTTAAATAACTTTTTTCCTTTGAAATGTCATTTTGTTGTCAGACTGTTCTAAACACGGGAAACATGCGCCCCTTTACAGGCATACTATAGACACCCCCCCAGGTACGAAATTTAAAGGAATATTATACTTTTATTGTTTCACTTTAAGCATTATTAAAATCACTGCTCCCGAAAAAATTGACATTTTTAAAACTTCTTTTTGCATTGATACATGTCCACTGGGGCAGGACCCAGGTCCCCAAACACTTTTTATGACAATAACTTGCATATAAGCCTTTAAAATGAGCACTTTTGATTATTAATGTTAGTGTCTCATAGACTTTAATGGTGTTCGCGTGTTCGAACAAATTTTTTGCCTGTTCTCAAGTTCTGCTGCGAACCGAACCGGGGCGTGTTCGGCTCATCCCTAATGCTGAACTGACCAAATTTCGATCTGTCTGTGGCTGGGTTAAAGTGATCGCTCTTAAAATAACACATATTATACTTACCTGACCTGTGCAGTGGTTTTGCACAGGGCAGCCCGGATCCTTCTATTCTTGGGTGCATGGCTGGAGCCCCTGACCCCTCCATCCTGTTGAGTGTCCCCACAGTAAGCAGCTTGCTATGGGGGCACCTGAGCTGCAGCTTTGTGTATCCATTCAAACACGGAGCCGTGGTTCGGCCCCACCCCTATCTCTCCTGATTGGCTGAGTTTGAGTTTTATAGCAGCGGGAACCAATGGCGCCACTGCAGTGTCTCAGCCAATCAGGAGGGAGAGACAGCCGAGGGACTCATGCTCATTGCTGGATAGAGATGGGGCTCAGGTAAGTATTAGGGGGGCTGCTGCACACAGAAGGCTTTTTAACTTAATGCACAGAATGTATTAAGATAAAAATCCTTCTGCCTTTACAATCACTCTAAGCATAGAACTGGAACATTTTCCCACAACTGCTTTTCCTAATTTGTCACCCAAAAAAGATGCTAAGGATGAGTTTTATTGATAATGTTGTTGCATTCCAAGGTCTCTGTGGTTTTATAACCAATGACTTCCTCCAGATGTAACACTAAAACCCTCCATCATGTTGTCAAAGAATACTGCTCTCATGATTGTGTTGAAATGACCCAAACCATATACAGAACAGGTATTTCTACTGCTTCTGTATATGACAGCTTACCACTGTCAGTGGTTCCTCAGGAAGCTGTGGGCACCTGCTGCATCCTAAGCATTTATTGCTTCACTTTAAGCATTACTAAAATCATTGCTCGCAGTCAAACAAAATGTGACATTTTATTTTGCTTCGGTACATGTCCCCAGCCCCCTTCCCACCATGTCTTTTGTTTGACAATGCCTTGTCTAGTACAGTCACCTATAAAATGCCCATTACTGTGTTTTAACATTTGGTTGCCATTGACTTCACTGGGATTCAACTTAAGCACCCAAACCTCACTAATGTTTCCTGAAACCTGCCTGAACTGAACCCAGGTGTGTTCAGCTTATCACTACCTGTAACACACTTTCTGTCTTAGGGTGACATTGCTTGTTCATTGTACTGTATCTATGTAGGAGTAGTGTTGTCACCCTATGGCAGAAAGTTTGTAAGGACTACAGGACAACTTCCTCTCTTCGTATTTACATAACATAAAGGGAGGTGTTCTGTAGATCACAGAGAGAACTGGGCAGGTCTGAAAAAACTGCTTGAGATTTCAGCGGAGTCAGCTTACTACAGGAAGTTAAAAGCTCACTGGAGTTCTAGCAGGATAGAACAGACATTTTTTATTGCAATTATTGAACATATTTATTGGTATATCTAACAGACCAAAATTGTGGGGGGGTGGGGGGGTGGGGGGGGTGGTCATGAGAAATGCCCCCCAAACAGGATATTGCACTAAAAATGTGGATAAACAAGAGAACAGAACCAGCACCTTTGCTAAGTGGAAGAGTGGGTTTGATAATGAAGCTGGCTGTGGCTCCACCCAGGACAGGGCCTTTGTAAACAACATACCAGCATATAACATTAATCATAAGTATATAGATGCACACCAGTACAGAAATACTAAAAGCTTTATGCAAAAAGAGATTAATAACAGTACATACTGTGCATCCAATGCACAGATCGGTGTTCTGGTGGATTTTTGCACATATACCCAGGTATATATACTGTGTATATATGTGTGTGTGTGTGTGTGTGTGTGTGTGTGTGTGTGTGTGTGTGTGTGTGTCATATATATATAAAAGTGAGTACACCCCATGTGACAACACTGAAGAAATTACACTTTGCTACAATGTAAAGTAGTGAGTGTACAGCTTGTATAACAGTGCAAATTTGCTGTTCCCTTAAAATAACTCAACACACAGCCAATAATGTCTAAAACGCTGGAGTGAGTACACCCCTAAGTGAAAATGTCCAAATTGGGCCCAAAGTGTCAATATTTTGTGTGGCCACCATTATTTTCCAGCGTGCCTTAACCCTCTTGGGCATGGAGTTCACCAGAGCTTCACAGGTTGCCACTGGAGTCCTCTTCCACTTCTCCATGACGACATCACGGAGCTGGTGGATGTTAGAGACCTTGCGCTCCTCCACCTTCCACTTAAGGATGCCCCACAGATGCTCAATAGGGTTTAGGTCTGGAGACATGCTTGGCCAGTCCATCACCTTATCACCTTTACCCTCAGCTTCTTTAGCAAGGCAGTGGTCATCTTGGAGGTGTGTTTGAGGTCGTTATCATGTTGGAATACTGCCCTGTGGCCCAGTCTCTGAGGGAGGGGATCATACTGTGCTTCAGTATGTCACAGTACATGTTGGCATTCATGATTCCCTCAATGAACTGTAGCTGCCCAGTGCCATGCAGCCCCAGACCTTGACACTCCCTCCACCAGGTTTGACTGTAGGCAAGACACACTTGTCTTTGTACTCCTCACTTGGTTGCCACCACACATGCTTGACACCATCTGAACCAAATAAGTTTATCTTGGTCTCATCAGACCACAGGGTATGGTTCCAATAATCCATGTCCTTAGTCTGCATGTCTTCAGCAAACAGTGTGAGGGCTTTCTTGTGCATCATCTTTAAAAGAGGCTTCCTTCTGGGACCACAGCCATGCAGACCAATTTTATGAAGTGTGCGACGTATGGTCTGAGCACTGACAGGCTGACCCCCACCCCTTCAACCTCTGCAGCAATGCTTGAAGCACTCATACGTCTATTTCCCAAAGACAACCTCTGGATATGATGCTGAGCACGTGCACTCAACTTCTTTAGTTGACCATGGTGAGGCTTGTTCTGAGTGGAACCGGTCCTGTTAAATCGCTGTATGGTCTTGGCCACTGTGCTGCAGTTTCAGGGTCTTGGCAATCTTCATATAGCCTAGGCCATCTTTATGTAGCGCAACAATTATTTTTTTCAGATCCTCAGAGAGTTCTTTGCCATGAGGTGCCATGTGGAACTTCCAGTGACCAGTATGAGAGAGTGAGAGTGATAACACCAAATTTAACACACCTGCTCCCCATTCAGGGAAAATGGCTAATTGGGGCCGATTTGGACATTTTCACTTAGGGATGTACTCACTTTTGTTGCCCGCGGTTTAGACATTAATGGCTGTGTGTTGAGTTATTTTGAGAAGACAGCTAATTTACACTGTTATACATGCTGTACACCCACTACTTTACATTACACACTTTTGTGAGATATCGTGTGTGTGTATGTGTGTGTGTATATATATATATATATATATATATATATATATATATATATAAATAGAAATACCTCCAGATGAATGTTGCAGAAAAATCTAGTTGCAGGGGCCCCTGTGGTTAATGCAACATCTGTCTTTGTGTCAGAGACCTGGAGACAAGATCAGCCGTCATTGGGAATCCTCCAACTGTTGTCTAACCAGCCTGAAATGGTGCTTCTTATTGGGAGGGACTGTGGCGTGGCACCAGAACACAGAGTCATCTTCTGCACTTTAGCTCTGGCAGCAACTGTAGTGTGGCACTGGAACAGTCATAATCTGTGCTTTAGTCCCTCCATATTAGTTTCTAACCTGACATGCAACCGGACCTCTAACTACTGGAAGTGGCCATCAGATGCCTTACCTGGTTCTAGCATGTGCTTGTTTTTGAGCCCTAATCTAAAATTAGCTATAGAATCCCAGATCAGAGAGACAGTGTTAACTAGAATAACAGAAGCTGCACAAAAACGATATTGCAATAAACAAGTTCACCTACTAATATACTGGAAGGTGACCACTACACACCACTACACACATACAGTAGCACAGACCTAAATATCTGGCACTGTGCCTCTGAGATAATAACAATAGGCTAGAGACTCGTATGTCACAAGGATTCAGAAATACACTCAAGAAGCTATGAGCAACTTCAGTTAAACTATTGGAACATAGGAATACTAGCATAATAGTCTCTGCTCCTGTGTGTATATGGCCATGCGGTTCAGTTCCCTGTCTTTCTCTTCACTTTCTACTTCTTTGGGGTTTCAAAGCCAACCTCTCTGAGATAAGATGTGCTAATACATAATTATACATAGCACAGCTAACAGTAGAGAGCAGCAGATCCCTACATGTACTGTATATACAACCAGAATGTTTTGTCACTGTAGTATCGAGCAATTAGGACATCTGGACACTTATGCTCCTGGGTGGAGTTTCGACCCAGTGCCAGAACATTATACTCGTGTAAGTTTTAAACATTTGTAAACATTTTTAATTCTATAAGTGCTGTGATCACTATGAAATAATGCAAGGCATTCACTTTTATAGAGCTACAAACAAACTTTTTGCTCACTGAAAAAAAAATACCAACAATAAAAATCTTGTTTAGTTGTCTGATTCATAAAAAAAAAAAAAAAATCTGGGTCTGCCCAGAAAGCGATATAAAAAATAAAATATAACACAGGTGAAAATTAATTTGTCTTTTGTCCACATGGGTGCTGAGTGATAAGTAGAGAGTGTCAAATACTCTGTCTTGCATCATGGTTGAAGGATTTGCAATATATGGCTGTTCTAAAGTCAGTTAGTGAAACAAGCAAACATAACCAACCCAAAAAATTTTTAGAGAAAAATCCCAGTACAATTTAGCAAGGATCATCACAAAATCCCACTATGCATCAAAGAAAAAAATTTACCAGCACAGCTGGATAAAGTATTACTTATTTTATGCCATAGTTGTCACCAAAAACACAGAAATGGAGACTTATTTGTCTGCTACAAAGACCTGTCTCAAATCAAGTCAAGGTCATGCTGCTGTTTTTTTTTATCTATGGGTATACAGTATACTACTATTAGAGGATTTGTAGCAGTAACACATATATTTACATGTTGCAGATTGGAACTCGCAAAGTGTTTATGAAATATTGGCAAGCTGATCAACTTAATGACATGTGTGTTCAGCTGCAGAGAAAAATTATACTGTGTCAGAAAGGTAAGATTGTTTTCCATATTCATTTTATTATTACCACCAAACAGCTGATTTCTACATGTAACTTACTACATGTAATCACCACCACCCATTAATTTGCTAAATGGTAATTTTGTACTGATTTACTGGATACCAAATTATGTGATGTAAATGTAACCTTGCAAAAGTTATTTTTAAACAAATATTTTTAAACACATTTTGCAAAATTAGTTTAACATGATATCAAAGAACTAGTAACTACGGTAGCTAGTGTTAGATATTCAGAACAAATGCAGCTACATTTTTAAAGGCATCCATTTGTATGATTTCCTCAGGAAGCACAGAAGTGTATTGGTAGTTAGTTTCCATGACAACCATTTCACACAACTATATCTTCTGCTGCAATATACACAGCCCATGGGGCAAAAGTAATTAGGTTTTTACCCTACTGTACTAAATTACTATTTATCTAAAAAAAAATACTTGTCAATTCCTGTTAAGCTCTGGAAAGAGCACCCCTTTGAATTAATATTCATAAATCCCATAATTCCTATATGTTAACTTATGGGTAATATGGAAAATTTGTAGTGCACTGTATCTACAGTTGGTAATATTAGACGCAAGTAAGGAAAGGCACAACTGTATATAACATTTGATAGTTTATTTATTTTTTAAGTGTTTTGAAATTGGTTACGTAGAATCACAAACCTGGTCGTATTGCAGTGGTAACCTCCCACCTGAACATATTAGGAAATGTATTTTTAATTTTATATTCTTTGTTTAGCGTTGGTATAAGCCCCATATTATAAAATTATACTGAAAGTCGTTCCAAAAACTCTCATGGGTAAGTATCAAGAGGATGCCATCATCCCTATTTAAGGTTACAACTATTTACCTAGAGATTTTGGGACTATCCTGGCAACTGAATAAATATCCAAGGCATCAATCCAAATTGAAAGTATGAATCTTTATCACAACAGAGTAAAAGGAAATGTTTTATATGCATCCACATATAAAAATGCATAGGCCAAGCGGATGCGCGGAGTTGAGCGGTATGGTCGCTCCTGCCTAAAGCTCCATTACCTGAGGGACAGAACGGCAGAATGAGGACGGGTACTCAGCGTTTACCCGCAAGTGTTCCTCCCTGGTCTGTGGCACATATAAGTGGGCATATTTGGGCTCTTCTGCCGAGAACTAACAGCCCTCCATGAAGCCGAAAAACGGCTTATCATCGCCGCCTCAGATAGTGAAAATGGCACTGCAGCCGGCCCCCTCAGAAACATCACACAAGGCTAATAAAGCCTTAAAGGCAACTACACCATCTCCAGTCCTCTGAAATATTAATGATTTTGAACTGTAAAATGCTGATGTTACCTCTCAGGAAGAAATGGCCACTGCAACCACATTAAAACAAATTGAAAAATTGTTCCAAAAATCTTTGAAATACACCTCAGACCATATTACCTCTAGTCTCACTAAAGAGATGAGAGATCTGGGCCAACGCATGTCTGCACTTGAAATTAGAGTTGAAGCCGTGTAAAATTATAACCTGAATTATTCGACAGAGATTGATAACCTTAAAGAAGAAAATACTATTTTACAAACTCGATTGGATGATTGTGAAAATCGTGCAAGACGCTCTAATTTATGCATTAGAGGAATACCTGAATCTGTCATTGACTTACAAGCCTCACTGATAGCGCTTTTTCAAGAACTGCAACCGCCAATACTGGTGGAGCGACTTGAGATGGACAGGGTTCACAGAGCCCTAACGCCCAAGAAATCGGACGGCCCTCTTCACGATATCATTGCCAAATTCCATTTTTACCGCACAAAAGAACAACCACTAGCTGTTGCAAGACACAAGGAATCTTTAATCTTTCAGGGACATAATTATCAACTATTCACAGACTTATTGCAACTAGCTATCAACAAAAGACGGGCTCTGAAACCCCTACTTAAAATATTGCAATGTAACTTAATTACTTATCAATGGGGTTTTCCCTTCTCGGTACGTTTCACCTGTCAAGACTCAAAATATATCTGTCATAATGCAAATGATCTACAAACCACTCTTCAAGATTTGCACCTCTTAAATTCTACGCAAAATCCAGAGGGCTCCCACCGAAGATCTACATTGTGTTCCTTGGGCAAGTCATCAAACCCAGCAGGCAGAAGTGAACATCATGGCTCGCACAAAAGAGGTCACTTTCGTTCCCCAGACCCAACACCTGATGATTCTATGGACTGAATGTTATTTGCGCCTTTTCTTCAGGTTTATTTACCAAGTGACTGGTTATGTTCACTGATTGATGGTTTATTATTTTTTCAAACAAGTCTTAATATGGCTTTTTTTTTTCACTAACTTCAAGTCCTTACTTTTCACTTAGGCATCTTCTGTACTCGTTATATATATTATTATGATACAAACTTAATGGTTGGCTTTCCGTATCCTTCAGGGATGTTCCCTGCGCTCCTTTTCTGCTACCCTAGGTTGTTCATTATTTTGGTGAACAACTGACAGTAGCTAAGGTTCCCTTGTTGGAAGATTTTTTCTCCCTTCAACCGTAGCGTCATAAGCCTATACGTATTCTAACTAATATTTTTGGCATTTGGATATTTTTCCATTTCTTTTTCCATTTCTTTTCTATTGCTCTTTATCCCCCCTCCCCCGGAGGTAATTTTCTTTTGAATTTCGTTTTTGAACGATTTATATTACAAGTCATCACCATCTTACTCTATGGCTCCTATGAACATTCTGTCCCTGAATGTACAGGGATTGAATGTTCCACAAAAGCACACTAAAGCTTTTCGATCCTTTGCTTCTAGAAAAGTGCACATATTATGCCTGCAAGAAACCCACTTTACCACACAATCCACCCCTAAATTCTTTAGCAAAATCTATTCTCAAGTTTATACGACCTTGGCCTAGACGAAACAACATGGTGTACTTATTACGTTTCATCATAGTACCCCATTTACACTAGTATGAGAGATTAAAGACCCTGACGGACGATATTTAATTCTTACAGGCCATCTATTAGATACTGATATCACTGTTGTGTCTTACTATGCCCCTAATAAACAACCTACCTCATTCCTATCCTACTTACTACAAATAGTTGATTCACATAAGTTGGGTACTGTAATAGTTTGTGAGGATTCTAATCAGACTCTTTTTCCATTCTTGGACAAATCACCTATAACTCATCTAAACATGCCTAATAAACATTCCTTTTCACAACTTGTTACGAAATACAACTTAGTGTATAATTGGCGTGAGTTTAATCCTACTAAAAGGCAATATACTCACTATTCATATCCCCATCAATCATTTTCACGGATTGACCATATATTCTTAACCATAGGAATGGCACCTGAAATTTTGTCATCCAAATTCATACCGATTCCATGGTCAGATCATAGCGCAAATTTTACTGTTATTGCTTTTACTATTCCTATAGCACATGATCCCACGTGGATTCTCAGAGATTATTTACTAAAAAATTTAGCTAATAAAATAAATATTGAATTGGCGCTTATAACTTAACTCTTCTCCTGACATATCCCCAATCACTTTATGGGAAGCACATAAACCAGTTCTTCGAGACGTGTTTTAGACAAGCTGCATTGTTTAATCGTAAACTTAAAATTCTATACCGTGAATTAGAAACAAATTTTAATGCAAGCTTTATGGCATTTCAAAATAATCCATCTCCAACATCAAAATTGAAATTAGATAAAGCCAAACTTGAATTTGATCTGTTTCTCACAGAATCTGCAGACAAAACTATTAAAAGATTGAGACATAATTTCTACATGAAAGCGAATAAACCGTATACATTATTAGCCCAGGCTCTTGAATCTAGTCATATCCCCTCCAAACCAATACACCTTAAAATCTCCAAAGATGTGTACTCCAATAACCCTATGAAAATTCTGGAAAAATGTAAAAAAACATTTATCCACTTTATACTCATCCAATAGTGAGCTGGATACCTCCAAGGCAAATTATTTATTTTTCCATATTTCTCTTCCGTCTTTATCTAAGACACAATGGGAAATACTGGAAGAATCGGTGACGAGTGATGAGGTGTCTAATGCTATCAAAGATCTAAAGTTGAATAAGAGACCTGGTCCCGACGGATTTTCTGCTCTTTATTATCGAACATTTGTAAACCTTCTTTCACCCATTTTAACTAGTACCTACAACTCTCTCCTGGAGGGACACTCGTTTAGGAAGGAAACTCTAACTGCTATTTTTTGATGATTATTACATGATTCCCAAACCTCATACAGATGATATTCTATGGTCCAATTATCGTCCCATTTCCTTGTTGAATTTAGATATTAAAATCTTAGCCAAAATTCTAGCCAAAAGACTAAATACAATAATCGGTAACATTATACATCGTGATTAAGTGGGTTTATCCCTATCCGTCAAGCCAGCGATAAGATTAGACGTGCAACTCTTTTATCTCATGCTGCTAAGACACATCGTATTCCTACTTGCTTTCTTTCTCTTGACATTAAAAAAGCTTTTGATACTATATCATGGTCCTACATGCAATTTACCCTTCATAAATGGGGATTTGGCCCACATTTTTTAAACTGGATCTCTGCATTATATTGTGAATCTAGAGCGTATATTAAATATGCAGGCTACAAATCGGAAACATTTCCTATACAAAGGGGCACTCGACAAGGATGCTCGCTTGCCCCACTTTTGTTTGCTTTACTTATTGAACCCCTGGCACAAAGAATCAGAACGGAACCCACCATTACTGGCACAGAATTAGCTGCTTGTCATCACAAGTTATGTTTATTTGCAGATGACATTCTCCTATTCCTATCTTCACCACAAGTATCTGCCCCTAATCTCATGATTATACTAAATAAATACTCATTCATATCTGGCTTGGAGGTCAATGTTAAAAAATCTACTGCATTGAACATCTCATTGGCTGAGACAGAAAGAATCACTGTACAAGATACATTACCCTTTAAATGGGCTGCACGTAGTCTTCCATATCTGGGTGTCCGACTCACTGCCAACATTTCAGACTTATTTGCTGCTAATTATGCAGCTTTATTAAAACTAACTATGAATTTGTTAGCTACCTGGTCATCCATACCATCCTCCTGGTTTGGGAAAATCAATATAATAAAAATAGCTATACTACCTAAATTCAGATATCTATTTAGAGTCCTTCCAATTCATATACCTGCCTATTTTTTAAGAATTGTACAACAAAAAGTACAACTTAAAGGAATATTAAACCAAGATTGCCTAGAAAAACTTTGTATCTACCTAAGATAATCGGAGCCCTGGGTTTTCCTAACTTTTCATTATACTACAGGGCTGCTCAATTGTCACAATTATCCAAGTATCATTCTACTGTAGAGATTCATTTATAGGTAACAATTGAAGCAGTGGATTGTGACCCTCTTCCCATAAACAATATCCTATGGCTGCGATCAAGTGACCGTAAAAATTTACGAAATCCAATAACAAAACATTCCCTATCTATTTGGGATAGGCATAAAATTACACATGGTCTACAGTCCACTTACAACCCACTCCTTTCTTTTCATAAAAATCCTGCTTTTTATCCAGCATGGATATCTCCCAGAACTTTTCGAGCCTGGTCTAAAGCTGGAATTTCATGTCTACATGATATGATCTCAACATTATCGATCCATCCCTTCCCAGAATTGTGTGAAATTTATTAACTTCCGCAATCTGAACTGTTTCACTACCTTCAAATCAAAAATGTTTTATTCCCACCATTTCAGTCCTAATTGTACTATCAATTCTCTCTCAAAATTTGAACACATTTGTTTAAAAAATCCACATGCCAAATGTTGAATTTCTACCATTTACTCACTCATTCTGATTCCAATTTGCCATCCTATGTTGCTAAATGGTAACAGGACCTTGATCGCACTATTGATATTACGGAATGGTCTACAATATGGTCTAACACTAAATCTACTTCATCAAACATTGTAGCACTTAAAACGTCATACAAGGTAATGGCACGTTGGTACTTGGTCCCTGCTAGACTCACTAATATTACACCTGACTACTCAGACTTGTGTTTTCATGGCTGTCCTGATCAGGGCACATAAATACATATTTGGTGGCATTGCCCAACTGCATATAAATTTTGGAAACAAGTATTTTCCTTAGCCTCGTAAATGTTTGAATAATCTATCTCCATACATGCGACAATGGCTCTTTTAAATTTAAAGCCAGACTCAATGACAATTGAAACTTTTCCTTCACCTCTCGACAGCCGCGAAACAGACAATTGCTAGGCATGGAAAATGCCTATGTTGAACATCACAGAGACCAAAACTAGAATGAGTCAATCATTATTACATGCCAAAATAGTTGCTTTGGATAAAAACAAACTGAAAGAATTTACTACTCTATGGCAATCATGGATTGTATATTCTCTCTCTAATGCATTTGACGATGGAGTACTCTCGTCCCGGTAATAATTGTTTTTGCACTTGTTTATATTACTGTCTGTTATTAATAATTTTGCCTCCGGATATGTACTTCTCCCCTCACCCATAACTCTTTCATTCTTTCTCTTTTCTTTTTTCTTTTAATGTTTAGTATTGCAGATGGATACCTTTAATTTTATTATTGTCACTATGACTATAAAGAAATACGCATTTATACTTTTTAATCTATAATAAGAATATACTTGTTATTTTTAGTTATTAATTGTTTGTTTAACAAAGGATTGTTCAGATTTCTTGAAAACAGAGTTTCTCCAGACATTATACCTAAACATATAGGTTTAATGCAGTATATATTGTAGTGGGACTATATTTTCTGTATGCATTTTGTGAAATTTATTCACATCCTCAAGAGAATATGAATGAATACTGTATTATGAAATATTTGTATCTCACATATATTTTTGGATCAAAACATGAATAACAAGCACCAGTATTTACTTACATTCATGTTGCATAGAAAATAGGCCTATAATAAAAAGAACCTCCTAGATTGATGCAAAGCTACGTATAGCATCAAAGAACACAATGGTTTAAAGTTTTTGTAAAGGTAAAAATAAAAAATACTGCACTGTCTCATTAAAATTAGTTTAATGTGATTTTTAATATTGGTATTTTATTTCTGGCTGCAAATGCTCTGATATACCTGATTGATCGTGCCTGTGTCACTGCTCTTAAAGTAAACTGACCAGGGTAGTATGGCAGGCAATCCAGGCTGCCAGGGTCAGTTTGTGTCTTGGATTGTCCCGCTTAAGATACAGGCGTGCTGTGTAAAAGCACAGTGTGCCTGTATCTTCCGTAGTCAGTGCAGAGCCGTCTCCCTACCCATTCATGCTCTTGGATGGGAAAAAGAGTAAGTGATGTCTGCTGCCTAGTCTGAGAGCGTTCCATAGTCATTGAAACACAGGCACTGGGCAGCAACGTCACTTCCGGTCCTGATGTAAATAAGCTGACACTGAACGTGCCCACCGTGCATCACTGCGATCACGTGATCTACAGGTATGAGGCTGGACAGTTCAGTTCAGTATGAAGCGCATTTAAAAAAAAATAAAGATCACAGCACATTCAAGCTTGATTTGGTGTTGTATGGTGTTAATACTAGCAAGGGTTACAACCACTTTAAGAGAGAGCCAAACAGGATACAAGGCCTCAAAAGAGCACCAATGCCAACAAACTATCTGCAAAAGTATCACAGCCTATTTTCAGTCAGTCTCCCAAAGGATCCCACAAAGTGTAAATATAATGGAATAGTACTCAGCCCATACCTGTCCCCCTAGAGTATTAAAGATGATATCACAAACCCATATATGTAATCTAGTAATAAAATAGTTGTCCAGCCACTGTTAACATATCAAGTTAGAAATACATGCTTATAGTTATGACTTCATGAATGATTCCATGGTGTTATAGAGTGTAGATTCCCAGTCAGGTTCTTCTAATATAATTCTGAAGCCATCATATTATCCCAGGCTATAAGGAATAGCGCATAAGAAAAAAAAAACAAATCAGTATGTTGCTACAAATTCTATAGTGAGGGAATGCTATTCCCTCCAGTCTATCCATCAATAACACAATTTCAAAGTGTAACATACCTATTTAAATGTCACATAGACTGTACAATCACTCATGATGTTGCCATTGGCACTATAATGATTCCAGGCCAGATTATGCCTTTCCTTTATGTCCCCCGTCCTGTCCATGGCACTGAACCAAACCACCAAGACCCCAGCCCCTGAGCACTCTGATGTCATTGTATTGCAGATGTCCCAAGATAAGGAGTAAATGCCACGTCAGACATCCTTACCACAAGGACAGATCCAGTGGTCACACATCACCACCCAGGGGAAGAGCTTGCATGTGCCTGGCCCATAACATAGGCCTGCTTATGGATCATAAGACCCCTTTTGTCCAAAAGACGCCAGCCTGACTGGGAATTTATACGGAATCATTCATGGGTCATCAAATCATTCCCTGCATCTATTACCTTTTGTACCACCCCTCTCCCTTTTAGAATGTAAGCTCTATGAGCAGGGCCCTCCAGTCCCTTCTGTATTGAACTGTACTGTGGTTGTGCTGTCCCCCCTCCTACATTGTAAAGCGCTGCATACACTGTTAGAGCTGTAAATACTACATTTTTCTGTATATCAGATACTTCAGTGTTCAGTTTATAATTCCATATAAGAGATTGCGATATCATCTTTAGTACCCTAGGATGACAGGTATTAGCTAAGTACTATTCTATTATATTTACATTTTTTGGAAATCCTTCTATGGACTGACTAAAAATATATTCTGACACTTTTAAAGATAGTAATATTAATATTCCCATCACAAACATTCCTGGAAAAGACTCAGAGGTAGTGGGTGCTGCAGCAACAACCAGGTGGAGACTGGAGACATCACAAGTCAATGTCAACATTTTCGGAGCTGCGCAGGACCCCTTCACATGCCTGACGAAGGGTTCCTCTGTGGCTCCAAAATTTGCACTTTATCCTTTGTAATGTGATCATTCTTCAATAAAATTTTCAGATGACATTGGATGATCTGTGGTGTGCTGGCAAACATGTATATTGACTTTTACAGATAGTTTGTCTCTGTGGCAGTTCTTTGCAATCATATTGTCTTGTACCCTATTTGGTTCCCTCTTAAAATATTGTGTCCTTTGATAAAACATGACACTTTGCTGAAATCTAGGAGGCTATTTTTTTTGTTATATGTCTATCTTCTATCCAACATAAATGTAAGTAAATACTAGTGCTTGCTATTTATGATTTGATTAAAAAAAATATGTACTGTATAGTACTAGTATTTCATCATACATTATTCCTCCTTAATCACCTGAGGAAGTGATTTCATTTCATGATATGCATAGAGAAAATATAGTCCCACTACAATGCATACTGTATTAAACCTACTGTATATGGTTAAGTACAATATTTGTAGGGCCTTATATTTTTATGTTGCCTCATTTATTGTATATCTGTTGTGTGCTGCACTTCAATAGCTGATCCACAGTTTGTGAGCCAATCAGTCTGCTAAACATTGCTGTCCTAGGAATTTACAAAGGTTTCTGTCCGTGATCAATTCTTTTTTCCTGAACACATTCATTTAGACTTGTTGAAGTGGCAAAGTTGTTCTTTAAAGCAGAACCTGTTTTTAACCCATCTGCTGCTGCCTCTGGTGCTTAGTAAAAAAAATGGTGCTGCTTTTTAGATTTGTTTTGCTTTCTTTCGCAAGATGGGCTTCTGAATTTTTATTAAAGGGCATTGAAACAGGCTCACTTTCTGTCTGTAAGTTGTCCTCCACAAGAATTACTCAGTATCTTGGACATGCCCCCAGGGCTTTAGAGGATATTAATCTCTGCTGTTGTGTCCTATGTGGTGCACAAAATTTCCAAAGAGCCAGTTTCATCTGGATAGAAACAGTTATTGCAGATCCCACCCCCTATGCATACTAAATCCGGGGCCTGGGACAGTTTATTATACATTGTTGTGTTGCTCTTCAAATGTGAATGCAGTATTGCTTCTCAGTGAGCAGAACTGACTCGCTGTGTTTCTTAATGTATAAAGGGAGAAATGGAAATTTGATCCTCTTAGGGGACTTTAAAGGGGACACCTACTCATAAGTAATAGAGTATAATAAAGAGTATAGTAGATGTAGGTATGATTGCAAAAGTTTGGGTGTTTATTGGGGTAAGGATACGGGTAAATAGGGGGTACAATAGATTAGGCATGAGGTACAGGATACAAGTTATAAACATGGAAACATGGCAATACAACATGCAAAAAGATCTACAATCATGGGACTCCAGGTGTGTATGGAGCACACACCCAGAGAGTACCCGACGCTTTTTGAGATAAAACTCTTCCTCAGGGGTGTCTGATAGGGATCAGCAAGCACAGAGGTATGTCATATTATGTTGCTTGGAGGGCATGTGTTACTGTTTTGTATCCAATGAAGCACTCAAAAGAAAGGGGGGGGTTTTTTGGTTTGGTTAGGGGGATAAAAAGACACACCACTGGACCTCCACGGATCGTTCGCCCCCAGTCCACGTCAGGCCCGTGACACCCAGAACCCGGCGGGGCAGCCTGAGAGAGAGCTCCCCAGCAGAGGACGCCACAGAGCCACCGTAGAAAAGAGTAATTGAAGTATGCTCCAATCTGGAGAGGGCCGAAAGAGGGCCCTTGCAGGCAGGAGACTGCAGGTCTCCAGAGGAGGGGTCTTGGTATTTCTTGAGGTCCGGCCTGATGAGCAAATGCACTGGTCCTGTGTGCTGTCCCAGACTGTATGCATCCGATTCCCTATGAGGGTAGCGGTGCCCCAGGGGGTGTGATGGCAGTGTGGGAGCAGTGGAGATGAATGCTCCAACAGGAGGTCCAGGCCAGGAGGTCCAACCTGGTGGTTGTAGCAGCGGCAAGCGGCGATGTGTGCCACACATCGCCGCTTGCCGCTGCTACAACCACCAGGTTGGACATCGCCGCTTGCCGCTGCCTGGCCTGACGTGGACTGGGGCGAACGATCCGTGGAGGTCCAGTGGTGTGTCTTTTTATCCCCCTAACCAACCAAAAACCCCCCCCCTTTCTTTTGAGTGCTTCATTGGATACAAAACAGTAACACATGCCCTCCAAGCAACATAATATGACATACCTCTGTGCTTGCTGATCCCTATCAGACATCCCTGAGGAAGAGTTTTATCTCGAAACGCGTCGGGTACTCTCTGGGTGTGTGCTCCATACACACCTGGAGTCCCATGATTGTGGATCTTTTTGCATGTTGTATTGCCATGTTTCCATGTTTATAACTTGTATCCTGTACCTCATGCCTCATCTATTGTACCCCCTATTTACCCATATCCTTACCCCAATAAACACCCAAACTTTTGCAATCATACCTACATCTACTATACTCTTTATTATACTCTATTACTTATGAGTAGGTGTCCCCTTTAAAGTCCCCTAAGAGGATCAAATTTCCATTTCTCCCTGAAAAATTTGGGATGTGGGTCCACCTTACTCAATAGACCAACATCGCACTGCCACCCCATATTTGACTTAATGTATAAAGTGATATTGTATGCTTTATTATCATCTTATACAGGAACAGAAAGGGGTATGTAAGGAACGTTTAGACTAGTGTCTTGTACTGTGCAATGTGATCTGTACTGCAAACAAATGTAACACACAGCATCTGATTTACTGTCTTCTACTGTTCAAATTTAATCGAGGCTGTATGTATTAGTTTAGATAGGCATAATGTCTGCTAAATGTCAATCAGTGTTGAGTGGGCATTACTGCAGTGATGTACTGGTTCAACCTGACCCCTCTCACATGCCAATGCACAGCAGGATGAGAAGACCAAGGATGGTCAAGTGACTTCTTTTTTCTCTCCATTTTGAAGTAGAACACCTTTAGATAAATGTGGAAATTGGGTAAGAAAGCTGCTCAACATACAGGAGGCAGTAGTAAAACATAGATTTCTGCAGACTGGAGTTCTGTTTAAATCCTGGTTGCCTTTTAGGAAAACGGTGTGAATTGCTGCAGATCAGACACGCAAACAATGTAATAAAGTGGTGATTCCTTTCATTCAGTCATTTGTCGATTTTGTATATTTAAAGATCTCTGTAAGTTGAATTGTGATGTTTAACTGACCAATTGTCAAAGATCTGGCTATTCTGTGCCTTATGTATACTTTTTAATCCTGTTGAGGATCAAATCACTGGTTATAGGTTGATTGCATACAGGGCAGCTGATAAGCCAGTACAACCAGTCCTGTTGTACAGGGCCTGGCCAGCGGGAGGGCCCATGCAGCTTCAAAGACAGTTCAGTAGAGAAAAACAAAAAAAACACTTTCTAATTTACACCCCCGCTTAGCTACTCCTACTAGTTTAGGGGGTGTTGTGTTAATACCATGGTCATAGCATAAAGAGGTGCAGGAGTTTCCAGACCACACCCCTCTGCTGCTCTCATTGGCTGGAGGAGAGAAGTCTGAGGATTAGCAGCGTGGGACAGGAGCTTCTGAGTTAAGAGACACGCTGCTGTGCAGGAGAGTTCTCTCTAATTTGTTCTCTCATATGGGAACAGATTAGAACAGGCACACTGACACTGCATCTGGCCTGGGAGGTGATGGAGGGGCTCTGATGCGATGGAGGGGCTCTGATGCGATGGAGGGGGCTCTGCTGTGGTGGAGGGGGCTCTGCTGTGATGGAGGGGGCTCTGGTGTGATGGAGGGGACTCTGCTGTGATGGAGGGGGCTCCGCTGTGATGGAGGGGGCTCTGCTGTGATGGAGGGGGCTCTGCTGTGATGGAGGGGGCTCTGCTGTGATGGAGGGGACTCTGCTGTGATGGAGGGGACTCTGCTGTGATGGAGGGGGCTCTGCTGTGATGGAGGGGGCTCTGATGTGATGGAGGGGGCTCTGATGTGATGGAGGGGGCTCTGATGTGAAATGGGGGACTCTGTCTATTGTTCTACTGACTGACCCCCCACATCTTCTGTCAGTTATACTGACTTTGCTGCATACTGTTAATATAATGCACATAAATAAACAGATTGTAAGTTTACAAAGTAAGACATGGGCACCTCTTGGCATCATTAACCTCTTCCCACCCATCTCAGCCCTTTCACTGGATCTTAAGGCAGGGGGCGGGGGCAGGGGTGGGGTTAAGGGTGGGGCTGAAGGGGGCCCCGTCAGGTAGGCTGCACTGACAAATATCATCCTATCTATATTATCATAATTTGAGTATTTTTTATTTGGTAGTGTATTGATATTTTTAATGTAGACTCTATCTTTCCTCAGCAAAGCTGTGTGAACCTGCTGACTGACACTGTGTAGCAGAAGCAGGCCACCTGTAGACATGTTAAAAGTAAAGGACAACACTAGTAAGTATCATTTTAGTTCTAATTTCTTTTTCTTTTTTTACATTAGTTATAAGGATGTTTTTAGCTCGTCATCAGCTGCGGCATAGAATGAATATTAAACAAAATGAAGTTACTTGCATAGAAGACTTTCTTCTGTCTGTAGAGCAGACGGGGCAACAAACCTACAGTTCCCTGGTTATCCAAAATGCAGCTGACATTGCTCGAGAAAAAGACAGACTTCACTCTGATTCAGAGGCTGCTAGCAACACAACAGTACTGGCTTTGGATAAGGAAGTCAATCCAAACAGGTAAATGGTTACAGGATATGAAAGAACGCAACACCTGTAGATAAAAATAATGAAGAAGATTTATTTGCTATTCATAAATTTGAAAATTTGAAAATCAGTTTATCTGAAATGTGGCTGCTTGACCACCAAGCACATTGTAAGGATATGCCCATATTTTAGTTTGGCAATTTTGACTAATTTCTAATATATAAGGCAAGCATCAAAGACATTTTCATTGGTTCACCTTTTTTTTACTTTAAATGTTACAGCAATGCCCTTACTGAAATTGTATTCTAGGGTTCCATTATATCTATATCACTGCCTACAGAATTTCTTTGAAATTTGGGGATAATCCGCATTAAATAAGAGTTGGCTTAAAAAAAGATTCAGAAATTACTGTTTTTTAATATTCGGCTCCCATTATCTTCATTGGGATTTGGATTCAGCACTTGCAATTCGGTCATGTTTGCATGTTGTTCACAAACATAACAAATCAGCGAAAGCTGTAATTTTGCTGGAAATTTTAACACACTTTATTTCTTCGTAAATGTAATTGTTTCTGTAGTACGTTGTATATATTACAAAGTTTTTTCACTTCACAGACAGCTTCATGGCATCCCCTTGGCATGTTATTTAGTATTATTAATTATTAATAATATTAAGTGTTAATAAAATCCCTGCTCCTCGCCAAATTCAAATTTTAAAAAAAATTATTACTTTGTTACATATCCCTCAGGGCAGTGCCAAGCCATTTTTTGACAATCCTCTACATATTGGTCCAGAAAATGGCCATTACTGTTTTTTAACCTTCAGCTCCAATTGAATTTGGATTCGGCACCTGAACCTTTCGTCATGTTCAATGAACCTGTCTCTAACCAAACCCAGGTACATTCAACTGATCACAAATTATAAGCTGAGTTTTTCTGTTCAAGTAAAGTGAAAAGTTTGAATGGCAGATGGTAAAAGGTTAGGTAAAAGCTCAATTAAAAACAGTGAAGTTTAAAAAAAAAAAAAAAAGCCTCATCAGATATTGTTGTTACCCTAGGACATACATTAAAAAAAAAAAAAAACAAGCAGAGACAAGGACAGGGCTGGCTAAAGCATACTAAATGCATATTGTCTTGGCTATTACCTTTCTGTAATTATATTGCATATTCCTGCGTTCTCTACTCAGTACTCTTGTAAAAAGAAAATAAAGAATTTATTAAAAATATAAAAAAAAAACAATCATCCAAGCTACAAATAATAAAAAAGTTTGCTCTAAATAACAATGCCTAAATAGAAGCATGGTTCCTATTTCATAGGGGTGTCCACACTGGGACATCAATTCATTTCACTCCCATCTAAGGGCAGTTCATTTATTTGGCTACAGTTGTATGCCATTGACAAAAAGGGCAATGGAATTTCTTAGCTAGCCACATAAAGATCTGGTCTGATCATTCTCAATCATTTTAGCTAAGTATATGTCACTGTCAAGTAAGACAGATTGAAACAATGGTATTAATAATGGTGTCTATAGTGGCAATCCTGAGAACAGTGCTGAAGTGGAGACAAATGAGACACCCAGGTTGCTGAGCTGGCATAGGTGTAGATTTTACATTTTATAGTTAGATTTTTTGAAAGCTGAACTCTGGGCAAACAAAAATGAAAGCAGCTCTGTAAAAATTAGCTTGATAAATTGTTTTTATTTAACATGTGAGCAGTGTAAGGTTCCTAATTTGACTTGATATCAGCCTCTTACAGTACTTGTATAGCAAAACTCAAGGCAGGGGAAAAATGAGCACAGGAAACTAATAGGATGTGTCGCAGTGCAAGGAACATGATGATAGGAGGAGAGAGCAGAGTTGACAGAGAGTGTGCTTATTGCTGTTCTGCTTCTCCTTTCATTGTCCAGTTAAGTGAAAGTGAAACTGCAATGAAGAAAGAATAGGTCCACTCCCATGCCAGACAGGACTATCTGGTGTGGCAGATCTGTCTGAATATCAGGGCTGAATTACTATTATTATATAGGATTTATATAGCTCCAAAAGTTTGCGTAGCACTTTACAACATAAAGGGAGATAATACAGCAACAATACAATTCAATACAAAAGGATTAGGAGAGCTCTGCTCCTGGGAGCTTACAATCGAATAGAGAGGGGCTGGTGGAACAAAAGGTAACTGTGAGGGATGAACTGATGGGAGAAATAGAAAATTTGGTTGTTAGCTGAAGGCAGGGTAGGCTTCCCTGAAAAGATGAGTTTTAAGGGAGTACCTAAAAGTAGACAGAGTAGAAGATAGCTGGACAGATTGGGGTAGGAGTTCCAGGGGGTTGGAGAGGCTCTGGAGAAGTCCTAGATATGAGCATGGGAGGAGGAAACAAGGAAGCTAGAAAACAGGAGGTCTTTACGGTTTGGGTGATATTTGGAGACAAGAGTGGTGATGTAGCTGGATAGCTAGACATAAAAATCTTTTTGACAGTTATAACAACTCTCATAGGTGTATTTCATCTGTCTAGTTAGCTGTTTTCCAGAATTCAATTCTAAAGTTTTGTAAGCAATACCATTGGAAATTCTCTTTATTTTAGAAATGAAGACATGGGTAAAAGGATGTTGAAAAGCACCTTTGGAGGATACCGTTCTACACCTAACTTGTTTCATTCAGATTCCATTACAATTCCACTAAGTGTGGGTAGCTTGGCACAGTCTGCACCTGGAACATCTGGCAGATCCATGTCTCTGCACACAGTTTTAAGTTTAGATGACAGTGGTAATCTACAGTCACCTCGAAAACAACCTCCTCCAAAACCAAAGAGAAACCCTACTACAAGATTAAGCGCTTCTTATGAAGCTGTTAGTGCGTGTCTTATTGCTGCAGCTAAGGATCTTGATAATGATGGTGAGAACTATTTCCATGGACTTTTAAGAATATACAGCACAAGTAGTCATGTAGCATCAATAGTTAAAATTAAAACTACTGAAACACAATGTATGTTGTTGTTACACAATTTATGTTTGTTTTAGAACAATAAAATGTTCATTTGAAAGTAATGTAATTATTTGATAAGTTGCTTTTCAAGTATGCATATAAATAAAGGGTTGGGGTAAGGTTTGACTAGAAGAGTGCTTTGAATATAGTATAGCATAATTAACCACTTCAGCCCCGGAAGGATTTGCCCCCTTCCTGACCAGGCCATTTTTTGTGACACGGCACTGCGTCGCTTTAACTGGCAATTGCACAGTCATGCAATGTTGTACCCAAACAATATTTATGTTCTTTTTTCCCCACAACTAGAGCTTTCTTTTGGTGGTATTTGATCACCTCTGTGTTTTTTTTTTTGTTGCGCTATAAACACAATATTTTGTACTTTTTGCTATAATAAATATCCAAAAAAAAAAAAAAAAGTCTTCATTAGTTTAGGCCGATATGTATTCTTCTACATATTTGTGGTAAAAAAATTGCAATAAGCAGATATTAATTGGTTTGCACAAAAGTTATAGCGTCTACAAAATAGGGGATAGATTTATGGCATTTTTATGTATTATTTTTATGGCGGTGGTCTGCAATTTTTATCGGGACTGCAACATTGTGACGGATATGTTGGACACTTTTGACACTTGTTTGGGACCAGTGACATTTATACAGCGATCAGAACTAAAAATAGCCACTGATTACTGTATAAATGTCACTGGCAGGGAAGGAGTTAACACTAGAGGGCAAACAAGGGGTTAACTGTGTTCCCTCGTGTGTGTTCTAACTGTGGGGGGCATGTGGCTGACTAGAGGAGGGGAGAGATCATTGTTCCTACTTAGTAGGAACACACAATCTCTCTCCTCTCAGCTGACAGAACTGGGATTTATGTGTTTACACACACAGATCCCAGTTCTTGCTCTGTCACAAGTGATTGCGCGCGCCTGCTACAGCATCTTAAAGAGCCGACGTATAGCTATGACAGCTCACGCAGGGGAGCCAACCTGCCACAGTATAATTGCAGCTGCTGGTCGAGAAGGGGTGAAACCCACTTTCAGGTTTTCTTTTTGTTTTTTTAATCTGTGTCTCTTTTAGGAGATTTGTCTTTGCGTCCTGCCTTCTACAGCCAACAAGAAATGAAAGGAGATTTCCCTAAAGTAGTAAAAATTCACTCTTAGACAGTTGTCGCAGGAACAAATGCCCCAATTGGAAGGTTTCCCTTTTTCTCCTATTCTGGTGATAACTCAGAGTTCTGGGTTTTCCCATTACTTTGGGTTTTTCCCATTACTTTGTATCCTCCTAATTGTGGCCACCAATGCATGAAAAATGGAGTGAGTTTCCCTAGTTGGATTATAGACAGCAGTAAAAGCCTAACAGGGGTTCTTAGGAAGCACTACTTTATTAAAAAAAAAAAAAAAAATTTTGGCTTTAGACACACTTTAATACATGTTTTAAGGTTTGCTTATCATCTGTCCTCTCATCTCACTCATTCTCTCTTCTCCTCCTCCCTGTCTTCCTTTTCTCTCTCTCCTTCTTTCTTTCCCTTTTCTTCTTCTCCCTCTCTTCTGCTCACTCTATTCCCCTTCCCCTTCTTTCTTACCCCCTCTGTTCTTCTCTTTCTGTTCTATCACTTCTGTTATCCTCCTCTTTATATTCTCTTCCTCCCTCTTTCTTAAACTAGTATATTGTTTTCCTGTTTTAGCTCTCTATCGGCCAAGACCGCATAGTGATGATTACAGCACCATGAAAAAAATTCCACCACCAAAACCAAAGAGAAGTCCCAATACAAAGCTGAGTGGCTCCTATGAGGAGATATCTGTCCATAGATTTGGTGAAGTGAAATCATTAAGTGTGCTAGTCAGAAAATGCAGTCGGGATATGGGAATCATGCAAAGAGCTGCCTCTGCAGATGGACCACATCCAGGGATGTTATCTGTATATATGTCACAGGAAGAAGATGATAATGAACCTGTGTATATAGAAATGGTTGGTAATGCTAAGAAGAGTTGTCCACACGAAGCCTGCAGTCCAGAACAAGGAGAAGCTGTATATGAGGAAATGAAATATTTCAATCCTGATCAAATAAATAGAAACACTGTGCAGACCAGTGCCTCACAAACTTTTTTGTCAAATATGAACTTAGTTGATGGCTGTGCCATAAGTAAAAAAGTGGATGGCCAGTGCAGGGAAACGTATGACATACCAGCTCCATTTCCAAACCTCCTTCCTCATCGACCTCCTCTGCTGGTATTTCCTCCTGCCCCAGTTACTTGTTCTCCTGCATCTGATGAGTCCCCCTTGACTCCATTAGAAGTAATAAAACTTCCTGTACTTGAAACCAACATAAACTTTTCTATACAGCCGGAATGCTCAAGTCCAATATCTCCTCAGTGTGCAAAATATCAAAAAGGGGACAGTGAAAGACCATCATCACCAGCACAGAGTGCACTTTGTGTTACAAGCAAGATGTCCCCACCTTCTACGCCTCCATTGCAACCAACCTCCGCTTCTTACAGTTCGACTACACACTTTACTTTTCCCACTGAGACTCCATATGCCTTGTTAGTTAATTCTACAAAGAGGTCTCTTCATACAGATACTCTAAAAACGCTTTGTAGACCTAGTCCTTCTGTAACTGATAGTTCTTCTAGCACAGTGACCAAATTGCCCTTTTCTTCACCGGTAAAAATTCCAAGGACTATTCAAACTAAATCTCCTTCTGTGTTTCCAGCCAGTGTAACCAACATTAGCAATGTGACAAGTCCTCTGGATGAGCTAACAACCCTCTTTAACTCAGGGAGGAGTTTACTGAGAAAATCGGCAGCTGGCAGGAAAATTCGTGAGCTGGAAGGTATGAAAGAAATACAGTGACTTTTTTGTAAAATTTTGATATTAATTTTTACTTTATTTGACACTTCAAGATTGATTCTCAAAAAATAATGCAGCAGTTGCACAATGTAGATAGTCAAGTTTAATTTTTCATATAAGGCAAAATATCTAAATTATTTTACTATAATTTTCTCCAATGTTTGTAATTTCGTATTTATGCAATTTATTACATTATTTGAGTGCCATTGGTTGTGTGCCTTCAGGCTCAAGTGACACAAATCTAGCCCTGATAATCTATTGTTTGCTGTGGTAAATTATATTTTTATATTATACTGTATATTCCATTAGGAATTCTTTCAGTCAGCTTTAACTCTTTAATTTAAAAATTACACCTGTATCCCAGACCTAGTATGCTGGGTATTTCAGCAACTGCAAGGCCTTTTGTTCCCACCAATGCCCAGGAAGGCAGGGTTAATAAAATGTTTACAAGTTGGATAGACATGTATGGCTGACTGTAGATGCTTTTCATATGCTTTGTGCCATGAATTTGTATTGAGATAACCCCTCTGCTCCATATACACTTTTGCAGAGGCATCTATGAATCATTACACTAGACTTTACAGGTTTCGTTCCACATATTTATCAAGACTGATTGGCTGGATGAGCCCAGTGTGTTGGAGGAATACCAGCCTGTTAAATTACAAAATCAATCTTTCCGAATTTAAATTGCTGAACATTAATATTCCCACCTAATGATTGCCCACCATACTTTCAAACTTCCACTTTAATATGACAACTCAGAAAAAAATGCAATACCTTGGAGTCCATGTCACCCTGGCATTTTCAGACATTTTTCAGGTGAAATCCCCCTCCCTTAACAACAATAAAACAAGACCTTAAAAGATGGAAAATTGAGATATGCACTTAATGTGACAAAGGCAACATGCTGCAAATGAATAGAATGCCCCTTAATACTGCAAATGCTCCCCTATGACAATACATCCTACTTTTCTCCACTCTATTAAAAATGAATTTATAAATTTTTGGGGGGGGGCAAAAAAAGAAAACATTCAGCATAGCACACTACATACTTTGCTTGCCAAGGGGACTTGGATTTCAAGACTATGTGCGCTATGATCAAGCCATACACCTTGCACAAATATTTGACTGCTGCAAACATTCAATGTTTAACAAATGAGTAGCTATAGAACAGGAAGCCTCCAACATCCCTCTGTCAGCCTTACATAGATCTTTAAAAATCTTCCTCTTGGAGTTTAATTTCCCTGTCTGATAGGCACAACACTAAAGGTAGAACAAGCAATTAAATTTTTTTGTCTCTCTCATTTATATACTTCACTAATGACACCAGTCATGGGGAACCCAGATTTCTCCTTGCATGCAAAACTGGCAATACCTAGTTGGCAACAAAATTAGACTTTATCACTTCCCAAGGGTCCTCATGACCTATATCTGAGATACAAAAAAAATGGTTCCCCTCTAAAGAGATGGCGAGCCATACAAATGTGACATTCATCAATTTCTTGAAAACCCTGACTTCCTTGAAAACTTGTGCCCAGACCCTAAGCCCTCTTTTATTCACTTGCTGATGACTGCTATCCATGGTTCTGAAACTGTATAAACACAGTTCTGTACCATAAATTGAGAATAATTGTAATCCAATAGTAAACTGAATGACCGCACTCCAGAATGCAAGGAAAATGCTTTATTGCGTAAAATCATCCAACACCAAAAAATATTTTTACAGCAGCATCATGATTTACATGGAGGAGAGCATGGTTGATGCGTTTCACAAATTTATTCGCTTAGTCATAACCAATAAAACCACAGCACACTAAAAAATATCCTTTTTTATTTTGTTAACTGTTTACCGTTCCAGATTGGATCAAAGCCAAATATAGGCAATAATGGTAATGGAACTAGGTGAATCCTGTTTAAAATCGGCAAAAACCATTGATACAGAGAATGTGGAAAATTGGTTGAAAATGGGTAAATGTTGTGCCCAGTTCTCTTTGAATTAATGTTAACAACACCTCATTGACTCACATTGGATTTAATATTTTGTTTACTCAGATCAGTAGACACAAACTTACTGTGAAAGTGAAAACAGATCTCTGCAAAATAGTTTAAATTCATTACAATGAAAAATACTAAATAACTGATGTCATAAGAATACATCTTCCTTTCAAATGACACAGCTAAATCATCACTGGTGTTGACAATTCTTTCCCATAAACGCATAGGGGGTTAATTACAAAAGGCAAATCCACTTTGCACTACAAGTGCAAACTACAAGTGCAAACTACAAGTGCAAAGTGCACTTGAAATTGCACTGAAAGTGCACTTGGAAGTGCATGTGGTGGTGTCCCTCGCACTATAAAGAGTAAAGGAATATGTCTAGATCTTAATAAAGATATATAGTAAATAGATAGACAGAGCAAACGAAATGTGTAAAATAATATGCGTGAATGTAAGGTGATGATGTCTCTAAGGACTGCAGCAAAGTCTAAAGTGTTCACACTACACTCAACAAACTAAAGACGGTAAAGGGACTTCGCGCTTCAAACCTATCACATGAATAAGTGACGGTATTTTGACCTATAAAAAGTGCAGCTATAGTGACTAAAAACATAAACATCAACTGTGAGTAAACACAACAGTGAATAAACACACACAATAGTCAACAAAATAATCCGAAAGTGCTAATGACACAGATGCTCTTTATAAGTGAAAAGTTCATAATGTTCTCTTCTTAAATAAAAGTTCAAAATAATATGTAACTGTAGCTGGGATCCAGTATGTGGGACAATACAGATAATCTTTTAATGGGGGGTCCGGTGAATCCGGGCTCTCTAATCTCTCACCTTAAAAAAGCGAATATAGGCATCAGGTGTCTGCTTTAGAAGGTCCTGTGTGGTGCAGTACATTTAGTGATCCGGGTAATGTGCCTCTAGTGGTTGGATAATCCTCCCGGTGTACACATGCCTATACAAGTAGAGAGAAGGAGAGAGGAGGGAAGGAGGGGTTGCCCATCTTGGGCATGCCCCTTATTAAATACCTTGGAATGTCTTCTTTCCAAAAAGGGGTCATTTCAATGTGGTTGGATAATCCTCCCGGCGTACACATGCCTATACAAGTAGAGAGAAGGAGAGAGGAGGGAAGGAGGGGTTGCCCATCTTGGGCATGCCCCTTATTAAATACCTTGGAATGTCTTCTTTCCAAAAAGGGGTCATTTCAATGACCCCTTTTTGGAAAGAAGACATTCCAAGGTATTTAGTAAGAGGCATGCCCAAGGTGGGCAACCCCTCCTTCCCTCCTCTCTCCTCCTCTCTACTTGTATAGGCATGTGTACGCCGGGAGGATTATCCAACCACTAGAGGCACATTACCCGGATCACTAAATGTACTGCACCACACAGGACCTTCTAAAGCAGACACCTGATGCCTATATTCGCTTTTTTAAGGTGAGAGTTTAGAGAGCCCGGATTCACCGGACCCCCCATTAAAAGATTATCTGTATTGTCCCACATACTGGATCCCAGCTACAGTTACATATTATTTTGAACTTTTATTTAAGAAGAGAACATTATAAACTTTTCACCTATAAAGAGCATTTGTGTCATTAGCACTTTCGGATTATTTTGTTGACTATTGTGTGTGTTTATTCACTGTTGTGTTTACTCACAGTTGATGTTTATGTTTTTAGTCACTATAGCTGCACTTTTTATAGGTCACAATACCGTCACTTATTCATGTGATAGATTTGAAGCGCGAAGTCCCTTTACCGTCTTTAGTCACTTGGAAGTGCAGTCGCTGTAAATCTGAGGGGTAGATCTGAAATGAGGGGAAGCTTTGCTGATTTTATTATCCAATCATGTGCAAGCTAAAATGCTGTTTTTTATTCTCCTCGCATGTCCCCCTCGGATCTACAGTGACTGCACTTCCAAATGCACTTTTAGTGCAATTTCAAGTGCACTTTGCGCTTGTAGTTTGCACTTGTAGTGCAAAGTGGATTTTCTTTTAGTAAATAACCCCCATAGTTAGTTAAACTGAGATTATTGTATGTAGTTAAGGGGTTTCCAGTGATTTTAGTATAAATACACATTTACCTTGATTCTGACTCACCAGAAGTTGGATCTTATAGTCCACCTTCTGGTGAGTCAGAATCAATGTATAAACATCAGAATTGGGAAGCGCAGATCCAGGAGGTGACAAGGAATCAACTGGGGATGGAATCCATGTGAAATTTAAAACTGTTTATTGCTGATAAAACATTTAACCAATACACAGTACAAATGGGAAAAATCGTCAGAATGGCCAAACTCACTGTGATAGTGCCAGCAATGGAGCCAAAGGTCGTAGAGAAATGGCTGTCCTGCTTCCGTGAGGGCAATGGACAGAGTGGGCTGCAGACCAAAAATGGGAAGCATGGAAACGCTTTACAGCAGGTGGGAGTGGTGACCATATCCAAAGCCGGGCTACATCAGGGAGAGGAAAGGCTGAGCACAGATCCAGGAAGCATGATCACTTCATGACCAGAGTGGAAGATGACAGGACCACTGCAGCGGACAGTAAGACCAGAGATGGATGCTGGAGGGGCAGCGGGAATGAGGCTGAGCTGCAAGGTGTTTGGACACCACAGAACTCCTCTGCAGCCGTGTCACATGCTCCGACAGCAGGCAGACATCGGGAAAGCCTGATGGATCAAATGGTTTAGAGCAGGGGATGTGGTGTGTATCACAGCAAGTGCCAGAGCTTGAGAGGTATACGATCAGCAGCTCTGCCATCCCTCACTCTGGTCATACAGTGATTGTGCTTCCTGGATCTGTGCTCAGCCTTTCCCCTCCCTGATGTAGTTATGGTCACCGCTCTCAGCTGTTGGAAAGTGTTTTCAGGCTTCCCATTTTTGGTCTGCAGCCCCTTCTGTCCACAGCCCTCACAGAAGTGGGAAAGCCATTTCTCTACCACCTTTGACTCCATTGCTGGCACTATCATCGTGAGTTTGGCCATTCTGATGATTATACGCCTACACTATGAAGATAAAAGAACACATCAAGATCTGATTAAAAAGTACAAAATGGAATTAAAGAAATGTATCAAAAGTTATCAAATAAACCTTGAAATTCAGTTAAATCGCTAGTTAAGGGATGGAAAGAGTGTGGCATAGTCAAGGGGTGGAAAGAGTATGGCACAACTCTAAATCTACAAAGAACAGATAGTAAGGTAGTAAGTAAAGTACGGAATCATTAAAATAAGGAGGCTAGTGAAGGAGGCAATAAGGAGGCCTGTGAAATTCCTGAAAGAAATATAGACCTATATGGCTGAAATTGGTTAGACCAGTGGTTCTCAACCTCAGTCCTCAAGTACCCCCAACATTTCATGTTTTAAAGTTTACCTTTACTTTGCACAGCTGCCTTAAATCAATATCAATGACTTGGTATTGATAACAGCTATTTTATCTAAGCGAAGTTACCAAAACATGGCCTGTTGGGGGTACTTGAGGACTGAGATTGAGAACCACTGGGTTAGACTATGCACACAACTGTTGCCTGGCTACTTCACTAGTTGCTGCTTTGTGGATGAGAAACAAAATGAAATCCATTGTGTAATAAAACACACATGACATTAGTTTGCCATAAGAAAAATCCTAAGAGACCCTGAAGACAAGTTAGTCGAATATTCTATCATTCACCCCCCTTTTTTATCCTGGTGGCCACTGTCACCAAAACAGAAAGAGTAAATTCAAAATTTTGAAGTTGTCATCAGAACAAGTGAGGCTAAACCTGTTTGGGTGGCAAATGTACAAGAGCAGCATTTCTCTCACTTTGAAGTGGAATCTTCCCAATTGGACACACGGCAAAAAATAGCATGACAGGGCTTTTAATCATTCCCTACTTTATCCAAAACTGAAAAAAATGTATGGCTCTATATATACTTTCATAACACCAATGCTAATGTCCTGGAATAGCCAAGTCAGGATCCAGAGCTCAATCCAATATGAAATATGTGGCTGGATTGAAAAATACTATTTTCTCACAATCCTTATGCAACCTGACAAAACTTTGGCAGTTTTCCAAAGCGGAAAGAGGGATATTTTCAGTGTTTAGATATGTGAAACATATGCCTGTGCATTTTCTATGATTTTTAATTGTAACTAATTTAAATTACTTTGTAGATATATGTTTTCAATTTAGAATAGTCTATTTCTGTTGGTCAGTGTAATAAAAAAAATAAAATTAAAAAATAAAATAAACCCCTAAAGACACAACAAAAAAAGCAAATCTAAAGACTAACGATATGTAAATATAACTGTTTCTCCCCCCCTCCCCCAAGCTGATGCAGAAAATAATGGTCATTTTGTGAATGTATAGCCGGTTGCTGCAAAACAGTACACCTTTGTATTACATCCTTCATAGTATAATGAATATTATTTTATGCATCAGCTGGGGAAGGGGGGGTATTGACATTTTATATATGGCTGGAATTCCGCTTTAAGCCCTCTGTAGTTTAGTGTTCTATTAAGAAAAACCATTAAACCTTCCAGAGGTGTGAATTGTTAAATGTGGTTTTAGCGTCCTAATTTTAGTCTTTGTCATAAATATTTTGAATCAGAAAAGGGCTGGCGACTCGGATGCTCTTGAATAAAAGTCCTTTATTTGGGTACATGGGTACAGTCAAAACTGACGCGTTTTGGCTAAGAAGCCTTCATCAAAGCATACATGTTAAGTAAGCACTCCAGATGGGGCAGGTGCACCCTAATCAGAGCAATCAAAACAATTAAAACCACATGGAGAAAAGAAAGAGAGAAGCACAGCAGGCATATGAGGGACATAACATGAACAAATAAGGCATATTCAAATTGGTGCAATAAATGTATCAAACATTGCGATTATGTTAAAAAAAGAGATTTATGTCCATCCTATCATTCAAACCAAACGGTTTTCTAGTATTGAGGGTATGGATCCACCACACTTCACGTTTAAGCAAAATACGATGAGTGTCACCTCCTCTTGGGAGTCTTTTAACCTGTTCAGCACCAAAAAAGGAAAAAGTGTCACAATTACCATGATGGAATTCCTGGAAATGTTTTGACACATTTGAGATATTTTCAGCAATAATATTTGTAGTGTCATTCCTATGTTCCGAGATTCTAAATCTAACGGGTGTATAGTGCACCCAACATATTGTAGACTGCAGGCACTACACTGAATAACATATGCCACTGATTTAGAGTTGCAGTTTATGTTGTTTGATGGTATGTTTTCTTGGTAGAAAAAGAAAAAACAGAGGTGCTTTTTTTTATGTCTATGACACTGCCTACAGGTGTTGTGCCCACACATGTAGGAACCTACAGTGGAAAGCCAGGTCTGTGATTTGTTTGACTTCTGAAAGCAAAAAAAGCTGGGTGACAGCATACTTCCTAAACTGGGGGCCCTTTTACTGGAAAAATGGCAACCCCCCTGGATAACAGAGTACAGATCCTTGTCAGCATACAAAATGAGGAGATGTTCTTTAAGAATCACAATGATTTTGTTGTATTCTAAAGAAAATGTAGTGACAAAATTAACTTTATTTCTATTGTAATCACTACACTGTTTGTGTTTATTTGTGCCATTATTCTGAATCATCTCCACCCGATCTCTGTGAAATGCTATATTTTTACTTTTACCTATTGATCGTGTATTAAAGCCCCTTTTTTTGAGTCGCTTTTGAATCTCTGTGCGTTCTTGCAAGAGATCCTAAAACACCCATCTCCTTACCTTCATCCAATAAGTGTAACATTTTTTGTTGTATAGTTGTTGTGGGATCAGAACTGAGGGGGGAGATATGTGATGTGATCTTCCAGCTGCCTGAGTGCTTCCTGTTTGTAGCTAGCAGTATCTAGGATCTCTACAGTAACCTCCTTATCTGCCTGGCGAATCACTATGTCAGATCTAATTTTTAAGGCATTTAAGGATATGGTTTCTTGCTTTTTCAAATTAATTTTATTTCTATTATTGTCCTGTTGACACGATTCCTGCAATTTAACCAATTCTGATTCCACAACATTCTGAAACGAATCCACAATGTAATTTCTGTTTTGAACAGGGTAAAAATATTTATCCCCATGTTAATGTTTGATTCCTGTATACCAAAAGATCCTCCCTCTGATTCTGCTTGCAGACTCTCCAATACAGACCTTGCTACTAAATAATCAAATCTGAAGGAGGTGGTCTCATTTTAAACATTGTGACACACTGTGGATTCGCTATCAGAAGGTATATCCTTGAAATGTTTCCTAAGCATTAGGTTTGTTACAAAATGATTGATATCCAGTATGATGGAAAAAAGACAAAAATGTGTACTGGGGACAAAAGACAAACCCTTAGACAAAACAGAAAGTTCATGCTGGGATAATACAATGCCTGACAGGTTAAATACATTGTTAGAAAAGTCTGTACTTAGTTCTGTGTCTTCTTGGCTTTCCTTGGATATCTTCGGTAGCCTGTGTTGTTTGTATGATGACCCCCGCCTCATCCTCTTTTTCCTCTTTGATCCGGTGGCTCTGTTGATGTTTGAGGATTTGTTTCGGACTACTGTAATGGCTCCTCTCTGGAAAAAAATGAGCTGACTGAACCCAGAGGAGGCAGGAGACTGTTGTTCAGCTGTGTCAGAAAATTCTGACTGTGTATCCTCCGGTGAGCTGAAGTTAACTCTTCTGTCACCTCCTGATCCCTGTTCTTTTTAAGAATAGAGTGAGGGAAACTTTTATTTTTTGTACGTATGTAAACAATCCCATTTTCATAATCTTTTAAGTCCCGTAGATATTTCGATCTCTTGATCTCCATAATCTCAGTCTCTAAGTTAGAGATTTTGAGCTGAAGATTGGTATTGAGATCATTATATATAGAGAGCGATTGATATTGCAAAACACACTCCTTCAAAGAGACTATGTTCTTGTTGACATCTACAAGGAGTGTCTCTTCATATGATGAACTCAAACGCATTAAGTCAAATGAACATTTAGAGAGGATGTCATTCCATTCTGTGAGGAAAAGATCAGAGTAAACTGTAGAGGGAGATTTCCTAATCCGCAGACCTCTGGGCACCATACACTCTACAATATATTGCTGAAGACCTGTGCAATCCCACCAAAGCCGCATTTCTTTCTTCATTAGAGTTTTAAATTTTTCAAAAACGGACTTACATTGGGCTTCTGTTGTTAAGTCTTTGTCATCTTTAGTAAAGACTTGCGACAATTTGAACTGCCAGTCAGAAGATGTGAATGTTGCCTGCTTGCTCATTCTCCAAAACTGTACCCGATGCTGTATCCATAATAAATCATCAAATGATAAAAGAGCAACACTTAACACTTAAATAATAATGCAAAATGGGAAAAGCAAGAACGGGTAATGAAATAATAAATATTTTGGGTTGCAATAGGTTTTATACATGCCCTTCTTGTGCCGGCTTGATTGTTTATACAGTAGGTACAATATCTCACAAAAGTGAGTACACCCCTCACATTTTTGTAAATATTTTATTATATCTTTTCATGTGACAACACTGAAGAAATAACACTTTGCTACAATGTAAAATAGTGAGTGTACAGCTTGTGTAACAGTGTAGATTTACTTTCCCATCAAAATAACTCAACACACAGCCATTAATGTTTAAACAGGAGATTATTGTTGTTTTATTAATGTTTAAACCGCTGGCAACAAAAGTGAGTACACCCCTAAGTGGAAATGTCCATGTTGGGCCCAATTAGCCATTTTTCCTCCCCGGTGTCATGTGTCTCGTTAGTGTTACAAGGTCTCAGGTGTGAATGGGGAGCAGGTGTGTTAAATTTGGTGTTATCGCTCTCACTCTCTCATACTGGTCACTGGAAGTTCAATATGGCACCTTATGGCAAAGAACTCTCTGAGGATCTGAAAAAAAGAGTTGTTGCTCTACATAAAGATGGCCTAGAAGATTGGCAAGACCCTGAATCTGAGCTGCAGCATGGTGGCCAGGACCATACAGCGTTTTTTTTTTTTTTTTTAATCAGATTCTTTTTATTGATTTTTAAAACATAAGAAGAGAAAAAACTCTTCCTTAAAACAAAAACAAAAACATACATCAAATTACGTTACCAAGGACATATTATTATCCAAATATACAGTCAATCAGCTTATGTTTCCTGCAATTTTATGGTATATATAGGCTTACAATCAGTCTATGAAAACAAATCTTTACATATCTATACCAATTTCAGCTTTACCTCATATTTTCTATAATTAGTAAGTGTGTCCTTTTAGTACTTTGTACCCCTACTCCGCTCCCGGTCCTTCAACGGACAATCGGTCGGTGTAGAGGTACCTCTCCCCCCTAAACAATGGGGGGGGGGATAGTGTCTGCTTTCTTCTTTTAACTAATATATAATTAAAACCTTATAACTCGTCACCGCAGAGTAAGACAACTTCTCATCAAAATTATTGACAGTTTGATCTATATTCTGAGTCCCTATGACATCATAGTATCCTGTATCCATTCAATGTCTCACATTCCATGAGAGAATTGACTCAGTTCGCTTAGTCATTTGGTGCAGTTGCTAGTTGTGATCCAACCCCCGATATTGGAGGTCTGTGGCATATGAACTCAGATGATGCAGTATAAGTTCTGAAGTGTAGAAAATGTATTGCGTGACTTGTACCATGTGTCTCACTCTGCAGATTTGCAACCATCGACAAAGCAAACTTGCTTTGCGACAAAAATATATAGCGCCCATTCAACCAGGGCTTAAAAACGGAAAAAAGAAAAACAAACTGAAATAAAGTAACTTCCATTGGAAAGCCTTCCATTGGTGCCCCGCAGGGCGTTTGGTGGGGTAATAAAGAGGGCTGGGACCTTGTGCCCATAAAGTCCTAAACGATAGGGGTCACTGGTAAAATAAACCAAAAAAAAAAAAGTCAGTTGTGACTCTCTGCGGGCTCCATTTTATCTAAGGTGAGCATAAAGAATCAATGTACGGGGTTCATGCGTTGTGTCATCCTGGTTCATTTCCATGCACGGCTGCCTGCAAATGCCTCTCGTGTCTGTCCAGCCAATTGGTAGCCATCATAGGATTTTCAAAAAAGTGCACCGTGCCCTCAGCAACCACTCTCAACTTGGCAGGGTATAGCATAGAATATATCACAGAGAGAGCACGCAGTCTCTTTTTGACCTCAGTATATTTTGCTCTTTGTTTCTGCACAGCCGCTGAGAAATCAGGGTATATTGATACTCTGGCAACCTGAATTTCCATATTGGGTTTCTGTCTGGCCAAGCGAAGTATACTATCCCTGTCCTTGTAATGTAGTAATTTCAGCAAAAATGGTCTGTCGTTGCCCCCTGGTGGCGGTGGACAGAGTGGCACTCTATGGGCTCTTTCAACAGAAAAGAATGGTGTAAGGTTATTTCTCCCAAATGTGTCAGCTAGCCAGGTTTCAATAAAATCAGTGGGGTTTTTTCCTTCAGCTTTTTCAGGTATACCGACAATGCGAATATTTGACCTTCTCAATCTGTTCTCCATATCCTCCACTCTATTCACGGTTTCTGTGGCTTTAGCTGAAGTTATGTGAATCTCCTGAGCAAGAGGGGGTATATCATCCTCTAGTGTGCTCACTCTTCCCTCCAGAGCAGTGGCTCTCTCTCTTATTTTCTGCATATCTTGTCTTATGTGTAATATGCCTTCTTTCATGCTTTTGACTTCAATAGAGAGTTCAGTTAGTGAGGAGCCATAAGTGTGAACTGCAGTCAGTATATCATGCAGGGAAGGCTCAGAGTGCTCAGTGTCTGGAGCTTTGGCTGCTTCAGAGGAAGGAGGGGGGATGGGGGATTCCTCACTGTGTGTTCTGCTGCTCCAGGGGCCATCTTCTCTATGCCATGCTGTGCTGTTTCCTGTGGGACACTCTTGGCTGCTGCCTTTGCATGTGAGGTATGTGGCTGTGTTGTTTTGTGAGTGCCAGTGTCGTGAGCATACCTCTCCAGGCGTGCAGCTGCTGATAGCTGTGATTCCTTCCCTGCACGCTGTGGGAGCGGGGATCCCCCATCTTGGCCATGTCGGCCGGCCGAACGGCTCTCCTCCATCCTCCCAGACATCCCCGTTTTGGATGTAAAGCGACCGGGTGTCGCTGTAGGTGTTGCCCCACACCGGGAGCGAAGTGTCCGGTCTATGGTAGCGGTGGATCGGGCTCACTTCAGGATGTTTTCTGTTCAGGATGCTGGAGCCTCTGTGAGACACGTCCTCTCACATGGAAGTCCAAGCCACGCCCCCCATACAGCGGTTTAACAGGTCAGCTTCCACTCAGAACTAGCCTCGCTATGGTCAACCAAAGGCATTGAGTGCACATGTTCAGCATCATATCCAGAGGTTGTCTTTGGGAAATAGACGTATGAGTGCTGCCAGCATTGCTGTAGAGGTTGAAGGGGTGGGGGGTCAGCCTATCAGTGCTCAGACCATACACTGCACACTGCATCAAATTGGTCTGCATGGCTGTCATCCCAGAAGGAAGCCTCTTCTAAAGATGATGCGCAAGTAAGCCCGCAAACAGTTTGCTGAAGACAAACAAACTAAGGACATGGATTACTGGAACCATGTCCTGTGGTTTGATGAGACCAAGATAAACTTATTGGGTTCAGATGATGTCAAGCGTGTGTGCCGGCAAACAGGTGAGGAGTACAAAGACAAGTGTGTCTTTCCTACAGTCAAGCATGGTGGTGAGAGTGTCATGGTCTGGGGCTGCATGAGTGCTGCCGGAACTGGGGAGCGACAGTTCATTGAGGGGACCATGAATGCCAACATGTACTGTGATATACTGAAGCAGAGCATGATCTCCTCCCTTGGGAGATTGGGCCACAGGGCAGGATTCCAACATAATGACCCAAAACACACCTCCAAGATGACCACTGCTTTGCTAAAGAAGCTGAGGGTAAAGGTGATGGACTGGCCAAGCATGTCTCCAGACCTAAACCCTATTGAGCATCTGTGGGGCATCCTCAAACGGAAGGAGGAGGAGCGCAAGGTTTCTAACATCCACCAGCTCCGTGATGTTGTCATGGAGAAGTGGATGAGGACTCCAATGGCAACCTGTGAAACTCTGGTGAACTCCATGCCCAAGAGGGTTAAGGCAGTGCTGGAAAATATAGGTGGCCACACAAAATATTGACAGTTTGGGCCCGATTTGGACATTTTCACTTACGGGCGTACTCATTTTTGTTGCCAGCGTTTTAGACATTAATGCCTGTGTGTTGAGTTATTTTGAGGGGACAGAAAATTTACACTGTTATACAAGCTGTACACTCACTACTTTACATTGTAGCAAAGTGTTATTTCTTCAGTGTTGTCACGTGAAAAGATATAAAAAAAATTTACAAAAATGTGAGGGGTGTACTCACTTTTGTGAGATGCTGTATCTTTATTCTGCCCCTAATCCAATCAAATTCAAATCCCACATTTGGAACCAGGTCTTCTGAAATACATTGCACTTTGCTTCGAGGGTGACAACTTCTAATTACCTTGATGACAGCTTCTTAAGAAGACACAGCTTGGCAAAGAATATACTATCACACAATTCTTTCTAGAGTTAAGTTAATACTTGACTTCATAATTTGATAACAACTTCACAGAGTATATCTTCCATGAAACCTTGGAAATACTATGCAAGGAAATCTCTCCTTGTCCGTCTATGTGTGTGTGTACTGTACATATACAGCATTTAGCAATCTCCTTCACTGAACCTATATTATTATAAGTTAGAATTCCATAAAATGTATTTTTGAGATGTTTTTAAGTGCCAGTATTTATGAACATAAACAGCATGAAAATTAAATAAAAAAAATTAATACAAAAATAAAGCACAACAACCAAGAGATGCCTGCATATACCTGCAGCAGCCTGCAAATCTTTCCCTTTTTGGGGCATTTCTGACAGTGAAAGCTTTCTGAAACTACATGAACCCTTTAAAAAGAACCTGTCACAAATTAGGGTTTATAGGGAATTATTGTTTGTTGACTCCTGGGCTTCATTCTAGTTCTTGGATATTAAAATAATTTACTTTTACTGCAAGTGACATTTCTGCCACGGGCTTATAATTCAGTCCTGAAGTCAGAGGTTGTTTCCTTCTTTTCACATTGCTAATTTAATTTTTTACTTCATAGAAACTTTCTGTAAAGTACCCGAAATGCATGAAAGAAATGAAATGTGGAAAAAATAGGATCCTGTATGATTCACAATGTCAACTTACATAAGTTATATATAACATACATTTATATACATATATTTACATTATATAGAAGTCAATTTCACATACAGTCATGTGTAGGAAAAGACATAGTTACTACATCTGATAGCAAACACAATCTGAGTAGCTTAATAATAAAAGGATCAATAAAATCTAAATAAAACTCATTAAAAGAGTATGTTGCATATTTGAATGATCAGCAATAGTGTATTTATCATGCTATAGACTGAAATGTATTTTTCATTCCTTAGTAGTTTTATGGGAAGGGAATGAGGGCATTCAATTTGCCTGTTATAAATGCTATCTATAGCATTTTTTCTTTTCATTTCAGTTGCAAAATTCTATGGAAAAAAGTAGACAAAAGCCAAATATCTGTCATCTGATGTTCATAATCTGTAAAATTGTGATAGATATTTTATGTATTGAAAGACAGGCTGCCAATACAGTGCACCCATTCAGCTACTTCTTCTCATTTCCAAGGTGTTGAGCTGAATCTGAATACGAGCACTGGGGAAGATACTGCAATGCCAGATACTCAAGATACAAACGCAAATAATCAAGATAACCAACCATTAAGCACTTTATCTACATGTGAACCATGTGAGAATGGAAACCCTGTTTCTAGTGGTAAGTTCCCACTGAAAGAAAAGGAAGAAACCTGCATGTATGCACCTCATTAAAAAAACAAACCTTGTCTTTTCATAGTTTCAAACTTCTTTTGAATCTGTGCTTTACCACAAAAATATATATATATTGTACTTCTCTAGCTCTATCTTTTCTCAAAAAGGGGATTTGCTGCTTTTTAGAAGATGTACAGTCACATTGCACAGCTAGTAATAAGCAACAGCGACCTGTCCCTTTACATCACTATGGAAGAATGATTGGAAGTCTTCAATGCAACTATGTATATAAAAAGTTCCCACACTTTTGCAGAGCAATCATTTCAGTGGAACAGAGGTTGAGTCCAATTCCATTAACGATGCACTTAATGTGACCATCAAAAAAAAATTAGCATGTTGTGGCTTTATTGCAAGTATATTTAATTGTAAACATTTTTTATAGTGACACTGTTATCAGGCAACACGTTTATGCTACTCGTGCACATAAAATATTTAAAATTTGCACTCACTGATGCTACACTTGTTTTAGCAATTCATTATGTCTTTTGTCCATAATAGCCCTGTAGTTTTTTTCACACTTCACACTTCACACTCTGCCACTTTTTTAGGAGTGTCACAGACTTTCTGTTTTAGGCCCTCTACTGGCCTAGATGTCACTAAGGTAACTGGCTGTTGGCTGTAAAGCTTCCAGAACCTGAGGCTGTGTATGGGAGAATGTCTGCACATTATCATTAAGAATAAATGATCTGCACATACAGAAAAAAACTCATCCTGTACCCCAATGTCACTCACAAAGCACTGGAGGCTTTTAGAGTTTCAGCTGGACACCATGATGGCCCAGGAAGGAGGGGGCAGCAAGGACTGGAAGTGTTGGAGGATGAAAACGACATATCTGTCACTAAAAAAAGAATAGGGAACTGCTTTGCGTGGTCAGCACCAGCAATTGCTAACTGTAAACATTTCCACTGTGTGAGAAGCCTGAGCGGTGTTTTTGAAGACAGTCGGGTTGATTTAATAAAGGAAAATAGACTGTGCACTTTTCGAAGTGCAGTTTCACTCATCAAGTGCAGTTGCTGCAGAGCTTAGTAAATGAGGTAAAGCTTCACTTTACAAAGAATACCCAATCAAATGCAAGGAAAATAAAAAAACAGCATTTTTGCTTGTACATGATTGGATCATGGAAGTCAGCAGAGCTTCTGCTCATTTACAAAGCTCTGGAGCAACTGCTCTCACAGAGTGCAACTGCACTCTGCAAAGTGCGCAGTCTATTTGCCTTTAGTAAATAAACCCCAATGTCTCTTTAAAATGCCAGGAAAATGTTATGTCGGTACGGCCTCATTTACATATAGAAGGGACATATTCTGAAATAGAGCTGTGTGTTGACATCAACATTTTGTAATATATTGAAATATTTTTACAATGTTGTAATTATTTTATTTTAAGTACATTTATTTATTACCCCAACCCATCAACACTTTGTTTTTACAGACACACACAACCAAACTCTATGCATAAAGGTATTTGACATAGAAGCCCAAGATGCACAAAAATAAAAATTATTTGAAAGGCTCCTTACACACTTTTATTGTCTATCTTTTCATATGCACCCATATTTCTGATACCTGATTGAAAGAACAAATAGCTACTTGTCAGAGCTCCATTCCCTTTTAGTCGACGCTGAGGCTCGCTGGAAGGCACAACCTACCTCAGCCCACAGAAAGGCTTGTGACACACTGTCCACAGAACTGGACTTACTTTCCACCTCAGGGGTCAAAAAGGCCCTGCGCTGGACCAAGCACAAATAATATATTTGCACAGACAAACCAGGCCCAATGTCGGCTAGGAAGCTGAACTCAGTCCAGTTACGATTGCCTGCAGGAGGTTATACCCCCCACCCCCAATAGATCATGTCGACATTCGCAGATTTTCTGTCAAAATTTTATGCTAGGCCTGATCCATTCCCATTAGACCAAGCGGAAGCCTTTTTTCCATGACGTAAATCTCCCTGTGCTGTCTGAGGTGGCACATGACACTCTGAATGCTAGCATCACAGAGGCTGAAGTCCTTCAGGCTATCAAGTCTTTGAGCCCTTCCTTCGGCTCCTGACCCGGATGGCTTCTCTGGCCTTTATTACAAGAAATTTGCTGGGCCTCTAGCACCTCACCTAGCCAATTATTTCAATGCCTTGAAACAGGGGTCCTGCCTCCTTCAGACACGCTCAGGGCAGACATTACTATGCTCCCTAAAACATCAGAGGACACTACAAGCCTTCCATCCTATCTCTCTCCTAAAAGAGGATATGATTTTGTGGAAGATTTTAAGCCACAGTATCAATAAATATTTGCGCCACCTGGTCCATAGAGACCAGGTGGGCTTTGTTCCAGGTTGACAGGCTGGTGACAATGTCTGCAAAGTGGTCCACCTCATACCCCTACATCAGTGGAAAATTCCTAACAATCAAACGAAAGACAAAATAGAGAGGGCGCACCGGCCTAGTGCATTATCCTTAAAAAAGTTTATTAAAATGTATACAAAAAACTACTACTCACAAAGGTAGATGAAAATCACGTTAAAACGATCTTTTTAGTAAGTGGAGATCAATCCACTGATGGCAGTCTCCAGATCCTACGGGGAAGACGTGCAGATCACTGCCGGCTAACGCATTTCGAAGGTAGCACCTTCTTCTTCAGAGCCTTTGACTCCCTGTCATGGGAATATTTGCGCTTTTGTACTGTCTCGCCAGGGGTTTGGGGAAGCCATCTTAGCCTGGATCCAGACCCTATACTCGACCCCTTCTGCTTCGGTGAAATATGCAGGGTTCTTCTTATCCCTTTTTCTATTTTCCGGGGCATGAGGCAGGGATGCCCCTGTCTCTGGCTCTCTCCATCCTGGTGCTGGAACTTCTGGCGATGTCCCTCCGGGCTGACCCGAATATTTCCGGAATTCCTTATGCAGGCAATGAGTATAAGCTTAACCTCTTCACAGATAATGCCCTATTGACCTTGACCAATCCTCTCATCGCACTCCCCAATCTGCAGCTGGTCCTTTCCCGATTTTCATCAATTTCGGGCTTACGTAGTAATCTTAACAAAATGCTCATCCTTAACGTGAACTTGGCCCTTGACCTGGTCACTCGGCTACAGTCCCACTACCCTTTCCAATTAACGTCCTTCCACATTGACTACCTCGGGATCCACCTGACCCCCTCATACTCCTCCTTATTTGCTGCTAATTATTACTCATTACTACCCTCTATATCTTCCCTTATGCAGTCTTGACAATTCCTACACTCATCATGGATAGGTCCTATTAATTCTGTGAAAATGACTATAATGCCCAAACTTTCGCACTCTACCGATAAGGTTCCATCGCATTTTCTATGGTTGATCCAAAACAGAATCTTTTGATTTATATGGGCCAATAAACACCCCAGGATCTCCAGGGCGACCCTTTTGACACTCAGGCTACAGGGGGGTCTGGGGGTTCCCAATATCGCCAAATACTACCTGGCTGCCCAAATCACAGAATTATCCCTGCTTCATGCTTCAATAGATACTCCTCTGTGGGTTCTCCTGGAATTACCCAACTGTGCTCCCATGGGTATGCCAACCCTCATTTGGCTACCCCATAACCTCCGCCCATCAACTTTGAGTCCACTCATGCATCATAGCTTACAAGTATGGGACTCTGTGTGGTACTCCACTTGCCTCATGTTGCCCTTTCTGCCCATGCTCCCAATCACTACTAATGCTCTCTTTCTCAAGGGTCTGGACCAACCACAGGCATTCTCTTGGTGGGTTGCTAATGGGTTTTTACATGTTCAACACTTCCTAACCACCAGATCACTTCCCACATGGGCTTTGCTTCAGGAGACCCATGACATACAAGAAGAGCTCTTATGCTACCTCCAACTTTAGCATTGGCTCCCCTTCGCTCCGCAGGACTGCTACGTACGCGTTCCAGTAAACCGCATTCGAACACATCTGCCTGCACTCCCCAGGATCCCCAGGCCTCATCGTGGCTCTCTATGCTTCTCTGAATAATCGTTCATCTCATACCTCTCTCATTTATGTAGCTCAGTGGGAATGAGATTTGGCGACCAAAATAGACTTGACGGACTGGAGTAGGGCCTGGTCTTCTGTGGCCAAATGCTCATTTAATACAGCCACCTTGGTGGCTGCATATAAGGTGCTCCTCCTACGTTGGTATTGGGTCCCTGCTCGCATTGCCCATGCTAATCAATCTTACAGCGACCGCTGTTTCCGGGGTTTTGGCCATCGAGGTGACGTCATACATATATGGTGGAAATGTCCTAGACTAATTGGCTTCTGGTCTTGGGTATTTGACCTCTTATTTATGCTGTTTCACCTGCCCGTATCAAAAGAGGCCAAGTTTGTTTTATTACACTGTCCAATTCCAGGCCTGTTTTCTTATGAGCGGAAACTTGCCTCCTACCTATTTCTGTCAGCCAAAAGAACAATTGCCCAAGCCTGGAAATAACTATCTGTCCCCTTTCAGGGGGTGAAAGATTGCATTACCACATTTATGCTTAATGAATGGATGTCGAACATCCGTGGCGACACTCATGCCAAGTGCCTCAAAATTTGGGAACCATGGCTGTCATATGCCTTTCCTACCCTCACCCCAGCTAGCTTGGGCCACCTTTGACAGATGGTACAGATGTTCCCGAGCCCTTCCCTTTTCCCCATCTCCTGGTCCCTATCTTCTGGCCTCCCTTTCTTTTCTAGACTCCCCTATCCCTTCTCTAGCTCCCTATTCGGTACGTGAGTGACCTCCCTCCCTTTAGCTTCACTTTTTTGCCTAACTTTCTTCTGTTTTCTGCTCCTCTATCCTTTTGAGTTCAGTTTTGGCTGTACATTGCACCACGTTTTGGATTTTGATGGGCCTAGGGGTCTGTAGTTATGGTAAACCTCTGTGGGACCCCTGGATCCTGACGGTATCATTCACACTTAAATTTACTACTGTTGTGTTAGCTCTCAATTTTTCTGTTTGTGTCGCTTTATTTTTGCCCTTCTTATGAGCTAATACCTGTTCCAACTTCAATGCTAGCCCCTACATGGGCAGAATTTTTGCATGTTAACCACTTGTTAAAACCAAATAAAAAATGATTGAAACAGAAAGAACACATAGTTATAGAATTATGGGAGTAGGAGGTTATATACATAGACTTTCCAAAATTCAGTGCAGGAATACCTTTTAAAATATCTCTCGCTAAAAGCTATGATGATCTCTTTTTGGTTCAAGAATTTGGTTACGTTTAGGAAATAGTTTTAGTGTATACAAAAAGTGATGGACACAATCCAGGAATTTCTTTTTACAAGCACTAACTCTAGCTATCATAACCATTTGCCCTAGACCAATGTAGATCTGAGTTTGCTACAATCACTACATAGAGTCTGAAGCCCCTTTCACAAGGGCAGCTTCTGTTGTGATTAGCAGGGGATCTGTCTGCCGATTAACCCCTGCTGATCAGGTCAGAGTGGGTGGATGACACAGTCTGCTCAGTTTATTCAGAGTGGACACAGACACAGTCTGCCCTGCTCTTTGTGCAGCTGTGTATAAATGAACTCCCATATCAGTTTTCACCCGACCACCCCCAATCTGATCCACCTTCTGTTTTTAGCAGACCGGATTGGTTTGGAGGTAGGTGGGTGTACATCTACCTCTGTTTACAACTGCTAGTGGGTGAATAGATCATCTGATCAGGTCCGCCTGAAAAACTGATGGACATACCTGATCAGAACTGTCGTGTGAAAGGGGTCATAGTCTTCCCCTGCTGGCTGTTGTATTCAGACAGCTGCAGAACCCACAGCTGCCAGAATACCCAAACAGTAACTGAATCTGATTGGCTGTGGTCACAGTTCTGCTCCCAACCCCTTCAATTTTCAGACCAAAATTTGTTGAGTTTAGTGGTGCCAACAGGGCCATCCATGGCTTGAATTTGAGCTTTGTATGGCCAGCATAACAACTTATACCTTCAGATTAAAAATCATCCACACCCATATTTATGCCATAACCACTTACCTGATTTAAGAACTTCCTCTAAACTGATAATCCACTCATACCCCACTGATAGCATGAATGACAGATTTATATGTTAAATTTGTAAGGGAAGGTACATTCTGGCTAAATACAGTATATACTGTTGGCCATATAGGCAAGGTCTTACTTGGTGACATTTTGTATATTCAGAAATAATTAAATTTTTTGGCAGTTCTGTGACATATTAATGTTCAGGCAGTTTGGTATTTTGGTATATTAAAGCATCCTAACACGACATAAGTTAAAGGTGATTCATGAAACAGTTGGATGGATCTTTCATTTATTTAATCAAACTTTCAGATCACGAGAGTAAAGAAGAAAGAGCTGTATGTTGACCAGAAGCAATGACATGGGTGGTAATATTGCTACCGGACTTTCCATTCTATCTATTCCTTATTCAAATAGGTAATGTTTGGGTGCAGGGTGCATTGAACAATAATGAGCTGAGCAGATTAGGTCTAATCTAAAAGATGAACTCCCCATAAATGGTCCACTTTCAATAAACTTCCACTCCAGTAAAGTGCCAATTGAAGATATTGCACTTTTCTATAGAAAATACCTACCAATAAACATTCACTGGTCAATGAGTGGATAAATATAATTCTGCAGAGTCAGTCAAGCTGTAACTTGGATCAAAGTCTTTGCTTATTGCAACATAAACATTAAAGATATACTTAAGTCTGCTAAAGCAGTGATGCCCCTGAACTTCAAAGGGCACGTGTAGGTTACCTTTAAGGCTTATAAAATCATATTATCAAATTAAGTATGTCACAGATGATTTTACATGTACCTTTATAAAGATTCTTTATGTACATAGTTGTGATAGTGATAGCATGGTGTTTACACAAGTGTGTGCAAAGGACATTTTTCAGAATATAATCAACAGTTTTAATTTATCTTTCCAAACCGTACTGGCTCTGACTTCAAGTCACTTATCTGTGTTGACGTATTTCAATGAACTTTTGAGCACATGGAAACTTTACTTTTTTGATAAGGCATCTTATCATATTGCCGTTCATAGAAATGAGCAGATGAATCACTGATGCTGTGGCCTTAGATCAAGGATTTTCATTGATATGTGAGTATTGTAGTAAGTGTAAATGATGTTTTGAAGTCTTTCGAAACTTGTAGACAGTGCACAGTATTCTTTTTTATTTGATGTTTTTTATTTGGACAATGACATTCAAAAGAAAACTGTACTAGAGGAACTATAGAAGTAAACGTAAAACAGGATAAAATTGCAGCGCAAACAGAAAAATTCCAAAACATTGGTGAACAACAAGTTCCAGAATCTAATAATGATGAGAAAAAGTCCAGATAATTGGTGGACAACAAGTCACAGAAATCCTTCACCAGTGATGTTAAATCCACAAAAGGTGACAGTCCCTCCACCCCCAGTCTTATTATCTACTCTCACCTCAAAGCATGGACTCCTGAGTTAACAGGTAATCATGCAAGCAGATCCCAATATACCAAATCGGTTGAAGCAGATCATACTCTTATCTTCAGACTCCTCAGAACCAAATGTAGACTTCCGGCCATAAATGATAAAAAAGGAACAGATCTAAGTGCTTACTGTATGTTTAATAAAGCTTTAAATGTGTCCAAACATGGACTACTCACATTTCAGCAGTTTGGTACAGGCATAAAAAACACAAACACGTGTCAAACAGAATTCGAAGGGCAGCAGCGGGTGACGTCATACGCAGCCTTCCCCCGCAGATTCTGGGACTTGTTGTTCACCAACGTTTTGGAATTTTTCTGTTTGCACTGCACTTTTATCCTGTTTTACGTTTACTATTTTGGATTTTTGTGAAAATTCTTTTAGTGTTCAGCTTGCATACAAAAGGGGGGGGGTTTGTTATTGTTATTTTTGCGCTGACTTTGCTTTTTAGAACTATAGAAGTAGCCATGGCTGACTTCCTTCAGGAAAATGGCTTTTTTTACCTCAATATTTTGAGTCACAGACAAACAGCAAGTATTACACTAGTTCTGGGTCAGTGATTCAGAAAATATTAAAACCCGTGAATCAGCATAACAAACCACCAGTGCTTAAAAGGAGAGATCGGCAATATCAACCTCTTTATTTACTCATTACAGGCTTGCTACCATAAACTTGGGATGGCAGTCAGCTGATCTACTATGAACTGCATTATTTTAAACCTCCTTTCACAACTGTCTGGCACGCTGTGGTGCATTATGCACAGTATTTGGCACATAGACATACTTTGCACTAAGGCAGTATATTCATTCTGGTTTCAGCTATATACTTCAGCTCCTAGTTTAGTAACTTATTTCTTGACACAGATTCACTCTCAAATAATTCCCAGAAACGTATACTGTACAGTATATTTGTTTCTTTCAGAATCTATGAGAAATATGATACAATAAAATATCTTCTGGTTTTTAAATTCACAGCTGCTGTTAAAAAATTGTAATCCTTCAGAAAATTAAATCTAGGCAAGAAACAGTTTTTGTAAAAGTATTTGATATTCCACTCATTTTCTTTTATTGTGATTAAAAATATGATATCAAATAAACATCACTAACTAACCATTTTTAAATTTAACAGAGTTTAACTGGTAGATTAAACATTAACTGTGCAGTCCTTGTTTACATACTACAAACGACTATAATTATATCTTAGGGAAAACATCTGAAAAGATATAAGTAAATATAAACGTTGAAAGAAAAGAGAAAATATAACTTGCATTTAAACAAATACATGCATTCTTACTAGAAATGTATACATTTCTTAGCAAAAAACTCTCTGACAATGATTCCCATTCACCAAACAACTTATGGGTCTTTTTTTTATTATGGGCATTTATTTATTTATTTTGAAAAATACTACATAGTTTATTTAGAACACCCACACACAGCCCATTCTTCACTTACAAAAACACACATTTAGAAAGGTGTTTGGAGGAAAAAGTTATTCTAGAAAAGCTGTTCTTCTAAGCTAATATTGATACATTAAAAAGATTTTTTTATTTTTTCATTTTTTTTGTACCCTGTCTCAGCTGCTAAACTGTCTAAGCAGCTGTCACCCAGCAGGGGACACTGACTGCAACCATTTGATGAATGCACAGGGAGATCGCCATTCTGCAGAGTTTTATTTTTAATTCTTCATTTGAAACAATATGCAAATATTACCAAAAATCCAATCTGACAAACCAATTATCAGTAGGTTAATACATGTATATAATATTGATACATGCGGTAGACCTTCTATATGACCCAACTGAGTTAGCTGATGTATACCTCCCAACAAGGGGGATATACAAAACCAGTCCAAGACCAGATGTGGCTTCCATGCACTGGTATCACCTGCCTTGGATCTAATGAAGGAAAAAATGGTTATGTCAACATAATGCACAAAGGTTTTTCCCATTAATAATATTAGGTAGAGATTATAAGGGTGGTTCGGGGAGTGGGGATCCCAAAATGTTATGTGATCGTTGGTATATTTATGCCCAGTGAAGGTGTAGGAGATGAAGAAATAAAAAAGGGGGGGGGGTGTAGCAGGATAAAGGAGAAGTACTGGTAAGGTATATACCCTCCTGTTCCAACAGCTCTCATTCTCTCCCCCATGTAACCAGTAAGAAGAAAATGTGACTGGGAATGAAGACCCACTGGAGCATCAGTACGGTCAAGTCACCCTATCACTTGGGGTCAGGGATTCCAAATGTAAATACTAAGAAGAGCATCTACAGGCTGTCCAAAGGAACCAGACATCCATTCTGCAGTTTTGAGCTGGTGGTCACTCTATTAAAAAATGCCTCAGAAAGAGAATAGAAACTGTCATGATCAACAGGCATTTATTAAAAATGTACTCACAATAATATAAAAAAACCTTGCTACATTTACGGATCAAAAAGAGAGTTATTAAGCTTCAGTTTCCTTATGGGAAGCAGAACCTGTTACCATATATTAGTTGCAAAGCTTAGTATCTTTAATTTCGCTTTCACATTTAAAGTGTTAAAGTATACTGTATCTATAGCCTTCAGATGAATGGCTGCTGACCAAAAAAAAAAGGCAGGAATACCCCCCTCCCCCCTAGGCCCAGCTAGTGTCATTAGGGTGATGGATGTGCCTTCAGATGTCTCTTTGAAGATCTCATTTTTTAGGCTCGGTCCCCTATTTTTATGGCATTTTTTACATACCCTGCAAGGTTAGAGATTGGGTTGATGCTGTCTGTGCTAAGCAAATGAAGTGCAGTTTAACAACTTGTCTCAGTCTCACTCACCTGTTGATTGTTTGCATATATAATTAAGAACACAGTCAAGGACATTTGTTTAAGATACAAACACGTTTATTATACTTCATAGCGTTCATACACTGTTCAGAGATGATTTCAAATGTATTGTCACGTATTATAAAATCAATTTCATATATTTTTTCACTTTTTTCTGTGCAACACATGTAATGGCATTTTTAAAATTTACTTTGAACATATGTAAAATGGGTGGCTGCATCCTTAAATTGTTAATAACTACAATGTTGTATTTTTTATATTACTTGAGTGACAAGTTGACTGTCTGGTAAATGATATACCACAAGTGTTCTCAAAGATACTTACAGAGTAGAAATCTTTTAATTTACATAGTAATAACTCCGTAATAAAATAATAGTATTTCATGGGCAGTGTTTCTTACCCCAAAATAGCAACAGCAACAATTTAATAAATATGTAAAACGAAAAATATCTGTCTAGTAGTAGACACTGCAGGTATAGTGTTTTTTTCACACTAAGCTAGGAAAAAAATTGTGGTTTTCTAGAAGTAGTAGTCTCTGTTTGGTACTAGCATTTGACTGAGACACTGGGGTTGATTTACTAAAATTATAGAGATCTCTGCATAGAAACCAATCAGCTTCAAGTTTTTTGTCAAAGCCTAATTGAACAAGCTGAAGTTAGAAGCTGATTGGCTACCATGAACAGCTGCACCAGATTTTGCACTCTCTAGTTTTAGTAAGTCGATCCCACTAGGGTTTTCCTCACTGTGGAATATGTGGTGAATTAAATTCATTATTCTGTACAGGAGGACATTAGAAAAAATATTAATGCAGAAAACCACCACAGAAAGCAACAAGAAATCATTTTTTCTAAACTTTTTTTTTTCTATAATACTAGTAACAGATGTATGTGATGGGAAACTATGTTCAATTGTGAAATTTAGTTTTGGAAATATATTTTTTAATGTGAAGTTATATTTATGTAAAGAATAGCTTTATTCTATGCCAGAATCAATTTAAAATAGTAATAATAATGCAGCAAACCACTATGGATGATATTTTTTAACTAACAGGAAAAATATGTACATAGGATTTCTGAAATACTACAGAATGTAAACACAGCCTGGCTTTAAGTGAAATGCTTAAATCACTAAGCTATCACAATTGTTTTTTTGACATTGACAGCTGAAAATAATGATCACATGGCCTAAAATATTGATTATTGTGATTATTGCACAAAGGTCATGTGTGCATTATTGTGCAGTGAACTGAACTTCTGCTCATGTCTAACTATTTCTTATCTTCCACATTTCCTATTGTTCAGTTCCAGAGGAAAATAGAAATTAGGTCTGCATCCAGTTCTGCTTTTTCAGACTTAAAGTTGACATTTTGGAGCAGTGGTGGCTGGTGTTTTTTTGGGGGGGTGGCAATTAACCCCCCCGGGCCTCTGGTGGAGCGGCACTAGCACTACTGCCCCTACCCCCCGCGTGCGGCATGGCACTAACACCCCCAGCAACCCCCCCACCTGCTGTCCTCACCCTGGATGCGGGGCGGTGAGAGTAGCGGTCGGAGCTGATGCAGCCATCTTCCAGCATGGTCACCCCTGTCCTTAAGCATGGCAGGCTCGCGGAAAGCTGCTCCAATGTCCTCTCCTGGTGCATCTGCTCTCTGCTCCTCCCGACTCTAGGCATCCAATAGGATCGCCTGACGTTTTTGGCCAATCAGGAAATGGGTTTCATACCTGCTTCCCGATTGGCCGGGAGGAGGATCAGTGTTCACTCGCTGTTGCAACACACCTCAGAACGCATCCTCAGCAACCCAAGCCCAGCCTGTTTTGAAGCCTATTAGAGCCTATGGCTCTAATCAGGTGCCTCAAAGAAAAAACTGCCCGCTGTAATTCATGCACCCGGTGCCCTGAACGGGCTGTACGCATGAATAGGGGGTGGCCGTGTATAGGTTCACTCTGTCGCAGTCACACAGGTCTGGTCACATCTGGTTTATGACAGTAGTGTTGGTGTACTCACAGTAGATGTCTTCTCCTCGTTCGCTGGAACCGAAAAGGGCTCCAAGAGGGAAGATGACATAATTTCCTCTGCCTGTGTTTACATTACACAGGCAGATGACAGTCTGCAATTCGTCAGAACCAATCAGCAGGTCCAGGCCAGAAATCATTGGTATCGTATCACTGCAGAAGGTGGTCGGCAACTGGCTAAATTGTGACTTGAAGCTGCTTACATAATGTGCATTAGGGATGAGACAAACACACTTGAGTATTCGCAGGACATTCGCTGACCAACTTGCAAGTTCTGAATTTTAATTTTAACCACACTGAAGTCAAAGGGAGCCTTTGATATTTTTTTATGCTTATTAGCAAGGGGTTCAGACTGAATTTAAGTTCGGTTGTAATCAAAGATCATCCTACGTGTGCATCAACTGTGCAATATTTCAGAATTTTTATCTGTGAAATAATACACCCTAATTGTGATTTCTAAATTAAAACCTGCTTGGTCTCTACTTCCTAAACTGTGGCTTAGTAAAGCTGCAAGTCTATTCAGTATTTCTGCCTTTTTTCTGTTAATAGAAAAGTAGAATATACAGGGATTTAAGATCAGAACACATTTCACAAGTTTATTCTGAACTGTTTGTCAAAAAATATGTTTTTTTATTTAATCTCCATAGATGAATATACGTTAAAAAAAACACACATAACTCCATTTTATAGAAACAAAAGCATATATTTATGTATATCCAGTGATCTCTAAAAAACACTGCATATCCTTAGAAATAAATGTCTAATTTTAGCATAAGATTGCAGATCATATCACCTTCAGGAGCCTGTTTTCTAAGTGTCCTTTTTCTTTAGCTTGATCAATTAATGGCTTTTCCAGAAAAAACATGAGGATTTTTTATAACCCTGTTTTATGCTCTCTTTAGCCCTTTGCTAGTTTCTTTGCTTTCTGTCAAAGTCCTCTTTATTGGTGCAATTTCTTTAAGCAAAAATATTGCCCCATTTGTATATTATTTGTTAACCTATAATTATGTTTCTGTGAAATCTAATTTTGATTTCTTGATTAAACCTTCCTGTAGTACCCCTTTGAATCTGTGGCCTACTAAAGTGCCTTAAATAGGGTGCATCAACTCTGTAGAGTTTTTGTGGCTTTTTTCTGTGAATAATTACACTCTAATTTTGATGTCTTTATTAAAATCTGCCTGGTCTCTCTATCTGAAAATGCAGTTTACAAAAGCTGCTTACATAGTGTGTGAGTCTGTATAATATTTCTGGCCTTTTTGTGAAATAGCACACTTCAAAGTAGATTTCTTGACTAAAACTTGCCTAGTCTCTGCCTCTCTACATCTCTACCACGCAGGATTAAAGTTGGCTCACAGGCTGAAAGTGGGCTGGTAACTGCTAAACCGATTATTTTCGGACACTTTTCGGCCTGTGTGTACCTAGCTTTAGACCTACAAATATAGTGTCTTATCTTATCTCCCTGATTTTTCTCCTTTATCCCTCAGCAGCAGTAGCCTGTGAACCTCAGAACTGTAAATGTTCTGACTGAGCCAAGGCATACAGTCAAGGATGGAAATGTACATAATTTAATGGGAGAAAGTGAAATTTCGTTTGTGTATAGTGACCAGACCCCTATGTGGAGGGAGGGTCTACCTAGTTATAGCCTAGATATAGCCAGAGTCAAGAGGGGGTTAATTGCAGAGGGCAAGTACTTCCCTTGCAGCCCTGCTATTTAACCAGGTGAACAGTGAGAAAGAGGAGTTGTTGGTGTCTGGAGAAAGGTGACCTGTGTGCATCCTGGATCTCACTGAGAGCCTTATTGAAACTTTCCTGGTTGGTGAGTCTGCCCTTTTGGGTTTTGAACCTTTGTTAAAATTAAGCGCATTTCTACTTTTGTGTATTGTGCTGACAATAATCTGCACTGATTTTGTTTTAACTGAAGCTGAAGACAAAGCCTATTGTGTTGTGTTTTTGGGACCAAGGAGAGTTATCTCCATATAATCATCTGAACAATCAGTTTATATATAGTATTATACCTATATCATAAGTGCTAGTCCCTAAAGTAGAAGGTACATAAAAAATGTTGTTGAAGTTTTGGCGTGAAAATGAACACATTAGTAAAAAATTCACTTTGGATAGATCTTTGCATTTTAGAAGGGAACACATACAGTGCATGGACTTTCAGAAAGGTAATAAGTGTAATATTGTATGTGTTGTCAGGATCAGAGGGGAAAACAGGCATCCACCACAGAGTTCCCTGTGGTGGATGCTTTAGCTTTAAATCAGCATTACTTGTCAGCAAACAACACAATAGGCTTTGTCTTCAGCTTCAGCTTCAGCTTCAAAATCAGTGCAGATTATTGTCAGCACAATACACAAAAGCAGAAATGCGCTTTACTATAACAAAGGTTCAAAACCCAAAAGGGCAGACTCACCAACCAGGAAAGTTTCCATCAGGCAAGTCTTTCAGTGAGATCCAGGATGCACACAGGTCACCTTTCTCCAGACACCAACAACTTCTCTTTCTCACTGTTCACCTGGCTAAATAGCAGGGCTGCAAGGGAAGTACTTACCCTCTTCAATTAACCCCCTCTTGACTCTGGCTATACCCAGGCAGACCCTCCCTCCACATATTAACATATTACTCCCCCCCACCCCCACCCAGGCCAGAGGTCTGGACACTATACACAAACAAAATGGCAATAGACCCAGGAATTGTGCATTCACATTCTGGTGCACTCTCCCAGGTCTGTGTACCACTACTAATTTGAAATCATGGATAGTGAGAAACAAACTGGTGATTCTGGAATTCTTTTGTGCCATTCATGTAGGGGAAATGGGGATGGTTTGACATGAGCTTGAAGAGTCCATCCAACAAAAAGTAGAGGAGTGTCTCTAGAATCCACTTTACTGTCAGACACTCCCCTTACACAATGGAATATTTTTTCTCAGGGGGAGTGACGTTCCTAGTCAGTTGCACAATAGGGAGTCTTCTCCCCCAACCACCTGGGACAAGGCTGCCCTTAGACCCCGATGTGATGCATTTGTTTGCACTAGGAATCCTTTCTCAAAGTCTGGGGCTATGAGGACTGGTTCCCGGCACAGTCTGCTTCAAATGGCAGAAAGCTGTTTCTACCGTAGGTTGTCCCCTTCATATAGGTTTTCAAAGGTGTTGCCAGGCCAGCAAAGTTGAGGATAAACTTCCTATACTACCCACAATGGCAAGAAAAGAATGTATACACTTTATTGTGAGTAGGGCCACTTCTTGATGGTCTCCACCTTGTTTAGTTGGAATTTGATCATGCCTTTGACTAAAACATACCCCATATTGCAGGGCTCCTCTAACTCAGTTTTGCTTTTTTTTCTGGGTGATCTGCCTTTTGGAGGACATCCTAGGCTAACTGGACCTTTTATAAATTACTTTTCCAGTCATGCCTAAAGTTGGTGATGTTGTCATGGTAAGCACCTGAGAATTATTTATGGGGGTCTCAGGAGTTTGTCCATGAATCTGCCAGTAACCCTTTGTTAGATCAAGAAAAGAGAGCCAGAACTGGGACCTGTGTATGTAAACAAACAGACCCCCCTTCTGACAGGGGAGTAGAGGTAGATCTGCTGTTCTTAGTGATCAGGAACAGCGATCTCTCTCATCCTCCAGTCACTACACTCCCCCCCAGTTAGAAACATTTCCCTAGGGAACACTTAACCCCTTGATCGCCACCTAGTATTACTCCTTTCCCTGCCAGTGACATTTATACAGTAATTAGTGGCTATTTTTAGCTCTGATTGCTGTATAAATGTCCCAAAATGGTGTCAAAAGTGTCCTATCTGTCTGCCGCAATGTCGCAGTCTCGCTAAAAATAGCAGATCGCCGCCATTACTAGTAAAAAATAAATAGATAATAAAAATGTCATAACTCTATCCCCTATTTTGTAGACGCTATAAATCAATATACACTTATTGCAATTTTTTTTACCAAAAATATGTAGAATACATATTGGCCTAAACTGATGAAGAAATTTGTTTTTTTTAAACAAAAATATGGGATATTTATTATAACAAAAAGTAATATATATATATATATATATATTTTTTTTTTTTAAATTGTCGCTCTTTTTTTGTTTATAGCGCAAAAAATAAAAACTGCAGAGGTGATCAAATACCACCAAAAGAAAGCTATATTTGTGGGAAAAAAGGGACATAAATTTTGTTTGGGTACAACATAGCAGGACTGCGCAATTGTCAGTTAAAATGATGCAGTGCCGTATTGCAAAAAATGGCCTAGTCATTAAGGGGCAAATCCTTCCAGTTCTTAAGTGGTTAAGGAAATGTCTCGATTGCTCTGTAAGATTTCCCAGGACTCCTGTTTTTTAGAATAGGAGGGTCTCTGCAATTTCTACCTTTTTACCTTGAGTGTCAGGGTCTTCCTGAGCAAAACCTGTTCCTGTGTTTTAGCCTGAGGTGACCCCCAAGAACATGAGTATGAGCCAAATATAACACATTGAGCCTGAAAGGCTGGGGTACCACAAGCTGTTCAATAACTTCATTGTTTTCTTTGGTTACTCTTTACAACAAATCATGATATACAGTGAAATAGGGGAACCGCATATACTGTACACTGTATGCCCCAGGCTACTCCCTGGGGGGAGGCAGGCATCAAAGTGGGATCCTTCATCTGAGTGCTAAGAAAATCTTCCCGGTAACCCTTAAAATCTGCCAGCTCTGGCTCAGAGGAGGAAGTTTCTGCTCTTAATCTCAGAAACACCACCAGGGTCAGTTTCTGCAGGTTCACACATCTCCTGACATCTATCAAACCTTATTTATAGGCTGGAATGTGGTATGAACTACCTCATCCTTCTTTTCCTCCTTTTTATGGGAGGCTTCTGGCCCTTTCAGATTTTGTTCATACAAGTCCCAAAGTAAGGGGCAGTCTTGCCCGATCAGTCATGTGGCAATCCCAGGATCACCAGAACTTTAAGCGTAGCCGTTCCTGCTGGTGTGCACAAGGTTACACAGGCCACTGAATAGTCTTTGAGATCACAATGCACACAGATGACACCCTCCTGTTGGAACAATGCCAACCCATGTCACATTCCATTGTCTCATCCTGTTTTGGACACTGGACTGCCACATAACCCTGTTGGCAACAGAACCAGCACCAAACCTCAAGGAGATCTCTTTCCCACTGCTAGCTTCAGCTTCTGTTGCAGGGGCGTGACTGAAAAGGGTCTGCTGACTGCCAATGGCGGAGAACGCTGACTGGAGTGTTCTGGCAGGGGGGCAGCCCCCTTGTCAGAACACAATAGCTCAGTGGGGAAGATTTATCCACTGTCAGTTTTTTTTTTCGTTAAGCCCTGCAGGGTTGAAGGTAAAAAAAACTAATGTGTACTAGACTTAACTCTGACAATGCTGTAGACTAAATCCTCCTTAAAGCGGAGATCCTCCCACCCCTGCAAAAATTAAAAGCCAGCAGCTACACATCCGGCAGCTGCTGACTTTTAATAATATGACACTTACCTGTTCTGGAGTTCAATGATGTCAGCACAGCAGCTGATGTTTCCATCAGCTGTCAGGTGCTGCCACCACCATTGTCGGTAAGGGAACCCAGTAGTGAAGCATTATGGCTTCACGCCGGATCCCTACTGCGCATGCATGAGGCACCGCTGCGCTCTCCTTCTGGCCTGGCAGCAGGGGGAGGAGGAGGGAGCTGAGCTGCTGACGTCAAAGGCATCGGAGACAAATGAGTGGAAGTCCCTATTTTGGGTGGGACTCCGCTTTAAATAATTCTTCTTTTTTTTTTTTTTCATCTAAAACACTATAATACACTGTAATCTGATCTTTATGGTAAATGGCAATTATATATTGAATTGGTCATTTATTGCCAAAAACCTATGCTTCGTTTTTCTGTGATTATATTATGAGTAGAGTTGAAAAACATATCTGTGTATTTTATTTGCTTTAGGTCTAGAAGAAGATTTGAACTGTAAATATCGTAGCAGCACGACAAATGCTTCAGTACCAAGGAACAAAGAAAACTACAGTAGCCAGGTAAATAGATTGTCAAGTATTGGAAGACATAAATGACATGTTCATTCTCTCCTGATATAAAGTAGGTATGCTATTGTTATAGCATACAGTAACTATATGCAAGACAGCTATTCATACAGGTGTTGGGCCAAAAACAACAAACATGCATTTGGGAACTTTGACTGTACCAATCAATTATAATAAAAAAAAAATATATATATATATAAATATATATCTATAGATATATCTATAGATATATATATATATTAATTATTATTATTTAGTAATGATGTAAGGGTCACACGGCCATGATCTGAGTTTATAAGAAAGAAAGTTAACCTTAGATTGAGGATAGGGTTCTTTATGGTTAGAACAGCAAAAATGTTTCACCCTTCCCCAAGAGGTGGCAGGGCCGGCGCTACCACTAGGCAGACTAGGCAGCCGCCTAGGGCACACTGCCATCTAGGGACACAGCCATGGCTCCTGGGTCCCCTGCAGAGGATCGGTTCCCCCCTGGTAGGTCGTGGCGCGGTGTGGAAGGTTGCAGGAGGAAAGGCAGCTCCCACAGCTCCATCTGGCTACCTGCTGGTGCAGAGTAGCTGGGCATAGAGAAGGAGCAGGCAGATCCCTCCCCTCCCCCCAAGCCAGGGGCAGCACCAGGTGGGTGCTTAGTCCTTCACTCTGTCAGGTCGCAAAGGGGACTAGCAGGAGCAGCCTCTTACTTGGTCTTGGGCTGCAGTACCCAACGATTAGCCTCATAGAGCTTGCAGCCTGTAGATTCTCCCGGGCTGATCGAGATGGTGGGCGGGGCGGGGGGTGTGGCTGACTCCCACGAACATCAGTGTCCTCTCTGGCTGAAATAAAAAAGACTGCACTGGGAGAAGGAGCCGTGATAGCAGCCCAGGAATCTTCACCTGTATCCATGAGGTGAGTGACTGAAGTTTTCCCTCGCAGGAGTTCGTTCTGTCCTTACTGCTTCTGCTCCCTAACCTTGGGCTGCCACCATACTGCCCAAGCACCTACTGCCCCAGCACCTACTGCCCCCAGCACCTACTGCCCCCAGCATCTACTGCCCCCACCACCTACTGCCCCCACCACCTACTACCCTCACCACCTACTGCTCTACCACCTACTGCCCCACCATCTACTACCCCAGCACCTACTGCCCCAAGCACCTACTGCCCCCACCACCAACTGCCCCAGCACCCACTGCCCTCACCACCTACTGCTCCACCACCTACTGCCCCCAGCACCTACTGCCCTCACCACCTACTTCCCCAGCACCTACTGCCCAAGCATCTACTGCCCCAAGCACCTACTGCCCCAAGCACCTACTGCCCCATCACCAACTGCCCCAGCACCTACTGACCTCACCACCTACTGCCCCAGCACCTACAGCCCCAGCACCTACTGCCCTCACCACCTACTGCCCCCAGCACCTACTGACCCAAGCACCTACTGCCCCCATCACCAACTGCCACAGCACCTACTGCCTTCACCACCTACTGTCCAACCACCTACTGCCCCAGCACCTACTGCCCCCAGCACCTACTGCTCCAGAACATAATTCCCCCAGCACATACTGCCCTCACCACATACTGCTCTCACCACATACTGCTCTCACCACATACTGCCCCCAGCACATACTGCCCTCACCACATACTGCCCTCACCACATACTGCCCTCACTACATACTGCCCTCACTACATACTGCCCCCAGCACATACTGCTCTCACCACATACTGCCCTCAGCACATATTGTCCTCACCAAATACTGTCCACACCACATACTGCCCTCACCACATACTGCCCTCACCACATACTGCCCTCACTACATACTGCCCCCAGCACATACTGCTCTCACCACATACTGCCCCCACCACATACTGCCCTCACCACATACTGCCCCATCACATACTGCCCTCACTAATGGAGCTAGCATTGGCAGGGAAGTGAGAAAGTAACCCTGCACAGGTGCAAGTAGCTGGTCTTGCCTAGGGCGCAAAAAAATCTAGCACCAGCCCTGAGAGGTGATACAAGCTGAGAGTGTCGACAACATCAAAAAACTTTTAGATGTCTGTCTAGAGCCATCCACTTTTATCAAAAAAAACCTTTGCTGGCTTTTAAAGCAGATATCAAGCAAGCTTGATTTAACCACTTGTCTGCCATGAAATTTATAAATGTACCTTGGTAGTCAAGTGGTTAAATGTAGATGTTACCATCTATTATCTGTTGCAATCATTGTATCTAGTTTTTTTCAATTATCCCAATCTGTTAGGGGCCTTTCACATAGGCCTTCAGATCTGATCCCTCGCTGATTTGTGCGGCTAGTCCTTGTGTGAAAGGGCCTTAAGTTGTTACAGGTGACACTCCTGACAGCTAATGCAAGCTTTCTCAAAGTGCAGAGTCTGAGTGATAGATCGGTCTTCAGCAGAGCACCACACAAGCAACGATGGTCTGGAATTACTAGTGGTTCTTCTAATATCACTAGAGTGCAGCCCTTGAGTTTGCCCCCCTATGGAGTCACTAGAGCAGGGTGGCAATGTTGAATGGCAGGGTGGAATGATGCAAAAGGTCAGTGTCCAAGCAGAGGTCGAGGCAGGTGGCAGACAGGGTGAATAACAGGAACGGGTAGAGCTGGCCATTGATAGTATGTTTTATATACACTTTCTTTTAACTGGAATAAAAACGATGATTACATTACTGTCTCATTTTTCATTATTGTACTTTAAAGTGTCACTTCAATTTTTCCTGCAGGAATGTACATATCAAATGAAGTAGTTAGCTGACAAAGATGATTCATCATATCTACTTGCTAGAAAATAGATATAAGATATAGGGACATGTTTAAAACAGTGAAACATTCCCCAAACATCCACAGGTGGTTATGAATTATTTGCAATTTAAGCTGCATGCACCAGAAAGTCACCTAAAATGAATATTTAACAGATATCACATTTACTGCTTAGCGATGATGTTACTTGTCAAGAGGGAGATATATATACTGTGTGTATATATATCTATATAGATATAGATATATATATCTATATCTATATAGATATATATCTATATACAGTATCTCACAAAAGTGAGTACACCCATCACATTTTTGTAAAAAATGTATTATATCTTTTCATGTGACAACACTGAAGAAAAGAAAATTTTGCTACAATGTAAAGTAGTGAGTGTACAGTTTGTATAACAGTGTAAATTTGCTGTCCCCCCAAAATAACTCAACACACAGCCATTAATGTCTAAACCGCTGGCAACAAAAAAGAGTACATTCCTAAGTGAAAATGTCCAAATTAGCCATTTCCCTCCCTGGTGTGATGTGACTCGTTAGTCTTACAAGGTCTCAGGCGTGAATGTGGAGCTGGTGTGTTCAATTTGGTTTTATCACTCTCACTCTCTCATACTGGTCACTGGAAGTTCAACATGGTACCTCATGGCAAAGAACTCTGTGAGAATCTGAAAAAAAAGAATTGCTGCTCTATATAAAGATGGCCTAGGCTATAAGAAGATTGCTAAGACCCTGAAACTGAGCTGCAGCGTGGTGGCAAGACCATACTGCGGTTCAGGACAGGTTTCACTCAGAACGGGCCTCGCCATGGTCGACCAAAGAAGTTGAGTGCACATGCTCAGTGTCATATCCAGAGGTTGTCTTTGGGAAATAAATGTATGAGTGCTACCAGCATTGCTGCAGAGGTTGAAGGGGTGGGGGGTCAGCCTGTCAGTGCTCAGACCATACACCTCACACTGCATCAAATTGGTCATCATGGCTGTCATCCCAGAAGGAAGCCTCTTCTAAAGATGATGTACATGAAAGCCCAAAAACAGTTTGCTGAAGAGAAGCAGACTAAGGACATGAATTACTGGAACCATGTCCTGTGGTCTGATGAGACCAAGATAACCTTATTTGGTTCAGATGGTGTCAAGCGTGGTGTGGCGGCAAACAGGTGAGGAGTACAAAGACTTGCCTACAGTCAAGCATGGTGGTGGGAGTGTCATGGTCTGGGGCTGCATGAGTGCTGCCAGCATTGGGGAGCTACAGTTCATTGAGGGAACCATGAATGCCAACATGTACTGTGACATGCTGAAGCAGGGCATGATCCCCTCCCTTTGGAGACTGGGCCGCAGGGCAGTATTAAAACATGATAACGACCCCAAACACACCTCCAAGATGACCATTGCCTTACTAAAGAAGCTGAGGGTAAAGGTGATGGACTGGCCAAGCATGTCTCCAGACCTAAACCCTATTGGACATCTGTGGGGCATCCTCAAACGGAAGGTGGAGGAGTGCAAGGTCTCTAACATCCACTAGCTCCGTGATGTCATCATGGAGAAGTGGAAGAGGACTCCAGTGGCAACCTGTGAAGCTCTGGTGAACTTCATGCCCAAGAGGGTTAAGGCAGTGCTGGAAAATAATGGTGGCCACACAAAATATTGACACTTTGGGCCCAATTTGGAAATTTTCATTTAGGGGTGTACTCACTTTTCTTGCCAGCATTTTACAAATTAATGGCTGTGTGTTGAGTTATTTTAAGGGGACAGCAAATTTACACTGTTACACAAGCTGTACACTCACTACTTTACATTGTAGCAAAGTGTCATTTCTTCAGTGATGCCACATGAAAAGATATAATAAAATATTTACAAAAATGTTAAGGGTGTACTCACTTTTGTGAGATACTGTGTATATGTGTATATATATGTATATATATATATATATATATATATATATATATATATATATATATATATATACACATACATATACACAGTATACACTCATCAGTCACTTTATTTGCCTTCAGAACTTCCTTAATTCCTCATGGCATAGATTCAACAAGGTATTGGAGACATTCCTCAGAGATTTAAATTTTGGTCCATATTGACATGCATCACGCATTTGCTGCAGATTTGTTAGCTTCACATTATTATTATTATTATACAGGATTTATATAGCGCCAACAGTTTACGCAGTGCTTTACAACTTGAGGGTAGACAGTACAAATACAATACACTTAAATACAGTAGGAATCAGAGGGCCCTGCTCCTTAGAGCTTACAATCTAAGTGGCTTACAATCTAAGAGACATCCATGATGTGAATCTCCCATTCCACCACATCCCAAAGGTGCTCTATTGGACTGAGATCTGATGACTGTGGAGGCCATAGGAGTACCGTGAACTCATTGTCATGTTCAAGAAACCAGTTTGAGATGATTTGAGCTTTGTGACATGGTACATTATCCTCCTGGAATTATCCATTAGAAGATGGGTACACTGTAGTCATAAAGGGATGTAAATGGTCAGCAACAATACTCAAGTAGGCCGTGGCATTTAAATGATGCTCAATTGGTACTAAGGGGCCCAAAGTGTGCCAAAAAATATCCCCCACACCATTACACCACCAGCAGTAGCCTGAACTGTTGATACAAGGCAAGATGGATCCATGCTTTCATGTTGTTTATTTGTTTAAATTCTGACCCTGCCATCTGAATGTCACAGCCGAAATCAATACTCATCAAACCAGGCAATGTTTTTCCAATCTTCTAATGTCCAATTTTGGTGAGCCTGTTTAAATTGTAGCCTCAGTTTCCTGTTTTTAGCTGACACTTGGTGTGGTCTTCTTCTACTGTAGCCCATCTGCGTCAAGTTTCGATGTGTTGTGCATTAAGAGATGTTATTCTGCATACCTTGATTGTAACAAGTGGTTATTTGGGTTACTGTTGCCTTTCTGTCATCTTGACTCAGTCTGCCCATTCTACCTCTCACCTCTGACATCAACAAGGCATTTTTGTGCACACAAATGCCGCTCACTGGATATGTTCTATTTTTTGGACCATACTTTGTAAACCCTAGAGATGGTTGTGTTTGAAAATCCCAGCAGATAAGCAGTTTTTGAAATACTCAGACCAGCCCATCTGGCACCAACAACCATGCCACACTCAAGGCCACTTAAATCCCCTTTCATCCCCATTCTCATGAACTTTTGAACTTCAGCAAGTCATCTTCACCACGTCTAGATGTCTAAATGCATTGAGTTGCTGCCATGCGATTGGCTAATTAGCAATTTATGTTACCAAGTGGACATGTGCACACTGAAATATTTTGTTTCGGAATTTTGTTTTCGTCCGAAAAATAAATTTTTTTCGTTACTCCCGAAATTCGTTTTTATTTATTTTGTTTCGTTAAAAAAATGCATTCGTCCAAAAATCCCAAATAATTAAGGTCAAATCTGTCATTGAAGGCTTATGGTGTCTGTCGAATGTTCTAAGAAGATTCGATGGAGCAGCGAAACTGTACGACGCCGCAATCGTACATTTCCGGTCGAATGTTCCGCCTACAAGCTATAGTAGAATTCTAATGTTGTATGACACTAGTAATAATTATATTTATTAATTATTATTACTAGTCAACCAACATTAGAATTCTTCTATAGCCTATGGGCGGAGCATTTGACCATAAATGTCCGCTCGCGGCAACTGCTTCGTCGAATCTTCATGTCGAATCTTCATGTCGAATAATCTTGGACTAATAGAGTTAGGTTAGGCACATTCAACCTTTTTTGCTATTGTCTCTATAATGTTGAATCTTTTCTCTCTATGTAGAATAATCTTGGACTAATAGAGCTAAGGTTAGGCACATTCGACCACAGGTTCGATGGACACAGATCACTATTGTCAGCGTCATGTCAAATCTTCTATCCGTATCGAACTGTTGTCGCAACGAAAACGAAAATAAAGCATTTGTTTATGTTGGATCTTTTGGTTTTCGGATTCTGCATGTTCGTTATCGTTTGTTAAAACGATAATGAAAATACCCGAAATTCGGACGAAAATGCATTCAGACGAAAACGAATGCACATGTCTATTACTAAGCAATTGAACAGGTTACCTAATAAAGTGGCCAGTGAGTGTATATATACACACTACTATGCAGAAGTTTTAGGCAGGTGTGAAAAAATGCTGTAAATTAAGAATTTATCGATTAACAAAATGTAAAGTAAATGAACAGCAGAGAAATCCAAATTCAGTCATTATTTTGGTGTGACCAACCTTTGCCTTCAAAACAGCATCAATTCTTGTACACTTGCACACAGTTATTGAAGGAACTCGGCAGCTAGCTTGTTCCAAATATCTTGGAGAACTGACCACAGACCATCTGTGGATGTAGGCTGCCTCAAACCTTCCATCTCTTCATGTAATCCCAGACAAACTCGATGATTTCGAGATCAGGGCTCTGTGGGGGTCAAACCATCACTTCCAGGACTCTTGGTTTATGTTGAAGGTAGTCCTTAATGACATTGGCTGTATGTTTGAGGTTGCTGTCCTGCTGCAGAATACAGAATACCTCCCTGATGGTATGGCATGATGGATAAGTATCTGCCTGTATTCCTCAGCTTTGAGTACACCATTGACTTTGAGCAAATCTCCAACTCCATTTGCAGAAATGTAGCTCACAACTTGCAAAGAACCTCCACCATGCTTCACTGTTGCCTGTAGACTCTAATTATTGTACCCCTCTCGAGCCCATTGGTGAACAAACTGCCCCCTGCTAGGGCTGAGCGTACACCCCCAGTTTGGTTCACACCAGAACTTGCGAACAGGCAAAAAATGTGTGCGAACACCGCTAAAGTCTATGGGACATGAACATGAAAAATCAAAAGTGCTCATATTGAAGGCTTATATGCAAGGTATTGTCATAGAAAGTGTTTGGGGACCTGGGTCCTGCCCCAATGCAAAAAAAAGTTTTAAGAACATTATTTTTTTCAGCAGCAGTGATTTTAATAATGCTTAATAAATAAAAATAAAATATTCCTTTAACTATCGTGTCGGGGTGTCCTTAGTATGCCTGTAAAGTAGCGCATCTTTCCGTGTTTAGAACAGTATCACAGCAAAATTATATTTCTAAAGGAAAAAATGTCATTTAAAACTGTTTGCGGCTGTAATGAATTGTCAGATCCCAGCAATATAGATAATCATTGAAAAAAACGGCATGGGTTCCCCCAGTCCATTACCAGGTCCTTTGGGTGACATAAACGGGTGACCTTGCCCCCTTCTGACGTCATGTGACGTCACGTAATATCAGAGGGGGGCGGGTCCCCTGTTTATGTCACCGGGTGGCCCCGCCCTCAGCTATATAACAGCTGAAAAATGCAGAAAGCCTGCAGTCAGGGGGAGCCTCCCATGGAGGTGGAGTTTTTTCCATTTTTTTTTCTCAGGTCCTCAGACGCTGTGATCAAAGATGAATGGACATTGCGAGACACTTTTTTTTTAAAGGACTTGTCCCAAACTTGTCCCAAACTTCTCCTGTCATTTTTACCATTTTGACACTTTTTTTGGTGAATGTGTAGGGGTACAATGTACCTGATACCCATTCACATAGGAGGGGGCCAGGATCTGGGGGTCCCCTTGTTAAAAGGAGCTACCAGATTCCGATAAGCCCCCCACCCACAGACCCCCACAACCCCCAGGCAAGGGTTATGGTGATGAGGCCCTTGTCCCCATCAACATGGGGACAAGGTGTTTTGGGGGGGCCCCAAAACACCTTCCCCATGTTGAGGACATGTGGCCTGGTACAGTTCAGGAGGGGGGCGCTCTCTCGTCCCCCCCCCATTTTTCCTCCGGCCTGCCAGGTTGCGTGCTCGGATAAGGGTTTAGTATTGATTTTGGGGGGACCCCTATGCCATTTTTTTTAGATTTTGGCTAGGTGTTCCCCTTAAAATCCATACCAGACCTGAAGGGCCTAGTATGGATTTTGGGGGGGTCCCCTACGCCATTTTTTTTAAAATTTGGCGCAGGGTTTTCCTTAATATCCATACCAGACCCAAAGGGCCTGGTAATGGACCGGGAGGGGGGAACCTATGCCATTTTTAAAAATGATTTTTATCTATATTGCCGGGATCCGGCAATACATTACAGCCGCGAGCAGTTTTCAATCAAATTTTTTCCTTTACAAGTGTCATTTTGCTGCTCTCATTCGTAACACTATGTACGGCTGCCGTGTAAGTAGCCTTACATAGTGTGGGGCGTGGACTCAGCCCCCTAAACCATGATTGGCCAAAGGCACCCTGCCTTTGGTCAGTTATGGCTCTCACATCATGGCTCTCACATGCAGGTCAGGTGCATGCTTTAGCCAATCAGCAGCCATCAATGCACTGCGATCTTGCAGTGCATTGATGGTCTTGCTATTCATTATGGCACGTTCCGCGGGTGCTCGAATTTCCCGCGAATGCCCCATAATGTTCGGTATTCAGTGAACGGGTGAACACCCGATGTTCGAGTCGAATTTACATTCGACTCAAACCGTGGGCTCATCCCTACCCCCTGCTACAGCCAAATGTTTCACAGTTTGACACAACAGTCCAGAGCTCCTTCTGCCATTTTTTTCTGCACCCCAGTTCCTATGTTTTCATGCATAGTTGAGTTGCTTAGCCTTGTTGCCACGTTAGAAGTGTGCCTTTTTTTGCTGCTTTTCTTCCATGAAGACCACTTCTGGACAGACGTCTTCAGACAGTAGATGGGTGTACCTGGGTCCCACTGCTTTCTGCCAATTCTGTACTGATGACACTGCTGGACATCTTCTGATGTCGAAGGGAAGTAAGCATGCTGTATCTTTCATCTAAAGCATAAAGTTCCATTGGCCCACCACTACGTCTACGGTCCTCAGAGTTACCCATTTCTTTGTGCTTCTTCAAAAAAGCTTGAACAGCACATTTGGAAATCCCAGTCTGCTTTGAAATCATTTCATGGGATAGACTTTGCTGATGTAGTATAACTAGTTACCTTGTGTCTTGCTGCTGTGTTCAGTCTTGCCATAGTGAATGATCTGTGACATGAAACTGTCTTCCACAATCCCTCCTTTGTAGCAGAGTATGGCTGTTCCTCATCCCATTTTAACCCTCCTACACAGCTGTTTCTGTTTCAGTTAATGGCTGTGTTTCAACCTACATATGAAATTGATGATCATTAGCATCTGCTTTGTATAATCGATTAGTCATACACCCGAATCTAATCCTACAATATCCCTGACTTTGTGCAAGTGTACAAAGTGAGCCAGTGTAGAATTGATGCTGGTTTGAAGCCAAAGAGTAGTCACACCAAATATTGATTTGTTTTATATTTCTGTTTTGTTTGCTCATTTTGCATTTTGTAAACTGATAAAATAACAAATAAATTATACAGTATATTTTTTAAAGCATTCTTACTTTACAGCATTTCTTCACACTTGCCTAAAACCTTTGCAGAGCACTATGTGTATGTGTGTGTATATGTGTATATGTATATATGTGTGTATATATATATATATATATATATATTGGTTTGTACATAATTGTTTCTATTTGTTAAGATGGGGACTAGAAATAAAATTATTATATATTTTTTTATCCAGGTAAATAAGAACTACATAGTCCTTTATTCAGTCAGCTTTTAGAGCTTTAGGTTTCTTTTCAAATTTCTTTTTCTCTTTTTACAAACTGTTGAAAAAAATCCTTTTGTTTACAGTCTCAGTAACTCAGACTGCATTTAACAGACAAAAGAAAAGCTAGCAGTAGTTAGTCACAGTCCACTACATCTTAAAGAGGAACTTCACCCCCCATCCTGCATTTTTTTATTTTTATCCCCCTTTTTCCCAGTGGATACAGTATTGCCGTGTTGTGATCTGCTGCTCTGGTGTCACAGCCCTGAGTCCCACACTGTCATCTTGGCCCTCCTCGGTTGTCCTGACCTGGCTTCCTCCTCTGTGTTTAAGCATCTGGCCCACAGCGATTCCTGTCAACTCTGCCTATCAAACACTATGATTCCTCACTTCCAAAGCCTCCTAGCATATGTTATTGGCTAATCCCAGGAAGCTGTGGGAGCAGGGACACTCCATTCCCATGTAGGAAAGAATGGTTAGGGACAATGCTAGTAAGAAACACATAAAAAGGTAGCAAAGCAAAAATATAAAACTTTAATCACCATTTTACATTGCAGAGGAGGTAGGAGTGCTGAAACTTTAAGTCACTCAAGGGAGGAAGGTCCACTTTAAGGACATTCTTTGTAGGACAGTGAGGTGCAAACTATTGACAGAGAGGGCATCAAGTTAACAAGACAAATGAAAGAAGCCATTTACATCACACCGGAACAATCATTCCTGAGCAGGGGTGAGAGCTCCAACACCATCTGTCTTCTACATATAATACTGTTTAACAGTTCTACCTTGGTGATTTAACAGCAATTTAAAACAACCAATGCCAATAATTATTTAGCTGGAGGAACACTGTGGTTCTACAACGTTCACACCTCTTGTATTTGGACAATTAACATCTTCACATCCCATGGTGATTGAATTTGAGGTGTTTGTGTTTCTGTGTGGAAATAAATGCTGGGGCATCTTCCTTCCTTCTTCACTGGAACTTGAGAAGTGGCTTTGAAGCAGCAGCTTATTTTACAAATAGCTACATGAGATATGGATAAAAACTACAACATGACAAAATAAATAAATTGCACACTGTGTATCTGTACTGCCAAAATAGTCGATAAAACATTCATTATATTTATAGTACTGATGGGAGCCTGGAAGACAACCATATATCTTCAGGCACATTCTTTAGAGCATGAAATAACTCTCTATAGAGTCATTCTCTCAAGTTTATTTTATACGTGCTTAATTATTGTAACAGAATTCAATCTAATTGTGGTATCTAAACATGATTAGGAACATATGGTTTGTTTAAGTCAGTCTAGAAAAAGCAGCTGAAAGTTTCTGCCTGTCTTCTTTAAGAAAATGTTAGTTTTTCAAATTTCTTCATTGACAATAAAAATGATGATATGAGATCAAAACAATATAACAAAGTCCTGTTTAAATTTCTATTAGTGGTTTATATTACAGTGCCTTGAAAAAGTATTCACACCCCTTGAAATTTTCCACATTTTGTCATGTTACAACCAAAAACCTAATTTAATTTTATCAGGATTTTATGTAATAGACCAACACAAAGTGGCACATAATTGTGAAGTGGAAAGAAAATGATAATTTGATCAAATTGTTTTACAAATAAATATCTGAAAAGTGTGCCGTGCATTTGTATTCGGTACCCTTTACTCTGATACCTCTAACTAAAATCTAGTGGAATCAATTGCCTTCACAGGTCACCTAATTAGTAAATAGAGTCCACCTGTGTGTAATTTAATCTCAGTATAAATACAGCTGTTCTGTGAAGCCCTCAGAGGTTTGTTAGAGAACCTTAGTGAACAAACAGCATAGTGCAAAAGTTGTGCAATATGACGTCCCAAATGCAAATTTTTGGAAAAGATTTACTTCCAAGGAGGGGGTTATTCACACCACTCACTGATGGAGACAAAAGATTCCCAGCTCTAAAAGACAGTGGGGAGAGAGAATATAGGGATCGTCTAAATAATCTATAATGAATAAGGGGAAAGGACTCTATGAGGTTGGAGGCACTGGTAAAAGTGCAAGTCCCCAAGGGGAACCTCCAGAGTCCTAAACAATGAAATAAATTCAAATTCTATCGTATATATGTCAAAATTAGGGATGAGCCGAACACCCCCCTGTTCGGTTCGCACTAGAACATGTGAACAAGAAAAAAGTTTGTTTGAACACGCAAACACCGTTAAAGTCTATGGGACATGAACATGAATAATCAAAAGTGCTAATTTTAAAGGCTTATATGCAAGTTATTGTCATAAAAAGTGTTTGGGGACCTGGGTCCTGCCCCAGGGGACATGGATCAATGCAAAAAAACTTTTAAAAATGGCCGTTTTTTCAGGAGCAGTGATTTTAATAATGCTTAAAGTCAAACAATAAAAGTGTAATATCCCTTTAAATTTCGTAGCTGGTAGGGGGTGTCTATAGTATGCCTATAAAGGGGCACGTGTTTCCCGTGTTTAGAACAGTCTAACAGCAAAATGACATCTCAAAGGAAAAAGCCATTTAAAACTACTCGCGGCTATTGCATTGCCGGTCCGACAATACACATAGAAGTTCATTGATAAAAACAGCATGGGAATTCCCCACAGGGGAACCCCGAACCAAAATTAAAAAAAAAATGATGTGGGATCCCCCTAAATTCCATACCAGGCCCTTCAGGTCTGGTATGGATATTAAGGGGAACCCCAGCCAAATTTTTTTTTTAAATGACGTGGGGGTCCCCCTAAATTCCATACCAGACCCTTCAGGTCTGGTATGGATTTTAAGGGGAACCCCGCGCCAAAAAAAAAAACGGCGTGGGGTCCCCCCAAAAATCCATACCAGACCCTTATCCGAGCACTCAACCTGGCAGGCCGCATGAAAAGAGGGGGGGACGAGAGAGCGCCCCCCCTCCTGAACCGTACCAGGCCACATGCCCTCAGCATTGGAAGGGTGCTTTGGGGTAGCCCCCCAAAACACCTTGTCCCCATGTTGATGAGGACAAGGGCCTCATCCCCACAACCCTGGCCGGTGGTTGTGGGGGTCTGCGGGGGGGCTTATCAGAATCTGGAAGCCCCCTTTAACAAGGGGACCCCCAGATCCCGGCCCCCCTGTGCGAAATGGTAAGGGGGTACGAAAGTACCCCTACCATTTCACTAAAATACTGTCAAAAATGTTAAAAATGACAAGAGACAGTTTTTGACAATTCCTTTATTTAAATGCTTCTTCTTTCTTCTTTCTTCTATCTTCCTTCATCTTCTTATTCTTCTTCTGGTTTTTCTGGCTCTTCTGATTCTTCCTCCGGCATTCTCATCCAGCATCTCCTCCGCGGCGTCTTCTATCTTCTTCTCCTCGGGCTGCTCCGCACCCATGGCATGGGGGGAGGCTCCCGCTCTTCTCTTCATCTTCTTCTCTTCTTCATCTTCTTCTTCATCTTCTTCTCTACTTCATCTTCTTCTCTTCTTCTCTTCATTTTCTTCTCCGGGCCGCTCCGCATCCATGTTGGCATGGAGGGAGGCTCCCACTGTGTGACGGCATCTCCTCGTCTGACGGTTCTTAAATAATGGGGGGCGGGGCCATCCAGTGACCCCTTCCCCCTCTGACGCACGGTGACTTGACGGGACTTCCCTGTGATGTCACGGGGAATGCCACAGGGGAGTCCCGTCATGTCCCGTGCGTCAGAGGGGGGCGGGGTCACCGGGTGGCCCCGCCCCCGTCATTTAAGAACCGTCAAAAGAGGAGACGCCATCACACAGCGGGAGCCTCCCTCCATGCCAGCATGGATGCGGAGCGGCCCGGAGAAGAAAATTAAGAAGAGAAGAAAAGAAGAAGATGAAGAAGAGAAGAAGATGAAGAAGAGAAGAAGTTGAAGAGAAGAGCGGGAGCCTCCCCCCATGCCATGGGTGCGGAGCGTCCCGAGGAGAAGAAGATAGAAGATGCCGCGGAGGAGATGCTGGACGAGAACGCTGGAGGAAGAACCAGAAGAGCCAGAAGAACCAGAAGAAGAAGAAGATGAAGGGAGATAGAAGAAAGAAGAAAGAAGAAGCATTTAAATAAAGGAATTGTCAAAAACTGTCTCTTGTCATTTTTAACATTTTTGACAGTTTTTTAGTCAAATCCCTTACCATTTCACACAGGGAGGGCCGGGATCTGGGGGTCCCCTTGTTAAAGGGGGCTTCCAGATTCCGATAAGCCCCCCGCCTGCAGACCCCCACAACCACCGGCCAGGGTTGTGGGGATGAGGCCCTTGTCCTCATCAACATGGGGACAAGGTGTTTTGGGGGGCTACCCCAAAGCACCCTCCCAATGTTGAGGGCATGTGGCCTGGTACGGTTCAGGAGGGGGGGCGCTCTCTCATCCCCCCCTCTTTTCCTGCGGCCTGCCAGGTTGCGTGCTCGGATAAGGGTCTGGTATGGATTTTTGGGGGGACCCCACACCGTTTTTTTTTTTGGCGCGGGGTTCCCCTTAAAATCCATACCAGACCTGAAGGGTCTGGTATGGAATTTAGGGGGACCCCCACGTCATTTTTTTTTATTTTGGCCGGGGTTCCCCTTAATATTTGGTTCGGGGTTCCCCTGTGGGGAATTCCCATGCCGTTTTTATCAATGAACTTCTATGTGTATTGTCGGACCGGCAATGCAATAGCCGCGAGTAGTTTTAAATGGCTTTTTTCCTTTGAAATGTCATTTTGCTGTCAGACTGTTCTAAACACGGGAAACATGCGCCCCTTTACAGGCATACTATAGACACCCCCCAGGTAAGAAATTTAAAGGGATATTACACTTTTATTGTTTGACTTTAATCATTATTAAAATCACTGCTCCTGAAAAAACGGACGTTTTTAAAACTTTTTTTTGCATTGATCCATGTCCCCTGGGGCAGAACTCAGGTCCCCAAACACTTTTTATGACAATAACTTGCATATAAGCCTTTAAAATTAGCACTTTTGATTTCTTCCATAGACTTTTAAAGGGTGTTCCGCGGCATTCGAATTTGCCGCAAACACCCCAAATTGTTCGCTGTTCGGCGAACTTGCGAACAGCCAATGTTCGAGTCGAACATGAGTTCGAATCGAACTCGAAGCTCATCCCTAGTCAAAATGTATCAAATCATGTCCAAAAATTCACCCAGCTTACCAAGCTTTGCTGAGTGTCTCTTCCGCAGATGGATCCACAGCCGCCCAAAGTCCCAAAAGCGTCCAGTTAAAGAGGAAAAATGCACCTCTTCCATTAAGGACATAAACAGGATGGTACTGACTATCTAGGACCAAGTGTCATAGAATGGAGATGGCGGCTCTAGGGTTCCCGGCATTCTCCTTTTATGGCCGATGCTCATTCACCGCAGGAGCTCCGCAGAGCACTGAGGAACGACACCCGATCACATGACCACAATGACGTCTTTACCTACGTGCCGCTCATACGGAGATTCCCCGTCAAGGCGGCGTGTGTCTACAAAACAGGACGCAGGGGGAGCGGGGCCAGCAAACACACAGTGTTAAAAATCCCCTTAGGGTCTAAAGAATAAATATTTTTAATTAAAGAAAAAGGAATGAAGCAGATATTAAATTATAATTTAATATACGAAGAAAGTTTCACACCTCAAAATTTGCTTGCATTTTAGCTTGGGTTTTTGTCTTTGTATTTGAAACATACGGACTTGCACGAATGTAGCATACTGGGTATATACAATATGGTGGCATTATTTCATTTTTTAACTTGAGATTAGAAGAAAAAGTAGATTACGGAATAGCTGTCATTATGTTTTTTGGTGTCTGGTTGATGTGGGAACATATAAATTCTTGCACATCCCTATCCTTCAGGTGTTCTTACACTGTCTTGGTATCAGGCTGATTAAATTGATTTTGTTACTCCAGTGTTCTGGGCTTCATTCTTACTAGGCACACTAGATAGAAGGAGTTTGTTGGTTCCTTTTATGTACTAATGCTATCCAATAACCTTTCAGTAGGTTTTACAGTCTTCAGTCTAAACTGCGTATTTATATATGACTATAGTAATATTGGATTGCTTGGCAGTCCAATAAGGTATGGATTGTTGTGAATGGTTTAGCCTCCTCTGGAAATTTGATAAAAGATTTTTTAAAGAAAAAATGTATCCTTCCGAGGGGTTTATTTTGTTTTCCTTGTTGGATTTTATGCATCTGTATTTTTTAAGTGAATACAATTTTCATGACTTCAGGTGGCCATTTGTGGTTCAAGCTGTGCAAGCGATGAAATCAATACAAGTATTGCTTGTGGCAATCAGATAAGCATTGGGTCATGTAGAGCTTCTCTAAAGTATGACTAAGTGCTGCACGTTCCCCTTTCTATGCAGAACTGGGGGCAAGTACATTTTAATGGTGGTTGTTCTTGATGAGATTTGACCATCTATGACCAGCCTTAGAATGATGTCACAATGTTGACTCTATCGCTAGGGACACATCACCAGTGACAGAGTTACATTAAAAAATCTTTCCCCTACCTTTGTGCAATTTTATTTATTTCAGTTACTTATATAGCGCCGTCAATTTACGCAGCACTTTACATAAACATGGTACATTCACATCAGTCCCTACCCTCAAGGAGCTTACAATCTAAGGTCCCTAACTCGCATTCATACATACTAGGGACAATGTAAACAGGATCCAATTAACCTACCAGCATGTCTTTGGTGTGCAATCACTATCTCCCTGGTCCTGAATGCTGCCAAATTTCACCCGCTAGCAAACTAGCAGGTATACATAAATAATAGGACAGAAATACCAGAATAGCATTCTTTTTCAGGTTGCTTGAAACAAGAAAATGGGCATTGCAGTTTGTTGTGTATAGGGCTATGAAGCCCATGGTGACCCATGTTTACAGCTAAAAGCTTCTACAATGGTCACATGAATATCAGAACTGGACTATGGAGCATTGGAAGAAGGTGGCCCTGTCTGATGAATCACATTTTCTTTTACATTATGTGGATGGCCGGATGCTTATGCATCACTCACCTGGGGAAGAGATGGCACCAGGATGCGGTATAAGAAGGCAATTCGGCAGAGGCAGTGCGATGCTTTGGGCAATGTTCTGCTGGGAAACCTTGGGTCCTGCCATTCATGTGGATGTTACTTTGGTGTCCGTGCCTCAATGGGTCAGGGCTGTTTTAGCAAAAGGGGGCCATGCTTAATATTAGGTTGGTGGTTATAATGGTTTGGCTGATCGGTGTTGTTTTGGTAACATTTCCTGAATAAATGCTATTTCCACCATTATATTCCTCTTTATTTATAAATTCTATCAAGACTGCTATTGAAGCTTTAAGTTAACTTTTTTTACAGGTTTGGGCAATTTTGCCTAGATTAAAGCGGAGGTTCACACAAAAATGGAACCTCCGCTTTTCTGAACCCTCCCCCCCTCTGGTGTCACATTTGGCACCTTTCAAGGGGAGAGGGGGGTGCAGATACCTGTCTAATACATGTATCTGCACCCACTTCTGGGAATAGACTCCCGCGGGAGTCACGCCCCCTCCCGCACCCCCCGCTGTCTCCTGGGAAACACACAGGTCCCAGGAGATAGCGGGGACCAGTTAAGATGCGCAGCGCGACTCACGCATGCACAGTAGGGAACCAGGAAGTGAAGCCGCAACGCTTCACTTTCTGATTCCCCCACCGAGAATGGCGGCGGCAGCAGCCGAGAGCCGAGCGATTGATCGGCTTCGGCTTCCGACATTGCTGGACTCCAGGACAGGTAAGTGTCTGTTTATTAAAAGTCAGCAGCTGCAGTTTTTGTAGCTGCTGGCTTTTAATATTTTTTTTGTAGGTGGACTCCCTCTTTAAGTCAGAATTCCCATATCTGTAGGTCTGCAGGCCCCTGCAGTAACCCAAATATCCCTAGCTGACCAGTTTGTGGTGGAATAAGCTACAGTCCTTGTTGGCGTTATTTTGGTATTATTTTGGCCCGAAATTGACTGACACTGTCAATTCAAACATTCAAGGTGTCTTTTGAAAGTCCCTCCATCTCCATCCCGACCAAGAGATACTCACCTTGCCAGTGCACTCCCCACACTTCTTCACCTGTCATAGCAAGCAATAAAATTCACAGTGTTTCCTCTGTCAGGTGACAGTGCTAGGGCTTTGAAAACTGTTCCTAGACCCAAGCACTGATTATTGTTGCCAGCTGTGACAGAGGAAGAAGACAGAGCAAGGTAAGTATCGGTGGGAGGGGTTGCCCCCTTTCAAAGACACTGTTAGTTTCCCCTGAAGGGGCAAGGTAACCGTGTCTTTTTAGGATCAGCTAGTGTTAGGCAAAGCCTCCTGTTTTCTATTCTCTCCTTCATAGCCATAAATTATATACAGTATATAATCAATCCAAATGTGCGTGTTGATGGAAGAAAATTTTAAAAGTGCTCTGGAACTTAGAATGTAAAACCATATGTTTCCATGAAAGGCAATATACTTATTTTGTTTCATGTTTTTTACCACTTACAATTAGTTCTTATGCATATTTTAGGAAATAAAGGGCTTTGTGTCTGTATCACGTTTTGGCTGTAAAACAATATATTGTAATTAATGATTGTATTAATTTAAACAGAGTCATGCTGTTCTCTTGTCTTCTTCAAGCTAGAAGTTACAATTGATTTTTATTTATTCATAATAGTACATTGTGTACAAACATTGCATACTGTGCATCGGAATTTGTGCTGTATACAAATGCATATAAATTATCAGTGTGTACTGGCTCCCCATTCATTATGAATGACAGATCTATTTTTCCATGGCAGTTAAAATATGAAGAGCGATGTTCACAATAGTGTATGACTGCACATGCATGTGTAAACAGCTGGTATATGGCAGCTATGGTGCAGCAAACAGCCTCCAATTTCAATGGATACACTGCTATATGATGAACTACACCGGCACTTGCATGAACTTGGGCATGTACACACAGATGTGCAACCTTGGAATTCAATGCAATGGAAGGCTAAAGTCTACACCTACTTTATGGATCCCTTACACTACCAGTTTACACTCCAAAACTGTATGGCTTCTTGTGACCACGTGCAAGAAGCCTAAAGATGCATATACAATATTAATCAAGCAGTGCTTCTTTAAAACCCTATTCACTCTTTGTATAGTAGGAATGCGCATTCCTGCGCACAATTTTGTGTGGGCGATTTACACTTATTTACATATGTCGCTCATAGAGCAGCCTATTCACTTGAATGAGCTTCCCTACGTGCATTTGTCACACAAAAGAAGCTTCTGCACCTTTTTTGGGATACAAGCTTTGTGCAATTTTACACAATTGCTGAGTGCTTCTGCCAAGCAACAATCACAGCAAAATGAACTACATTTGGGGTGCCTTTAGGAATAAAGAGCACCCAGATGTGTGCCACGCATTTTTCCCGCAATTTTAGTGTGATTTGCAATCACTGGGAAGAATGGCGCCAATTCTGGTAATGATTTCCAATTTGAATGAGGCATGGAACTTACTGCAACTCATCCATGCATGAAACAATATTAAATACCTGCTATAATAATCACACAGGCCACTCACATTTAGTGGTTCAGGATATTAATGTTGTAAAATAAAGATACCTTACAAAATACTAAATGGTTAAAGCCTCTCTGAGTTTTTTGCCCAAGTAGCCACTGATCAACAATCCCTCATTTCCATTTCCATTACATGTGACTGAACACAGTGTGCACACGCTGTAAAATGAAACTGTAGTAGCGATGAGCAAGAATTGAGAGTTTTCATTTTCCCTACTTTGCCATTTTGGGCAAATGCATTGAAGTCAATGAGTTAGATAAAATTATGCTACGTTGTGGTTTTTTTTTTCCAAGTGAACAATTGACCTTAAACAACTCCTAAGCATTACGGGAGCAAATTTTGCATAAGCAGCTGAGTGAGCAAATATATGGGTTTGGGTTTTGGTGAAATTTTGCGCCTGGCAAAATCTGCAATTAAATTAAATTATTCCTATCATCCTTACTGCTGAGCAATTTGGGGAGAGTTAAGTTAGCTGTATACTGCAAAAAAATCTTTAAAATGGACGATTTAAAAAAATGGACGAGATAGATGGGATAAGATGTTATAAACATGCATGATAAATATTATGTAAGTATAACACTTCCAGGTATTTAGTATAAAATTGATGCGCTTTAAATAAATAGTGCACAATATGCTGCTGCGACTAAGCTTAAATCCAGGAATAAAAAATGCATACATGTGAATAAAATAGATAAATAATTATGGTGCTAATACATGTGTTAAAATTGCCAAAATAAATCTTCAATTATGTGATGTGACGGTGAATATAAATAAAATAATAATGACACTCTGAGTACAATGTCCAGGCCGAGGATCCTTGAAAAAGTCATGTGTCAGTGATGCAACGCATGGGAGGAGCTTAGGACGTTCAGTGCTGCAATACACCTGAAGGTTAACAGCAGCTGTTTCTCTATGGCAAACCTCGTCCACAGCGGCTGACTGCAATCTGCATATTTGAATGCTTCTAATAGAACGGGAGTTTGTGAGTGTATCTCTTGTCACTGTTTTGCTTATGTACTATCTAGTAAGTTCACTGCACAATGATCTATTTTTTCTTTGCTTGCTTTGCATAAAACCTTTATCCTGAGAGCCGAATCACCAGCAGTATTATGGCTAAAGTGGGATGCAAGAAAAACTAAATATCCTGATACAAACGATCTAACCCAGTGAGTCAATCAATCTGGATTAAGGGAAGGAACTGTTTAATTATTTTTACTTTCCCCCACTATTTATCTCGACCTGGACATTGTACTCAGAGTGTCATTATTATTTTATTTATATTCACCGTCACATCACCAATTTGAAGATTTATTTTGGCAATTTTAACACATGTATTAGCACCATAAATATTTATCTATTTTATTCACATGTATGCATTTTTTATTCCTGGATTTAAGCTTAGTCGCAGCAGCATATTGTGCACTATTTATTTAAAGGGCATCAATTTTATACTTAGTACTATTTGTTTGGTTATCTGATCACCCTATATTGATAGCAGCTTTAATTTACTGATTTTATCATAGCACTAACTATATTGGTATATATATTTTTTTTAAGCACAATTTATTTATATCACACATATCTATCCACATCAGCGCTTGGTTTTTATTCATTTTTTTAGCACTTCCAGGTATTTATTACCGTTCACAGAGATCACAGCTCTCCCCTGACAATGTCTTTATTTTTTTTCACACCAGAAAGACAGAGACACTATTGTTCAAGCATTATCTAAAGTCACCATCTACTTCCTGCAGAGATGTTGGCTCAGAGATGACACTATCATGTAAATCCTGATGCTTGTGTAGTTCTTGGGTGTGTTCACATCTCAAAGAGATCAGCTCCAACTGCTGCCTACCCTCATCGCTTAATACAAAGTTACTATGTTGCAGTCTTATATCAGTGAAGAGTAGACTAAGTAATTTCTTCTGCTTGACTGCAGAAAGCTGATGACCACATCTCAACCTAGGAAAATCACTTGTCTTTAGCTCATGAACTGTCATTTAATTAATTATACTGTTTTCTGTATATTGCAATAAGTTAAGATTTATTTATGTAGACTAACTTTCCTGAAAGGTCTAAAGGTTTAGAAAATCACAAATACATCTGTTATGTCTAGGGAGGAGTAGGCAGACACCCCCTGCCAATTTTTGTCTTGGAGGAAAGTAGAACAATTACTTGAAAGACTTATGACCATGTTGCTGATGACCATAGACATGAGTATAGGCTCAAGCAAAAAGCCTTTCGTATCTTTGGGTACCACTAAAGCCGACAAAGAATTTAACGAAAGAGGAAGAACAGTCAACACTCACAAAGTGTAAAGTTGTCTGGTCTGTTTTCTTCTTGGAACTTCTCAGATTAAATACAGATGTATTAACAATGTAGACTTGGTTAAGTAAAAAGATAAACTGGATTTTTCTTCTCCAGGTTATTCATCAGTTAAGGTTGTCTGAGAATGAGAGTGCTGCATTACAAGAGCTAATGGATTGGAGACGAAAGCTTTGTGAAGATTCGGAGGAGTGGCAGAAAGACTTGACAAAGACTGAACAGACAAATGCTGCTTCTACTCAATCCTCTTAGGTGGAATTTGTACTCTAGTGAAGATTAAAGCTACCACCTCCTTTGATAAAGAAACTTTTTATCTGTCAGGGCTTTGTCTATGTGAATATCTATGCTCCAACAAAGACTGTTCACTTTATATAATATAAAACATGTTTTTAAATCGGTGTAACAATCTTTGAAAATGGAAAGCATGAATTAGTTCAATGCCTTGGTGTTAATCTGTGTGTTAATATATATGGTGATATACTCAATGTGCATTGTGTTTCAGATATAATCTAAAGTGAGAGGTTCCCAGCAAAAAAATATGTAAAAGGACAATATATGGAATAGTTCTCAGATGTTAGGGTGAATGTCTTCAATGATTGTTTTTATATCATTAAAATTTTGAATCCTGTGCTGTTCTTAATACAGATGAACGCTGTATAATTGATGTGAGTGTGCCTGTGTGTCTGTACCCTGTGCACACGAGAAAAAAACAGAAAAAGATTCTATGCACTCACTTAGCAAACAGGAGGAAGTTTAAAATAAATGTTGTTACTCTTTGGGAATTAAGTGAGTAAATATGTCACATAGTATACATCCATTTTCACCCATAATGTATTGTAATAAAATTCAACTCAACAATGAAAATGTGGTGAAAATGCCCTCAGCATCCTTTTACACTTTTTAAACATTCCTGGTCTTCCACAATTGGATCTTCAGTTTCATTCATGTTACCTTCAGTATTTTGAAAACCACCTGAATCACTATTGCTGATAATATCATGGAAACAATTGGTTCTCTTAGTGGTGGGGAAATGACTCTTGCAGAACACTGGTATGATGATCCACTTTTGTAGGAACATCAAAGGTAAAAATAAGGAGGCTGAGTGTTTTTATTCACCAAATCAAAGCACAGTTTTTTTAATGTTTGGTTTTTAAGCACAATGCAGCTCAACAAGATATCCACCTCTGTCAAAAAGATATCCACCTTCTACCATATACAGAGGGCTTTGTTTGATTACTAAATAATGTACAAGTAAAATTAATATATGTAAAAATCGCTGTAAATATTATCTGTATAAATGGTTCTGGGTGATGCCATCACCTGTAATATTGCCTTTCATTGACATCATCACTTTAGTAGTAATTAGAAACACCTATGTATTATAAAAATAACTTACAGATACATTAGAATATAATAATATTAGAAGAGTTCCAGGATATATAGAATGAGTTCCATGATGAAAGACGTTAACAAGAACAACATGTTACATACTTTCCACTGTTAATTTGTGTATTACCTGAAGATGCAAAAAAACAAGTAAAATTTCAATCACTATCCATGTTTACTGCCAGATTTTATACCTATTGAGAAATGGTGCTGCTGTTCTTCCTCAATGATGCAGTTAATAAATGCTGGTATTCAATTTTGTATTGTTATTTTTTATCTTGCATTCCCTGCTGCAGTGTTTACAAAAGAAACATTTTGTTATAGTGAGAAGTTTACTTCTTAGTTGCATTTCACAAAAAGCATTAACCACAGTAAATGTAATGTACCTATCTCTTTTACATAGCCCTATATAGAAAATATAATCCAGTTGATTATGGTGAGGAGGGACTAAAGGAAAAAAAGCACTCAATTGATTCTTTAGCCACTCCTTACTATAACCTTGTGGGTTATAAATTCTCGTACCTTAAAGTGATACTAAATGTTCAGTTTTTTCTTTAAAATAACAAACATGTTATACTCATCTGCTCTGTGCAATGGTTTTGCACAGAGGAGCCACAATCCTCCTCTTCTCGGGGTCCCCTGCCAGCGCTCCTCCTCCCCGCTGATTGCCCCTATAGCAAACCACTTTCTATGGGGGCACTCGTGAATGCTCGCTCCTGATCTTGGCCCCACCCCTGCCTCCTTGTCACTGGCCGTAATTGACAGCAGCGAGAGTCAATGGCTCCCACTGCTGTCTTTAAGCCAATGAGGAGTAAGAGAGCCGAAAGAGCTTCAACTCTCATGAACATCACTGGATTGAAATAAAAATGCTCAAATGTGCAATGACTAAACACAGGTGTGTGAAACATGTTTGCTGAAGCCACATGAGATGTGTGTGCAGGCTGTGTCCTCATTTTTAATAGATTTGAAATAAAACTAATATTTGTATGCTGGTCAGTGCGGCCACTTCCTTTTTTCTTTCACGTGCTCTGGTTGCAGACCAAGGCTGGCACGCAGCAATCATCTTAGCAGGATAGATCTCAAACTTCATCTGGAGTGGTGCAACTTTTGTGCTTCAATCGCTGGATTGAGATTGCTCTCAGGTAAGAATAAGTGGGGGCTGCAACGTAAGCAGCATGCAAAAGTTTTTTTACCTCTGTTTCCTATGCAATGCACTGCTGAAGTCCAACAAGCTTGAGACAGCTGTATGCAGTTTGGAAAAAATGGCACTACAACATTAAGCTCTATGCGTGCAATACAACAGTGGTTCTGGATGTAAAGTTAGCCATGGGGAACAAAGCCATGATCTGTAGGGGTCTGTCCACTATCCTAGAAAGAGAAAAAAAATCCCTTTATTTTTTTGGGGATATGTGATGGAATGAGATATGTGAATACCTGCTGTTCTAAAAGGGTTCTTTGCATCCGTTGTGCTATATATCTTTACCTGAGAACCACTTACAGTTTGTTTTCTTGGAACTGTCTGTTACTCCTGGGGTTTTCCAGACAACAGTTAAAGCTAAGATGAGGAATAATAATCATTTACCGTCAGAACTACTATAATGATCACATAATCTAGAGCAAGATAAAGGAATATCTCTCAATGGCCTACAGACAAGACATTTGCTTTTATGGTGTTTGCCAGATTTATGGAAGCTGTAGACTTTCAAAAACTTGTTTGCACTGGTTGATGATGCAACCTTTCAATTGATCCCCTATGAATTTAATGTACAGTACACCTTTGACTGGATGCTTTCCATGATCATCTTCGGTTTAGCTCCCAAGATCAGAAAACAGTTTGGAAAGAATGTGACTGCAGCCTCCCATCTGCTATGGCTTATGTAATACACCACAAAATTATTATAGACCTGAAGCAATGGCTAAGTAAATACAACTGAATCTGAATCTATGTTGTTATTCACATTTGTATAAATTTAAAACGTAGTAACTGCTAATGCTGTTCAATAAACAGTTCAGTTGTACATAATACAATACATCCTGTCTGGAACCTGTCTGGACCCGATGGCTTCAGTGCTATTTATGGGTCACAGGTCACTATCTTGTTACAAATATGCATACAAATTTGCAAAGTAAACCAGCAGCAATATAGGTGTTATATGTGTTCTCTGTAAAACACTGAAGCCAGATAGCTCACAGATTCTTACCTTACTTTTTTGGTGGGCCTGTGATCTAGCTTTCTGTATGTTGGAGACAGCAAGAAGACTGCAATGGGTGAGTTTGGAATACCTTTCCTGCATAGTGAAAATGTAAGCAAATGGAGTTCCTAAAGTGATATTAAGGGCACAAATTGTAAAAAAAAAAAAAATTCAGACGTGCCCATTCAGACATGGCTCGGCCCCGCCTCCTCTCTCTCCTCATTGGCTCACTGGCTGTGATTAACAGCAGTGGGAGCAAATGGCTCCCGCTACTGTCTTAGTCAATGAGGAGGGAGAGTCCCTGGAGAGCCAAGACACTTGTGCACATCGCTGGATCGCGATGGAGCTCAGGTGAGTATTAGGGGCGCTGGGGGGGCTGCTGCACACAGAAGTTTTTTTTACCTTCTTGCATAGAATGCATGAAGATAAAAAACTTCAGCCTTTAGAAACACTTTAAATCACTGGATTACCAGCACAAAGCTGTGTGGGAGGGATATTGTGCACTACTGCTAAGCTCAAAAACCTGAGAATATACATTATAAGGCTTAAAGCCAAATTCAAGTTAAGACACTGCCTAATCTTCATGTTTCTATGGCTCTTTGGTCTGGTTGTGTGATGTCACTTGTCCGCTTATTTTGGTGGGGGGCAGGTCCCAAAACTGTAAAGACCAGATTACAAAGCAGTGAGTCTGCAGGGCACAGTGCCAGAAAAAGGATAAATATTGCAGTGAGAGTGGATTTTTGATATTTTGAACAGTATCAGCAAAATTGGTATTTTTTTTATGTAGGCTGAAGCTGGACTTTAACCTGTGCTTTGCCCATACAAGGAAAAAAACTGCTGCAATGTGAGCTCCACTGGCAGCTTACTGTTACATTGCCTTCACTCCACCTTTTGCAGTGATGTCATCACATACAGCCACGGGTCGGAGTGGCACATGAGTTTTATATATGCTGTGTTTGCTACATTCCTTATAAGTATCTGTCTATTAATAAAATATGTTGCATAGTGGTAATGCACTTTAGTGTGTTCTAGTCTCTTTACTGCATTGCCTATTACCTCCATTATACTTTGCAGGGTGGGTAAGAGTTGCTACAGTGAGGATCCTGGTATATGAAGTGTATGTGAATACTGATCCTGGGAGAGACAGTGGCTGTTGTCTATATTGGTTACAAGCGTTTTTGACTTTTAAGGAGATTTTTTTTCTCTTGAAAGCAGATTTCAACACCCTGCAGTGAATACACAGGTTTACCTTTTCACTGATGATACTAGCTTGCAGTGGATTCACGTTTTCAGTTTTCTCACAGATCACGGACCTTTTAGCACATTATGTTTATATTGAAATTTGTTCTATGGGTTTTTGGGATGGTTTAGTATTGCACATATATGTCTGATGCACTTTAATTAGTGTGTTTGTTATTTAAACGCATAACACACATAATTGTATTATTGTTTAGGATATTGGTGTTTTGGTGTTCAAGCACTTTTTTATTGTGCAGCTTTCTCAATACAGAGCGCTCACATTGTCACACCAACATGTCTCTATGGAATCTGCTTCTCTCCTTAGCTGAACTAGTCAGTTTGCGTGATACCAAGGGAGATTTTGTCTATGTACATGTAGGCTAAATAAAAAGATAACAGGAACTTATATGGTTTTGTTTCCCATGGTGACCATTCAGGTCTTATCTTTTATTAATTTGTAGAATGAAAGGGGAAATCTGAATGTTCTCTATGGGCAACAGCTCCACTTTGGTTCCTAACTTCTTCTCTTTAGTTTTTATGAACAAATCATTGTAAATAAGCCAATCCCCAAAGAGCAACCAAAAACCAAAAGAAATCAGGGGGAAAAATTGATGGAGGTCATACACAGAAATATTAGTCATTGCAACACAATGCGTACTGGAATGCAAAATAATGAAATGTAATGAAAAAATGCAGATACCACAGTAATAAACTAAGTAGAAATGTTAAAAAGGTATACCTGCTCTTTATTATGATTTCTTCATCAATAAACTGTCCAGAGGTTGCATCAGTATTTTAATGGCTGCAAACATTTGTATATGTAAACATGTATTTGTAGGGTTGTATTAACCCATTTAATTAAAAGTCTGCAGTTCTGTGCAAAAAGAAAGTCAGACAAGGTCCAACTTTTCCAGCTCATTTAAAGGAACAATAGTCCTCCACAGATGAGAAGCAGTCATATATTTTTCCCAAGGCAGTACACATTTATTGTTTAATTTTAATAGTCCATTTAGATTGCCGTCTGGACACATTTCGCCTTAATGCTTTTACAAGAACTGCTGTTATTTATCAGAAACCACTAGTTTATTTATTGTTACATTATTCCAATCTCCTCTGAAAAAAGCAAAATCAATAACTTTCCTGGAAGGAGTGCATATTGTTTTTAAAAGCTCTTGATTAAAAATTATCATTCTGCAATAAATATTGATTGAGCAATTAAATATTTGGCATTTACAAAGAGTATTCTTTTGTGAGTCTGTTACAGAAAGAATTCACTTCAAATAACATATGTCAGCTCTGCAGCTTGTAACCTTGAGCTTGTTGCCATCAAAATGCTACTAAATCTTAGTGTGTAAAGCTGAATTCCATGCAAACATCTAAATAGAAAGTTGGAATACATATATGGAAGCTATTTTACCTGCTAAAGAATTTGTCATTTTGGCCAACCAGTCTTAAAAATTAAAAAAACACCGCTAAACATCACAGCCATGTTGGTAAATGCTGCTGTGCATGCTTGAATTAGAGATTTAAACTGGTGTTTTTTCATTTTGCGTTGCTTTATATGTCCGATGCTTAGGTAAGATTTATTTTTTTCTTTAGTGCTATGAAGGGATAAGTAATGTTGATAACCTTGACCTAAAATCACAACCTGGGGGCAACCCTGTGTGGCAGATTGGATAATGAGAATAGGCTGGTGCAGTTATACGTAAACTACAGATATTCAAAAAGCAATTGTGGGACAGGTGAGGAAATTTGGCATTCTAATTTATTTGTTATACAGTGCCTTGCAAAATTATTCACCCCCTTGCTATTTTTCGTGTTTTTTTGCCTCACAACCTGCAATTAACATGGATTGTTTGAGGATTTGCATCATTTAATTTACAGAACATGCCCACAACTTTGAAGATTTTTTTTTTTTTATTGTGAAGCAAACAATAAATAGGACAAAATAACAGAAAAGGTCAATGTGTATAACTAATTACCCCCCTAAAGTCAATACTTTGTAGAGCCACCTTTTGCGGCTAACACAGCTCCAAGTCACTTTGGATAAGTCTCTTTGAGCTTGCCACATCTTACCACTGGGATTTTTGCCCATTCCTCCTTGCAAAACTGCTCCAGCTCCTTCAAGGTGGATGGTTTGTGCTTGTGAACAGCAACCTTTAAGTCTGACCACAGATTTTCTATTGGATTGAGGTCTGGGCTTTGACTAGGCCATTCCAACACATTTACATGTTTCCCCTTAAAGCACTCAAGTGTTGCTTTAGCAGTGTGTTTGGGGTCATTGTCCTGTTGGAAGGTTAACCTCTGTCCTAGCATAAAATCACACACAGAGTTGTACAGGTTTTTTTCAAGAATAGCCCTGTATTTAGCACCATCCATCTTTACCTCAACCCTAATCAGTTTCCCAGTCCCAACTGCTGAAAAACATCCCCACAGCATGATGTTGCCACCACCTTGTTTCACTGTGGGGATGGTGTTCTTTGGGTGATATGATGTGTTGGGTTTGCGCCAGACATAGCGTTTTCTTTGATGGCCAAAAAGTTCAATTTTAGTCTCATCAGACCAGAGCACCTTCCTCCATACATTTTGTGAGTCTCCCACATGCCTTTTCGCAAACTTAAAATGTACCATTTTGTTTTTTGCTGAAAGTAATACCTTTCTTCTGGCCACTTCTGCCATAAAGCCCAACTCTATGGAGCGTACAGCTTATTGTCGTCTTTTGTACAGATACTCCAGTCTCTGCTGTGGAACTCTGCAGCTCCTCCAGAGTTACCTTAGATCTCTGTGCTGCCTTTCTATTGAATGCCCTCCTTGCCCGGTCTGTAAGTTTTGGTGTACGGCCGTCTCTTGGCAGGTTTGCTGTTGTGCCATGTTCTTTCCATTTGGTTATGATAGATTTGATGGTGCTCCTAGGGATCATCAAAAATTTGTATATTTTTTTATAACCTAACCCTGACTTGTACTTCTCAACAACATTGTCCCCTACTTGTTTGGAGAGTTACTTGGTCTTCATAGCAGTGTTTGGTTAGTGGTGCCTCTTGCTTAGGTGTTACAGCTTCTGCGGCCTTTTAAAAAGGTGTGTATATGTAATGACAGATCATGTAACACTTAGATTGTACACAGGTGGACATCATTCCACTAATTATGTGACTTCTGAAGGTAACTGCACCAGAGCTTTTTATGGGCTTCATAACAAAGGGGTGAATACATACGCACATGTAAATTATCAGTTTTTTATTTCTGAAAAATAGCTTTATGTATATATTTTTCTAATTTTACTTCACCAACTTAGACTATTGTGTTCTGATCCATCACATATAATTCATATTAAAAAAAAACATTGAACTAAAGGCTGTAATGGAACAAAATAGGTAGAAATCCAAGGGGGTGAATACTTTTGCAAGGCACTGTATGTGCAAAAAGTTGGAGGTAATTGTGCAATCAAAAGAGGGTGTTAAGGTATTGTAAATGCACAACACTTCTCCTGTATTTCAATTAATTGATCTTTATTTATTGCCAACTAACAGAACATTAAAACAAACAAGTGACACCATAAAAGTACAGTTTCCTGCAGGTGAGGAAGTTCTTTATGAGAACCTCTTTGTGACGCTAAAAATGAATGCTTTCAATTTCAGGAAAGAACATTTAGTCTTTACAACATCCACCCCCATATGTACCATTTACTACTATTTATTGTCTTGCTTTACTATACAGTATATGGAAAAATTGTCATCCTTGAAAGGTTTAAAAAAGAGTGAAGAGAATTTCTTAAGCAGAAGTGGTTTTATACATACTGTATATACAGCTAGGTCCATATATATTTGGACACAGGCACAGTTTTCATACTTTTAGCTCTGTATGCAACCAGAATAAAATGAATCCAAATGATTTGAAGTGCAGACTTTCAGCTTTAATTCAAGGGGTTGAATATAAATTTCAAGTACAAAGTTTAGGAACTGTAACCATTTTTATACACAGTCCCCTGATTTTCAGGGGCTCAAATGTAATTAGACAAATGAATATAATCATAAATCAAATGCTAATTTTTAATATTTTGTTGAGAATCCTTTACTGGCAATGACTGCCTGAAGTCTGAAACCCAGTCTGGATACCAAAGACTGGGTTTCCTCCTTTCTGATGCTTTGCCAGGCTCTAACTGCAGCTGTCTTCAGTTGTTCTTTGCTTGTGGGTCTTTCAGCCTTTAATTTCACCTTCCGCAATTGAAATGCATGTTCAATTGGGTTGAAATCAGGTGATTGACTTGACCATTGCAGAATATTCCACTTTTTTTCCTTCAAAAGCTCCTGGGTTGCTTTTGCAGTGTGTTTTGGATCATTGTCCATCTGTACTGTGAAGCGCGGTCCAATCAACTTTGCTGCATTTGGCTGAATGTGGGCTGACAGTATATTTCTAAACATTGCAGAATTAATCTGGCTTCTTCTGTCTTCTGTCACATCATCAATAAACACCAAGAATCCAGTGCCACTGGAAGCCATGCATGCCCATGCCCTCACACTGCCTCCACCATGTTTTACAGATGACGTGTGCTTTGGATCATGAGCTGTTCCAGGCCTTCTCCACACTTTTTTCTTCCCGTAATTCTGGTACAGGTTAATCTTAGTTTCATCCAGCCAAAGAATGCTTTTCCAGAACTGGTCTGGCTTTTTTAGATGTGTTTTTTTGTAAAGTCTAATCTGGCTTTTCTATTCTTTGGGCTTATGAATAGTTTGCACCTTGTAGTGAACCCTCTGTATTTGCTCATGTGAAGTCTTCTCTTGATTGTAGACTTTAACAATGATACACCCACCTCCTGGAGAGTGTCCTTCACTTGTGTATGGATGTTGTGAATGGGTTTTTATTTACCATAGAGAGGATCCTGCAATCATCCACCACTGTTGTCTGTCATGGACCTCCAGGCGTTTTTATGTTGCTGAGCTCACCAGTGCATTCTTTTTTCCTCAGAATGTACAAAACTGTTGATTTGGCCACTCCTAATGTTGCTGCTATCTCTCTGATGGATTTGTTTAGTTTTCAAAGCCTTACAATGGCCTGTTTCACTTACATGGACAGCCCCTTTGAATGCATGATGTAGGTTCACAGCAATAGATTCCAAATGCAAATACCACACTAAAGGCCCGTGCACACGATACAAAAATCAGATGGGAAAATTTGTACGACGAGCTGTCTTCTGATTTTCGGATCGTTAGTACGGTGCTTTCGACAGCCGATTTTACTTTTTCTTCAGACAAAAGCTGGATGAGCAGCCTAGTAAATTTTTATCGAATGACAGCTCAACATCCGATTTTCATATGGTCAGTACAGAAATTGTCAGACGAAAGTCGAAAGTACAAACACGCATGATAGGAATCAAGTAAAAAATTGGGAAAAGGGGAAGGGGGAAATCTTGGGAATTTAAATCAGGCCATATCCTGGTAAGGTCATGTGCCTCCATCCCTATCATTATATAAAAATATAAGAGGAGCACAAAGGATGGGACTTTGAATGAAGCACGTGGTTGAATTGAATGCAATGGTGGATATTAAAATGTTTAATATTCTATAAATACATGATTACATACATAAATTCCATATACATAGAAATACACACTAACCATAGTGTGAGTGTAATCAGTGGTAACTGATATTAACATGGTTAAAAATAGGTAACTTGATAAGATTACAGAGTCCACCAAATGTCACGATTGGGTACACATATAATGCAAAATAACATCTGCATGGCCTATGACCATGCTAATACCTGTCACGAAAAGTGATGGTAGAAATATAATGTCATTAAGATCTGGTAGGGCTATAGTACTATGGTACACGGCAATTGGTAGCTCAATGCATTTCATTGCTTGGTGCCGCTCATCAGGAGAAAGCACGCAATGTATCTGCAAGTAGAAGATAGATGTTTGAATGAGTAAACTTGTATCAATAAAGGGGGGAGATGGATGGAAACCCCCCCAATAAATCACTTACAGGTATATGTGCAATTGGAGGCACAATGTAAGGAGCCGCGGGCCACCCAAGGGCATCAATTTTGGGAGCTGAGGAGGCATGTACAGCGGCAGCACCCACCATGGGCGGCAACCCAGGCAGGACAGGGCACACAGAGCATCCATTGTATGAATCTGTTATAAGATGGTGATGAAAAAGTGAATGAGCCAATTAATAGCAATGCAGGGGCTATGTAACTGGGGATGTGAGTACAGTGAGGACTGTGCTATGTGGTAAGGACAAGTCTATACAAGGGTGGAAGCAATTGCTGGGGGTAAATAATCAGGGATACAGGTGGACAACCATAGTGAGGAGGTTGCCACCAAGATGCCTGGGGACAGGAGTGAACCAGAGTGCAAGAAAAGCGGAGTGACTGCTGGTAGTGCTGAGATTACCTAATACTGGAAAAAGGGAATGAAATAAGACCATAATCCAGGGGGGGCACAAGGGTGAGTGTAACTGCAAGAGGAGCGAAGGGACTGCTAATAGTGCAAAGATTACCTGGTGCTGGAGAGAGGGGAAGAGATAAGACAGTGATCCAGGGAGGATATGGAATCTGATGTGTGCGAGAGCCATGAGTATCCGTCCCAGCCAGGGCAGCAGCACATAAATGATCGGAATCAAGGAACGACCCGGAAGAGTTCGGTCTTGTAAACCAGTGGTCATCAACCATGTCCTTAGGGCCTACTAACAGGACAGGTTTTATGTATTACCTTGGGGAGATGCAGACTAGAATACTGCAATCACTGAGCAGCAAATTATATCACCTGTGATATATTTCAGTTATCTTGCAATCCTGGCCTGTTGGTGGGCCCTGAGGACAGGGTTGATGACCACTGTTGTAAACTACCATTTGTAATCTAGAATTAACATTCATGACGCGGCAATTGATGAAATGTCGAAATGCAGCGCACATTCTCATCTTCTTTAACGAGATAATAATGAAGCTGCTTTGCTGGTGATACTGATGAAGTTATGCCAAACATATTTTAAAAGGCTTTTGTTTTGTAGTGATATTAATAATATTAATATTATGGTTGTTGTTTGATTTTTTGGGGAAGTTACCACAACTATGTTGGTGTCCCTGTTAATTTTCCACTGTGTTGTTTTTAATGTAACTGCCTACTCCCAAACTGTCAATTGAAGATCAGGAACAATCTGAAAATCGCGAATCAACGCTCACCAAATTTCTACTAACAAGAAATTAGCAGAAGGGGCCCAAAGAGTGGCACTCGAGAAATGAACTTCTTCTTTATGCATCTCGTAGAACGTCACTACGTTCATGTTTGTCGAACGACAATTTGCGGATAGTTAGTATGCTTGACAAAATCCTTCACACGCGCCTTTGACAAAAATCAGACGCTCGGTCGTACGACAATCAAACCGTGTGAACAGGGCTTTAGAATCAACTCCAGACCTTTTACCTGCTTAATCGATGAGGAAATAATGAAGGAGTAGCTCACACCTGGCCATGAAACAGCTTTTGATTGAATTATCCCATTACTTTTGGTCCCTTGAAAAAGGGGGGTGGCTAATCTTAACCCTTTCATGACTAAGCCTATTTTTGAAATTTGGTGTTTACAAGTTAAAATCCGTATTTTTTGCTAGAAAATTACTTAGAACCCCCAAACATTATATATATATTTTTAGAAGAGAATCTAGAGAATAAAATGGCGATTGTTGCAATATTTTTTATCACACGGTATTTGTGCAGCGGTGTTTTAAACGCAAATTTTTGGAAAAGTGACACTTTCATGAATTTTAAAAAATCCAAACAGTAAAGTTACCCCAATTTTTTTGTATAATGTGAAAGATGATGTTACGCTGAGTAAATAGATACCAAACATGTCACCCTTTATAATTGCACGCACTCGTGGAATGGCGACGAACTACGGTACCTATGAATTTCCATAGGCGACGCTTTAAAAAATTTTTACGGTTACCAGGTTTGAGCTACAGAGGAGGTCTAGGGCTAGAATTATTGCTCTCACTCTGACGATCGTGGCGATACCTCACATGTGTGGTTTGAACACCGTTTACATATGCGGGCGCAACTTCCGTATGCGTTTTCTTCGCTGCGCGAGCTCGCAGGGACAGGGGCACTTTAAAAAAATTTTTTTTTTTTTCATTTATTTTATTTATTTTTGTACTTTTATAAATTGTGTTTAAATTTTTTTTTTTTTTTTTTTTACTTTTATTGCTGTCACAAGCAATGTAAACATCCCTTGTGACAGTAATAGGTGGTGACAGGTACTCTTTATGGAGGGATGGGGAGTCTAAAAGACCCCCCATCCCTCCTTTACACTTCAAAGTATTCAGATCGCCGAAAACGGCGATTCTGAATACTGTGTACTTTTTTTAATTCGGCGCCATTGGCAGCCGAGTAAACGGGAAGTGACGTCATGACGTCGCTTCCGCGTTTACAACAAGAAGGCTGGAACGAAGCCACTCACAGCTTGGTTCCAGCCCGCCCCCAGCCGCCGAAGATTCCTGATTGGACACCGGGCCTCCCGATGGCACGGGAGGCCCGGTAACAGCGGCGGGAGGCGGCGGGAGGGGGGGGATGTCCCCTCCCGCTCCTCAGGTATAACAGCCGAGCGGCTTTTAGCCGCATCTGTTGTTATACTCGGGTAGCCGATCGCCCGCTGGAAACAACGTTACCGGGATGATGCCTGCAGCTGCGGGCATCATCCCGGTATAACCCCGGAAAGCCGAGTACGCATATGTGCGTACGGTCGGCGGGAAGGGGTTAAAAGCTGTAATTCCTAAACCCTTCCTATGATTTGGATGTACATACCCTCAAATTAAACCCGAGAGTGTGTACTTTCAGCTCATATCCATAATATAACTATAGCTTGAATATGTTTTGGTAAATACTTGGAAATCTATAATTGTGTCTGTTTCCAAATATATATGGACCTAACTGTATGTTGTACTGTATGTATGAGGAATTTAGAGCTGTCAGAAAAAATTGGTATTGCAAAGAATGGCCATTGAAAGCTTAGGAACAGCTATAAGTGGATTACTGTATGTGAAGTAACAAAGAATTATGAGTGTTGCACTTGGATATTCAATACTAGAGTGGATATCCCTGATTACTCTGAGGTTATCAAGAAACATCGCAGTGAGATCTCAAGGCTCCAGAAGAAGGCGAGAGATATAGCAGATAAAGAATGAAATCCCTTTAAGGGATGGAGAGGAGTGGGAGATTTCTTTGGTTCTATGTTCACTTGGCTAAAAAAGGTAGACATGCTCATCTTAATGGCACTTCTTCTTTTCCTCCTCTTTTATTTTCCAATCAAGATTGATATGTGTCTGATGTCCAGAATGAAAGTGGGAGAGATGACACAGGTTAAATATAGGGAGGAGGAATATGAATTGAGCATGTATTAGTGTTCCTTCTGGGGAACAAAGGGGAGACTGATGGGATTTCTGCTCTCCCTAATAATATATATATATATATATATATATATATATATATATATATATATATATATATATATATATATATATATATTACTATTGGTAAGCTACTTGCATTTGCTAAAGCTAACATGAGAAAGGGGAAGTTTCCTCCTGCACTAGCTAACCACAAAGAACAAGCTTTCATAATGTTTTCAGTAAAAGCTATACTGTTTGTAAGAATATAATGAGATTTTAGTAATATTAACACATAGATGAGGTGGCACTTGTGCGGGTGAATGTATGCACCCATAAGTGGGGACTTAGGTTTTATTCAGGAATATGTCATAAGAAGGTGCCACCTTTTATGAATCACATGATATCCTATAATGTCATCATTGCATCTGGAATTCTGTATGTAGAAATTGTGCTTTACGGAAGTAAAACTCTGAATACCATACCGACTAAGATTGAGTCATGTGGTATTTCCTGTATGGTTTTCTGATCAGATAGAATGGAAGGTAAGTGGTTTCTTCAGGAGTAGGGATGAGCTTCGTGTTCGAGTCGAACCCATGTTCGACTCGAACATCGGCTGTTCGATCGTTCGTCGAATTGCGAACGATATGGGCCATTCGCGCCAAATTCATGTGGCGCGTCACGGCCCATAATTCACTGCGGCATCGCAGTGCATTGCTTGCTGATGATTGGCCAAGCATGCACTATGACCCGCATGCTTGGCCAATCACAGCACCGCCTTAACAGAGAGCCGTAATTGGCCAAAGCCAAGGAGGCTTTGGCCAATTATGGCTCAGGGGATTTAGTACACGCCCCACACTATATAAGGCCGCCGTGCAGTGCAGTGTGTTCCGGTGTGCTGAGAAATAGAGAGAGAGAGAGACAGTGTCATTTCATTTGAGTTAGCTAGATTAGGCAGGACAGTCAGTCAGTTAGCTGCACTTAAAGTGTATTGTCTATATATATGCATCCCAGGTGTTGCATATATATATATATATATATATACACTGTATTCAGTTTAGCTAGATCCGTTCCTGTTATCTTCTAGACTATTTACATTTAGTGCAGTGCGTCCTGCTCACAGTGTTCAGCTAGATCCGTTCCTGTTATCTTCTTACTGACAGGCAGGCTTGTCTTGTTACAGTATTTTGAAGAAAATTACTGGTGTTCTTTTGATCCTATTAGTACCACAGTCAGGCAGCTAGACTATTTACATTTAGTGCAGTGCGTCCTGCTCACAGTGTTCAGCTAGATCCGTTCCTGTTATCTTCTTACTGACAGGCAGGCTTGTCTTGTTACAGTATTTTGAAGAAAATTACTGGTGTTCTTTTGATCCTATTAGTACCTCAGTCAGGCAGCTAGACTATTTACATTTAGTGCAGTGCTTCCTGCTCACAGTGTTCAGCTAGATCCGTTCCTGTTCTCTTCTTACTGACAGGCAGGCTTGTCTTGTTACAGTATATAAAGCTACCTGAAGAAAATTACTGGTGTTCTTTTGATCCTATTAGTACCACAGTCAGGCAGCTAGACTATTTACATTTAGTGCAGAGCGTCCTGCTCACAGTGTTCTGCTAAACCTACAAGTTAGTGGGGTGCGTCCTGCTCACAGTGTTCAGCTAGATCCGTTTCTGTTATCTTCTTACTGACAGGCAGGCTTGTCTTGTTACAGTAAATACAGCTACCTGAAGAAAATTGCTTGTGTTCTTTTGATCCTATTAGTACCACAGTCAGGCAGCTAGACTATTTACAGTTAGTGCAGTGCGTCCTGCTCACAGTGTTCTGCTAAACCTACAAGTTAGTGGGGTGCGTCCTGCTCACAGTGTTCAGCTAAACCTACAAGTTAGTGGGGTGCGTCCACCTCACAGTGTTCAGCTAAACCTACAAGCTAGTGGGGTGCGTCCTGCTCACAGTGTTCAGCTAGATCCGTTTCTGTTATCTTCTTACTGACAGGCAGGCTTGTCTTGTTACAGTAAATACAGCTACCTGAAGAAAATTGCTGGTGTTCTTTTGATCCTATTAGTACCACAGTCAGGCAGCTAGACTATTTACAGTTAGTGCAGTGTGTCCTGCTCACAGTGTTCTGCTAAACCTACAAGTTAGTGGGGTGCGTCCTGCTCACAGTGTTCAGCTAAACCTACAAGTTAGTGGGGTGCGCCCACCTCACAGTGTTCAGCTAAACCTACAAGCTAGTGGGGTGCGTCCTGCTCACAGTGTTCAGCTAGATCCGTTTCTGTTATCTTCTTACTGACAGGCAGGCTTGTCTTGTTACAGTAAATACAGCTACCTGAAGAAAATTGCTGGTGTTCTTTTGATCCTATTAGTACCACAGTCAGGCAGCTAGACTATTTACAGTTAGTGCAGTGCGTCCTGCTCACAGTGTTCAGCTAAACCTACAAGTTAGTGGGGTGCGTCCACCTCACAGTGTTCAGCTAAAGCTACCTGTAGAAGGTTGGTGGTGTTCTCATACTACAGGCAGGCAGTTGATTTTGCTAGCTGCAGTATCAGTACATATATATATATATATATATATATATATATATATATATATATATATATCCCAGCTTAGTGCAGCTACAGGCCATTAGTATGTCTGGAAGGCCAAGAAGGAGAGGCAGACAGTCACAAGCCAATAAGAGAGGGCAAGCAGGCTCTGTGTCTAGTGCTGGTCGTGGAGACGGTGCATCCTCATCAGCACGTGGCCATGGGACATGCTTGGCATTTTTTTCGGCAGCTGGCCGTGTTGAGCCGCAACATGCGTAAGACTTGGTCGAGTGGATGACCAAGCCGTCCTCATCCTCCTCATCCTCTCTCACCCATGCCCAGGGTACTTTGTCTGGCAAAGCAGCGGCCTCTTCCCTCGGCTCAATGTCATCAGTGACTCCTTCCCTAGCCCCACCATGTCCTCCTGAGGAGTCCCTCGAACTGTTTGACCACAGTGTTGGGTACATGCTCCAGGAGGATGCCCAGCGTTTGGAAGGCTCTGATGATGATACTGAGCTCGATGAAGGCAGTAACATGAGCACGGACAGAGGGGGTGCCCAAGAAGGACAGCAATCTGGCAGTCATGCTCCCCCTGCTGCAGCATACTGCCAGGTTTGCTCCAGTGATGAGGAGGGAGGGGATGATGAGGTCACTGACTCAACGTGGGTGCCTGATAGGAGAGAGGAGGAGGAGGAGGAGGAGGCGGCACATCACCAACGAGGCAGGATGCCCTCCAGGGGCCAGCCTAAGGGCAGCACATTGACTGCATCACACCCCAAAGCTCCACATGTGCAGGGCGCTGCAGTCTCTGCGCGTTATTCAAAAAGTTCTTTGGTGTGGGCCTTTTTTGAGACGAGTGCATCAGATCGCACCGCTGCTATTTGCAACATATGTCTCAAGCGTATCTCGCGTGGCCAAAACATCTCCTGCTTGGGTACCACATGCTTGACCAGACATATGTTGACCTGCCATGCAGTTCGTTGGCAAGCGTATCTAAAAGACCCACACCAAGGAACAAAGAGGACCTCTCCTTGCTCCTCATCAGCTGAGATTTCCAACCCCACTAGACCTTCAGTCCTCTCTGAGACCTGCACTGAGAGGAATGAAGGTGTAGAATTAGGTGTGTCACAGCCAAGTACTTGTGGGCAATCTGATTTTGGTACACCGACGTCAGATTGTACCAGGCAAATTTCCCTGCCCCAGCTGCTGCACCGCCGAAAGAAGTTTGCTCCCAGCCATTCACATGCCCAGCGGTTGAATGCTAGCTTGGCAAAATTGCTAGCACTTCAACTGCTGCCTTTTCAGTTGGTAGACTCTGCCCCCTTCCGTGAGTTTGTGGAGTGTGCGGTTCCTCAGTGGCAGGTACCCAAACGCCACTTTTTCTCACGGAAGGCGATTCCGGCTCTCTACCAGCATGTGGAAGGCAATGTCCATGCCTCGCTGGACAGGGCGGTCAGCGGTAAGGTGCATATTACCGCTGACTCATGGTCCAGCAGGCATGGACAGGGACGTTACCTAAGTTTCACGGCGCATTGGGTGACTCTGCTGGCAGCTGGGAAGGATGCAGGACAAGGTGCAGTAGTGTTGGAGGTTGTTCCGCCACCACGCCTCCAAAATGCTAATGATTGTGACACACCTCTCTCCTCCACCCCCTCCTCTTCTTCTTCCTCCATGGCCTCTTCCTTGGAACCAGCGGTGCTCCGTAGTCATTCAAGGGGCTACGCAAGTACGCAGGCCAAAAGATGCCATGCGGTGCTTGAGCTGGTGTGCTTGGGGGACAGGAGCCACACTGGGGCAGAGGTTCTGTCAGCTCTGCAGGGGCAGGTTCAGAGGTGGTTGACGCCACGCCAACTTAAGGCAGGAATGGTGGTTTGCGACAATGGCACCAACCTCCTCTCTGCCCTCCGACAGGGACAAATGACCCATGTGCCCTGTTTGGCTCACGTCCTTAACTTGGTGGTGCAGCGGTTCTTGGGCAGGTACCCGGGCTTACAGGATGTCCTGAGGCAGGCCAGGAAAGTCTGTGTGCATTTCCGCCGGTCATATAATGCCAGTGCTCAGCTGACGGACCTCCAAAAGGAGTTTAACCTGCCCAAGAACCGCCTAATCTGTGACATACCCACCAAGTGGAACTCAACGTTGGCCATGCTGCAGCGGCTGCACACGCAGCAGAGGGCCATCAATGAGTACCTGTGCGACTATGGCACCAGGACAGGGTCAGGGGAGCTTGTTTTTTTTTCCCCACGCCAGTGGGCCATGATCAGGGATGCATGCACTGTCCTGTCACCATTTGAGGAGGCCACGAGGATGGTGAGCAGTGACAGTGCATGCATCAGTGACACTGTCCCCCTTGTCCACCTGTTGGAGCACACGCTGCGTGGAATAATGGACAGGGCACTTGAGGCAGAACAGAGGCAGGAAGAGGAGGACTTCCTTAGCTCTCAAGGCCCCCTTTATCCAGACAGTGTTCCTGCGTGCCCGCCGATCACACAGGAAGAGGACGAGGAGGAGGAGGAGGAGGAAGATTGTGTCAGTATGGAGGTGGAGCCTGGCACTCAGCATCAGCAGCAGTCTTTAAGGGATCAGTCCCAAGAAACACATGGACTTGTATGTGGCTGGGAGGAGGTGGCTGCGGACCATGTCGTCCTTAGTGACCCAGAGGACTTCGGACCAAATGCCTCAGCAAACCTACGCTGCATGGCCTCCCTGATCCTGCAAAGCCTGCGTAAGGATCCTCGTATTCGTGGTATCAAGGAGAAGGACCAATACTGGCTGGCAACCCTCCTTGATCCACGTTACAAGGGTAAGGTTGCGGACCTTATCTTGCCATCGCAGAGGGAGCAGAGGATGAAACATGTTCGGGAGGCCTTGCAGAAAGGTCTGTGCAACGCGTTCCCAGAGACTGGGAGGTTACAAACTCCTGTTTCTGGACAACGTGTTGCTGAGGCTTCGGTCAGTCAAAGAAGGAGCGGTGGAGAAGGTGGCCGTCTGACCGATGCGTTCAGACAATTTTTTGGTCCGCAGCCCCAAGGTATGATCGGTTCCAGCAACCATCGCCAGCGTCTGTTTTACATGGTGCAGGAATACCTAGGGGCAAGATCAGACTTGGACACCTTTCCCACCGAAAATCCTCTGGGTTACTGGGTCTTGAGGATGGATCACTGGCCAGAGCTTGCACAGTATGCAATTGAGCTACTGGCCTGTCCTGCATCCAGCGTTCTTTCGGAACGCACATTCAGTGCTGCTGGAGGCGTGGTAACTGATCACAGGGTGCGTCTGTCCACTGACTCGGTCGATCGACTGACCTTCATAAAAATGAATCAGTCTTGGATCACCACCAGCTACCAAGCACCTGATGCTGATGTAACCGAATAATTTTTTTTGAAATCTCAGATCCCTTCAAAGACTGCCTATGCTGATGCTGAGTGACTATCCCTGAATAATTATCCTCTTCCTCCTCAATCATCACGCTGATAGCTTGTAAGAACATTTTTGGTTCTGGGCGCCACCACCAGTGCCTAAGGCACAATTTTTCAGCCCCTGTTTAACAGGGGCGTGTAATTACAATTTTTGATGTAATACTTTGCAGCAGGGCTCGTTCCTGCATTCCAACTAGAGTGTCTATGAGGGGTTGCAGTGTTGTGGCACCAGCACCAGTGCCTAAGGCCCATTTTTTCTGCCCCTGTTTAACAGGGGCGTGTAATTACAATTTTTGATGCAATACTTTGCAGCAGGGCTCGTTCCTGCGTTCCAACTAGAGTGTCTGTGAGGGGTTGCAGTGTTGTGGCACCAGCACCAGTGCCTAAGGCCCATTTTTTCTGCCCCTGTTTAACAGGGGCGTGTAATTACAATTTTTGATGCAATACTTTGCAGCAGGGCTCGTTCCTGCATTCCAACTAGAGTGTCTGTGAGGGGTTGCAGTGTTGTGGCACCAGCACCAGTGCCTAAGGCCCAATTTTTCAGCTCCTGTTCAACAGGGGCATGTAATTACAATTCTTGATCTAATATTTCACAGCAGGGCCCTGTGAGGGCTTACAGTGTTGTGGCCACAGCAACACCTAAGGCCCAAATTTCTGCTGAGTATATAGGGCAGGACCCTACTTTCAAACAACTAACTTACAAACGACTCCTACTTGCAAACGGAAGGAGACAACAGGAAGTGAGATGAAATCTACCCCTAGGAAGGGAAATTCTCTCCTGTAAGAGTTAATATGGGAAAAACATTTCTCCTTTCCACTGATGCTTTCCAATCCATTGGGACAAAAAGTGAGGTGAAATCTTCTGAAGAGGAGGAAAGACAGCAAAACAAATGTCACAGGGGTGATAACCCTTCCCTATGTTTTCCAAAAAGCTTAAAAAAGATTTTTTGGCTGGAGCTAAACACGTTAAAAATGTACCCATTCAAAATTACAAAGAGATTCTACTTAACAACAAACCTACAGTCCCTGTCTTGTTTGCACCGCCTGTATACTGCTGTTCAGAGTATATAGGGCCTGGTGGCCCCACACCTTTCCTTATTTTAATTTGGGTGTGGGGTTCCCCTTAATATCCATACAAGACCCAAAGGGCCTGGTAATGGACTGGGGGGTACCCATGCCGTTTGTCTCACTGATTTTCATCCATATTGCCAGGACCCGACATTACATTAAACCCGCAAGCAGTTTTAAATGAGATTTTTTCCTTTAAAAATGACATTTGGTGCAGGGACTGTTCTAAACACGGGAAACACGCGTCACTTTACAGGCATACTATAGACACCCCTCAGGTACGATATTTAAAGGAATATTTCACTTTTTTTTTTTTTTACTTTAAGCATCATTAAAATCACTGCTCCCGAAAAAACGGCCATTTTTAAAAGTTTTTTTTGCATTGATACATGTCCCCTGGGGTAGGACCCGGGTCCCCAAACCCTTTTTAGGACAATACCATGCAAATTAGTTTTTAAAATGAGCACTTTTGATTTCGAACGTTCGAGTCCCATAGACGTCAATGGGGTTCGTGCGAACTTTTGGTCCGTTCGCAGGTTCTGGTGCGAACCGAACCAGGGGGTGTTCGGCTCATCCCTATTCAGGAGTACATGCCAGTCAAATCAGCAGATGCTGCAACCCTTGAGTACTTGTTTTCAAACATATACTGATGAGTAGTCTACCATTGGAATTATCATCCAATCATGGAGCTCCATCACAGGAAGGTAATACACATGAAGGCACAGGTCCCACTATCAATCATCAAACACTGAGGTCTCCAGCACAGTGTCAAATATCATCAAAAAACTTGACCAACATCATATAATGTGGGAGATCAGCAATCCATAAAGAATCTTGAATTATCCACTAGGGAGATAAGGAAACATTTCCCCAGAAATCCCTCCAACCAATGCAGATAGAGGACCAGTCACCCATAGCTCATAGGATATTAGATAAGAAAACAAGATCGTCAGAGATTAAACAAAAATAGTCACAAGTTAGGCCAAAAAAAGCGCAATTCTAAATTTACAAATATTTGTTATTCATTAACTCAATACAGGTAAGGCTTTTATATTTATTAGAGATTTAGCAGGAATTTTGCAAAATTTGTGTTAGTATCTGCCTATAATGACCTTAATGTATTTTTTGCAAAAATATTCTTTTGATAATTATTTGCGCATATATTGTGGAGCCTTACAAAACAGTAGCACCTTCTTTTTGTTCTACTGTGCTTGGGAGTCTTTTACAATTTTTAAAAGCTGTAGGGGAAAAATAAAAAAGCAATGGAAAAATTGCAAAAATGGTCTGGCCAACTGAGTTTAAACGTGGCGCGCAGGGCCTGGCAGTGGAAGGGTTGATAAAGAGAGAGTCAATTCATCTCTCATTTCCCATTAAGAAAGAATTTGTACTTGGCTATATGAGGCATATTTCATTCAGAAAAAAAAATATTTTGTTTATTATGTCACAGTCAAGAGCCAGAAATATAGGGATTGATTTACTAAAGGCAAATGGACTGTGTAACTTTGCAAAGAGTACCCAATCACGTGCAAGATAAATAAAAGAAACAGCATTTCTGCTTGCACAGGATTGGATGATGAAAGCCAGCAGAGCTCCGGTCATTTACTAAGCTTTGGAGCAACTGCAAAGTGCACAGTCTATTTGCCTTTAGTAAATCAAACCCATTGAATGGACACTCAGGACACCATGTAAATGTTTTTGCCAAGCCACAATAGAAGACAGTAAGTCTAGGCAAGTTCAAGCCTCCTAAAATATTAATTAGATTGTGCCACAAGCCAGATAATCGGATTAGCTAGACAGTATGTACTCCTTTTTTCCTAAGATTCTATATCAGAGGGGAATCGGGTAAACCTGATCTGGGATGAACAATTCACAATGGCTTTTTTTTTCACAGACCTGTGGAATTGAAAAAGTTTGATGCAGACTTCTGAAAGCCTTTTTGCTATTCCACTTTTCCAGAGGGAGAGAGCAAGCAAGTTACATGTAAAAGTGAAGACTGATGAACTGAAACAGTTGTAAGGAAACCTTTTTAACCTTTATTAAATAGGCCACAATTTTCAGAAGGAGCAAGAAATCAGATTGCACGTTGAAAGACAACATTTGTATCATCTTTTTATTAGCGCTTTATACACACTGATGTCTAAAGATGGATAAAATGTTTTGAAGCACAGTTATTACGCCTGTATGGCTGCAATTTACGAAAGATTGAATAGGCATTTAGTAAAAATAGTAATAAAAAAAGTGTCTTTTTTTGCACACTGATGAAAGAAACACCATACAGGTTTGCACCACAGCTAGAAAGCCTGTATGAACATGTTGACATTTCTGAGAGATTAAGCAGGCATTTAGCATTTGGAAGGAAGGACACAGCTTAACCACTTAAACCCCGGACCATTTGGCTGACCAAAGACCAGAGCACTTTTTGCAATTCGGCACTGGTCGCTTTAACTGGCCATTGCGCAGTCGTGCAACGTGGCTCCCAAACAAAATTGACGTCCTTTTTTTCCCCACAAATAGAACTTTCTTTTGGTGGTATTTGATCACCTCTGCAGTTTTTGTTTTTTGCATTCAAAACAAAAAAATAATTATTTTTTACTTTTTGCTATAATAAATATCGCCAAAAAATATATAAAAAAACATTTTTTTTCCTCAGTCTAGGCCGATATGTATTCTTCTACATATTTTTGGTAAAAAAAATTGCAATAAGCGTTTATTGATTGGTTTGCGCAAAAGTTATAGCGTCTACAAAATAGGGGATAGTTTTATGGCATTTTTATTAATAATTTTTTTGTTACTAGTAATGGCAGTGATCAGCGATTTTTATCGTGACTCCAACATTATGTCGGACAGATCGGACACTTTTGGCGCTATTTTGGGACCATTCACATTTATACAGCGATCAGTGCGATTAAAAATGCATTGATTACTGTGTAAATGTGACTGGCAGTGAAGGGGTTAACCAGGAGGGGGCACTGCACGGGTTAAGTGTGTCCTAGGGAGTGATTATAACTGTAGGGGGATGGGCTACATGTGACACGACACTGATCACCGCTCCCGATTACAGGGAGCTGTGATCAGTGTCAGTGTCATTAGGCAGAACAGGGAAATGCTTGTTTAAATCAGCATTTCCCCATCCATCCTCTCCATGAGACGATCGCGGGTATCCCCGCAGACATCGAGTCTGTGGGACCCGCGATCACACTCACGGAGCTCGCAGCAGGGTCGCACCCGCGCCGCCGGTGGGGCGCACGCGACCACACGGCGGTATATTTAAAGGGACGTACATGTATGCCCATTTGCCTGTCTGTGTCATTCTGCTGAAGTAAATGTTCATGCAGCAGTCAGCAAGCGGTTAAAGATTTGAAGCACACCTTTGTAAACATTTTTCAGACTGTCTGCTATTTGTGAAAGAGAGCAAGCAGATTGCACCTTACAATATTTTTTTCCATTATCATTTTCTAGATGTAAACATGAAAGTACTTGCCAGCATAGATTTTATTCTCTTTTTGGGGAGGCCCTATTTCCAAGGAACAGAGTGGACATATTTATCTTTAAATTAATAAATTAGACTGTATATATGAGATAGTATATAAATACTGTACATATTTCTGACAGAGATGCTATCATTAAAGTGATTGTAAAGGCAGAAGGTTTTTTTTTATCTTAATGCATTTTATGCATTAGGATAAAAAGCCTTCTATGTGCAACAGCTGATGTTGTAAAAATGTCTTGGCTGCCTAGGACTCCCCTTCTCATTGGCTGAGACAGCAGAAAACAAAAGTCAGCCAATGAGAATAGAAAGGGTGCGGGGCCGGCCGTGGCTCTGTGTCTGAATGGACACAGAGAGCTATGGCTCAGCTTGGGTGCCCCCATAGCAAGCTGCTTGCAGTGGGGGCACTCAACAGGAGGGCGGGGCCAGGAGTGTTGAAGAGGGACACAAGAAGAGGAGAATCTGGGCTGCTCTGTGCAAACCTACTGCGCAGAGGAGGTAAGTATAACATGTTTGTTATTTTTACCGTATTTATCGGCATATAACACACACTTTTTTCCCCTTAAAATCAGAGGAAAATCGTGGGTGCGTGTTATACGCCCATCCCCCGCTGATTGTGAGCGGAGGAGCGAGTGCCGCCGATATACATACATAGCTGAGTGTATTCGGCTAGTCTCGGCTCCACTCACAGTCACGCCCAGTCCCACCCTATGATGGACATAACACAGAGACTGGTCGTGACTGTGAGCGGAGCCGAGACTAGCCGAATACACTCGGCTATGTATGTATATCAGCGGCGCTCGGCTTGTCTCGGCTTCGCTCACAGTCCCGCCCAGTCCCACCATTGGACCTGTGTTATGTCCATCACAGGGCGGGACTGCGAGAGGAGCCCAGAGGAGCCGAGAAGAGCCGAGAAGAGGCGAGATACACAGGGCCGGCTCTGTGTATCTCGGCAGCACCATATTTAAACTGCAGTGACACTGACAAGGCTGCAGTGTCACTGGGCAAGGCTGCAATTACACTGGGCAAGGCTGCAATTACACTGACAAGGCTGCAATTACACTGACAAGGCTGCAAAGGACACTGACAAGGCTGCAAATGACACTGACAAGGCTGCAGATGGACACCGACAAGGCTGCAATTACACTGACAAGGCAGTAGATGGACGCTGATATGGCTGCAGATGGACACTGATAAGGCTGCAGATGGACACTGATAAGGCTGCATTGATGGGCATTTAAATGTAAGTTTTTTTCCTTAAGAAGTTTTTTTCCTCAAAATTCCCTCCTAAACTGGGGTGCGTGTTATACACCGTCGCGTGTTATATGCCGATAAATACGGTAATTTAAAAAAAGCGAGACTTTACAATAACTTTAAAAATGGGAGATCAGTTTGGAGACAGAGAGTCAGCTTACTTTCATAAATGGACATATTACACATCTTATAACATTTAATGCATAGATAATAAATAATCCTAATCAGAGGGAATTTGGGAGGGAGAGAGCACTGAACTGTAAATCAAAAAAATGACAATTTATTCTTCCTGGGACAAAGGAGATAAAATGTTATGAGGAATTATTTAAAAGCACATTTTATAGGCAAGAATTTCAGAGTAAGACTGGTAGGTTTTTTTTATAAGGAATCACTGTTAGGCCACACTACTTTAAGATTTTCAAAACTGAAGAGCTGCATTAAGAAATGTAATGGGGTTAATTTACTAAAACTGGAGAGTGCAAAATATGGTGCAGCTGTGCATGGTAGCCTATGAGCTTCTAACTTCAGCTTGTTCAATTATGCTTTGACAAAAGAATCTGGAAGTTGATTGGTTTCTATGCAGAGCTGCACCAGATTTTACACTCTCCAGTTTTAGTAAATCAATTCCAGGGGGTTGTTCATTTTTAATGATGATACACTGGAATTCAACCAAAAAATTAAAGGCCAAGGCTGTATTTACCCAGCCCAAAAAATGCAACAATTTCTATATCCATATAATATGTTTTGTAAAAATTAGATTTGTGGTATTATTAGATACAAAGCACTGCAACCCAACACAAATATTGTATAGCAACCCAAGCACAAAGCACCACAACACAACACAAATTATACTCTTGCCTTACATTGTATAGTTTGTGCTACCATCACACAGCCATTAAAAAATTGGGTTTTTGGTGGTGATGGTGCTAAAACACGTAAACCCACAGACAAATTCCTGCAGAGCACAGGATGGACTTTGCTTTAAAAACATTAACCATGACTGCAACTGTCACACAGCTGCAAAATAAAATTCTGGGTGGGGGTGGTGCCCAATCACCAAAGCTGGAAAGCAAATTTCCTGCAGAGCACAGGTTGGACCTTGCTTTAACAAACATTCACTGTACCCGCAACTGTCACACAGCTGTGAAAATAATGGGTTTTGGTTGTTGATGGTGTTCCAACACCACAACCCCACATATAAAATCCTTCAGTGTTCAGGATGGACACTGTGTGTAGACATATGCACCTTTTTGTCTGTAACAAAGTCAACCAAAACAGCACTGAATGCATGTGCAGAGACCACACTGGCTTCAGGGCAGCCTAACAGCACAGCTGCATATTGGGCAAGCTCTGGCCAATGGTCCATCCTTGTGACCTGGTAGTTGAGGGGGTCATCTGTTCAGAGGTGCTCTACATACACTTTTGCTTCCAGATAATCAGCCACCATGGGATGCAGACACTGCTCATAGGTGCTGACAGAAGACAGTTCTGGGTGAAACATTTTTAAAATGCAAAACATTTTTTAAAGGGGTTACTCAAGCAGCCACCCCCACCACCACTCCTCCTTTCACTAACAGGAGGCTAAGAAATACCTTCTCAATGAAACATTATCCTGCCAGCCTCTGGAAATGAATGACACAGGTTTCTCAGTAGTGCGAATTTGCCAGATGTTGCATCCTCTGCATGAGTGACCCGTGTGCTGCAAAATACTGGAGGCAGAAGAAATTGTGGATGCTGAAGTTGACATTGTCCTGAAGCTATATTTGCCCCAGCCACGTACTAATCCCAGGATTAGAGAGGCATGAATCCCACCCCTGTAAAATTGTCTTATCTTCTGTCTGAATGTCCCCAGAGAAACCATACTCCTCCTCCTATGCCTGCTAAATATACACCTGCAGGACTCTCTGATTCCTCCTGTATTGAATAGTATTGTAACTATACTGTTTGTCCTAATGTCGTAAAGCACTGTACAAACTGTTGCCGCTATATAAATAATGTATAATAATAAAAATAATAATAATTCTCTCTCCCTAAAAGCAGTGTCAGCTGTCCCTTAATAAACTTCCAACACGCTGACAAATGGAAGACTAGGAAAGCAAGTGAATAGTGTGAAAATGTTTGGGATGCAACTTAGGTCAAAAACCATAATTAACTAAAGTCTTACAACTGAGGTCAGGGGTAAGGCTTTGGCCAATAATGGCTTTGGCAATTAATTCTGAAATGCTTGGCAGAGCATTTCACCACAAAATGTCTCAAAAGTTTGGGACATCCTACCAGCAAAATTTCATTCCAAACTTACAATTGAACCAAACACTTGCTCCATCATTAATTCTCAATTAGCCATCCAAATGGTGAAATCAAGTAACAATACAAAATGTGAATAGCATACAGGAAAATATGAAAATATGTTTAGCATTGTGTCAGGATAGGAAAAATAACTAACTGCAAAATCCTGTATCTTCTTAAGAAAAAAAGTTTTGGGCATCCCAGAAGTGATGTTTGGAGAGCATTTTCATGCTGAGTACAGTAATACCTCGGATTGCAAGTAATGTGGTTTACGAGCGTTTCCCAATATGAGCTATTTAAAAAAAATCCTGGCTCGGTTTGCGAGCCTTGTCTCGCAAGACGAGCAGGATTCAAGCCTCTGAGGTCTGCAGTACCGCATGTGGCCAGAGGTGTGGGGGTGCCGGTGATGCTCGGAGACACTTAGAGCCACTCGGACACATTCGGTTCCCGAGTGTCTCTGAGTGTCTCCGAGTGCCTCCGAGCAACTCTGAGTGGTCTCTGGTGCCCCCCAATTCTGGCCACATGTGGTACTGCATACACTAGCAGTGACACTAGAACGAATTATCTGAGTTTCTATTGATTCCTATGGGGAAACTCGCTTTGATATACGAGTGCTTTGGATTACAAGCATTCTTCTGGAATGAATTATGCTCGTAAACCAAGGTACCACTGTACATGATACCAAAGGTGTTTTTTTGATGTAAGAGTTATTCCTTTAATAAAAACTAAAATGTTATTAGCAATATTACACTATGGGAGTTTTTTTGGTTTCTACCCTAACATGTGGATATGCGCATGTGAGGGAGTCTTAAAGTGACCACCACCATAGGATATCTAAATCAACTGAGAAGGTCACTATCGGGTGGAAGTACACCATTTGTCTTTATGTTGTCACACTGAAGCTGCTTACACTGAAGGAAGAAAACTGGGCACCTTATTTATCATCTGATAAGGACTATTTTGCACTTTTTAACATGTACACTTTACTTTAATTGTATTACTTTTATGCACTGTTGTTTGAATTTATCTGTCTGATTATTTGATTATTTATTTATATCTCGGATCATTTGAGGTTAATGGTTTTAAGTATCATTTTTTTTCTGGTTTGCGCAACACAGTGTGGTGTTTGCAGCAACCGCACCGGAATATTTTTTGTGCACGTATTAGTATATACATTATTTCGTTCACATACTACAGAGCTTTTTTACACAGAGGTAGCACAGAGGTATTTTTATTTATTGTTTATAATACAAAATGTGAATAGCATACAGGAAAAATATGAAAATATGTTTAGCATTGTGCCAGGATAGGAAAAATAACTGATTGCAAAATCCAGTATCTTCTGAAAAAAAAAAATGTTTTGGTGTATACTACCAAAAGAACTACAACTCCATTCTCAAAGAAAAAAAAATCATAATTTTTTGTTTAAATTACAAAGCAGTTAAGAAGTTACTAGCAGCAGAGCCTACACACTGCAAAATGGTAAAATATGCTCTCATCACCTAGGTATGAAATAGCCCCAGTGATGAAAAGGTTTAGAGCAGATAATCTCTAGCTTCATCTTTGTGTATCCTTGCAGGACAGGAGAAAATCTAGTGCATTTTCAGACAGATAATAAGATCTGGCATTCTGACAAAGGATATTGGAGGGCATGTTGTTAAATAGAAATTTCTAAAACCCTACCCAGACAGCCTAACCCTTCACCAAATGTTCCTTCTAGCACACACTTTGATTTCAGACAGCTTTATATTAATACCAGCATGAATGTGTTTGATAACCTTTTCCTGACAGGATAAATCATATCTTTATAAATATTCCGTGATGCAAACATATAACACTCACTAGATGGCCAAAAATATAAATGATCTATATGGAAAAAAAAAACTTACCTTGCACACAACTTGAGATTTTGGTATTTTGTTTTATGAAAGAATCTCTACGGGGGGTACAAAAGGTACAATTTTAACATGGCTTATGAGGTAACTGTGTCCTTACCTGACTGCTATTCTATCATTTATGCTTATATCACATCCTGTACAGAATGAAGCTATCCTCTCTAATATAATATGACATTGGAGGCACTACTAAGGTTACTAAACATTATCTAATTTATATTTTGCAAATGTATATAGATGTATTTTTCCTCCAAAAAAGAAGATGTGTAATTCATATATCAAAAAAGAAGATGTGTAATTCATATATTAAAAAGTTGAAGAAGCAACATGCATGAATTTTTAAGGGATAATAGGGGCCCTATTTTAATCTTGCAGCAGAATTCAGTGGATTTGCTTATAATTATCCTAATACATTTGCTATGGACCTGAGTGCAACCTATTTTAATAATCAATATTTTTATTGATTTTAATGTTACATAGAAATATAACAGAGTAAACAGAATCAACAGGGTAAACATAAAAGATAGGCTCATAGGATACATTGGTTTGATATGCAGAAGTCTAAGATATAAACACGACTTTGTAACATTATTCTAAAAGTTGTGCAGCATGCTCCAAATTCAGGTACAAAATCTAGACAGATGCATGAAATTGGTACATGCTGCATCCCTTCTAGAACGCATGAGAGACACTTTTACTGCCAGTCTTTATTAATTGTATCAGCTGAATTTACACATTTTGCTTGCTTGCTGTTATATATTGTATTATTGTATCTACTATTTGAAGATTTATTATTAAAGGGGTATCTGTCACTGGAATCATTCCCCAATTAGCACATTTTGAAAAGAAGATCTCAGTCACATATGTAGACTGCGTACAGTTTTCAGTAAATCAGATCTGACTAAGAATTAAAATTGGAGAAATAAATAGTCAAAGGGGATTCATAGTGGTTGTGCACATCATGGGACAGCAGGCAGGAACCCTCAACAACAAACTATATTTAAAATAAAAGAAACGCAGACAAGAGTTAGATTTTATAAGGCCACGGTTGTTTATTATTGGTTTCAAAAAACAATATATTAATTCATCATATAAAGACTAAATAAATAAACTTTAAGCAACCTAGCCACTATGACCCAGGCTGCATATAATATATTCTCTACTTTGTAACTTTCCACACAATATAAATATATCATCTGATCGTTTTTTTTAATCTCCACATACTAGTCCCCCCGTTGCATGTATGTTGTGCTATACAAAGGTGACACCACCACATAACTACAGCTGCAACAAAAAGGGGAGGGACGGACACCACAGCTATGTCTTCTGTGGTGATTGAGCCTGACAGGATGGAACCCCCTTTTTATGGCCCTGTCAGAGGCCAGTTACATTCAGATTTAACTGGATTTTCACAGGCTGGCACATGAGACCCAGGAGAGGTCACCTGTATTCCTCTCCTAAGCCACGTGAGTACCAGGAGGTCCCCCTGGGAATTTGAAACTGCCTATTCCTGCCGCTCTTCCCATGAGGAAAAGGGGAATTGAAACTGCCTTCCCCTTTTCCTATCATGAGACAGCAGGCAGGAACCATAAACAACAAACTATATTTAAGATAAAAGAAACGCAGACAAGAATTGGATTTTATAAGGCCATAGCTGTTTATTATTAGTTTCAAAAAACAATATATTAATTCATCATATAAAGACTAAATAAATAAACTATAAGCAACCTAGCCACTATAACTTAGGCTGCATATAATATATTCTCGACTTCATAACTTTCCAAAAGACAGGTGGTTTCAAAATCATCTGTCCCCAGAACCCTGCACAGCGGCCATTTCAACACAGTAATTCAAGTCTGCATTAAAAATATCCAACCCAATGTCAGTTGGATTTCATCCTTTTTGTACAAACCTTTTATACCTCCCTCTAACTCCACATGTCTGAAAGATAAAATGCCTAATTTTTTAAGTAACTTGGCTACCGCTCTATTCACCCTTTTTCTATTTATTTCCAAGGGGTGTATAGAAGGAGAATAAAGCTAACACAGCCTTTGCACTACCTCAGAAAAAATGATAACAGAATGAGGAAAAGACAACTGAATCCTGAGTAAATCATCCCTAATTCCAAAAATGATATCTAATGTTTTCCGTTTTCCAATATCATTCCCTCAAAGATGTATAATCAATACATCAGGTGGGGGAAAACGCTGTAGAAGCTTCCCTATTTCTAAAATTAAATCAGCCCACATCATAAAAACCCTAAACTTCTTCAGATCCAAACCTAAATTGCCAGTATAAACTCTTTTCTTAGCTCTTAGTTGAGCCCAAAAAAAGTAGGAATGTCCAATAATCCATATTACACGGCATTTACCTGTAATGAATCAAAAAATTGATTAGGACGAATATATAACAAATAGCTATTAGATTTCCATCTACCTACTTTCTTAATCAAGTTAGCATCTAACCCTAACCTTGAAGCTTCAGTAGCTGCTCCAATTCTAAAAGAATGAAATGTGAGATGAGAATTTTGTAAATTCAAAGTTTTTAAGCATTTCTTAAGGACGCATGTGAATTGGTATTTAGTAAGAGGAGAACCTGACTCATGTATGAAAAAACCTGAACCCGCTAAAGGTCTAATACAGAAATAATTGTTTAACAATTTTACTGGACAAATGGGAGAACCACTACAAGCATATGGATTGATCTAAGTACCTTTTCCCATCTGATCCGTTTTCAACCTACTAATAAAAATTTTAACATCTGTATTAGAAATAATAATATCAGAAGCTCGAATAGAAATCATCTCAGAAACTCTATGAGCAGCAAAAAATGTGACAGAAAATACTGCTTGAAAGAGCACCGACTCTAATGAAGAAAAACAAACCCGATCAGTAACTGAACAAATTTTACCCCAAATATTTTGAGTAACAGGTCTACGTCGATCCGTTTTTAAAATGATTTTTCTTATAACATTTTAAAGCTTGTTTAACTGAAAAATATTGCAGACAAGAAGGTAAATTATTAAGCTTAAGAAAAAATAAAACTCCAGACAAGGTTTTTTGCACATATGACCATGAATATTGCTTAGTAAATAAAAAATTCAAAAATAGCAACACTAAACCTTCAGAAAAAGAACCCGTTGGTTCTTGGATAGAATTCAAAAAGGAAAGCCATAGTAACCAGGCTGATTGATATCCAGCCCAGGTCGAAGGTGCCACAGAATTCTTAATACACTCAGATATGGGCCGTAAACAAAATCCCATAAATTGGGTGGACGCTGCATTCCAGCTTGGTCCGCATCTGGAAACATCTGGAAGATACGATCCATCTGTAGGCCAGATAATGAATCCGCCAAGTCTTTGTCCTTTCCAGCAACATGAATTGCTTTCAACCAAATATTCAAACTTAGACATTTGAAGATAAAAAGTCACAACAGGACAATGACTGGTGGAGACTTATGCTCTGTACACATTTTCCGACAACAAATGTTAGATGTGAGCTTGTTGTCAGAAAGTCCGACCGTGTGTATGCTCCATGGAACAACAAATGTTTGAGAGCAAGTTCTCAAATTTTCCGACAATAAAACTTGTTGTCGGAAATTCCGATCGTGTGTACATAAGTTCGACGCACAAAAGTCCACGCATGCTCGGAATCAAGCAGAAGAGCCGCACTGGCTATTAAACTTCATTTTTCTCGGCTCATCGTACGTGTTGTACGTCACCACGTTCTTGACGTTCCGAATATCCGGCAACATTTGTGTGACCGTGTGTATGCAAGACAAGTTTGAGCCAACATCCTTCGGAAAAAAATCCACGGTTTTGTTGTCGGAAAATCCTATCGTGTGTATAGGGCATTAGATGTTAGGCAATTAATGGCATACATAACTCCGTTATTATCAGTTCTGACCAATATCTTGCTTATTTTTAAAATAAGAACCCCAAAACTCCAAGGCCACAATAATTGGGAATAATTCTAAAAGAACTGTTTTTTTAATAACCTTTCACTTGCCATTTGGGACGCCAACGATCTGTGCACCAATGGGATTGCCAGATTGCAGCGAAACCAAAAGACCCAGCGGAGTCAGTGAATAGAAAAAAGTCTTTGTCCAAATTAAATTCCTCCTGCCACATAGCCCTACCATTAAAATGAGTAATGCCCCATACACACGATAGTATTTAACGACGGAAAATGTTCTATAGGAGCTTGTTGTCGGAAATTCTGACCAAGTGTAGGCTCCATCGGACATTTTTCATCGGAATTTCCGTCACACAAAGTTTGAGAGCTGGTTCTCAAATTTTCCGACAACAAAATCCATTGTTCCGCCAGCATCATCAAATTTTTTTCCCAATGCTCTGCAAACTGCTTTCGTGGCTGTCAAACCCTAGTTACTCACGTACATATCTGGCTGGACTGCCCCATTGTACAAGCCTTCTGGACTGAAGTGTTCCAGATCCTATCAACTCTTTTTGTTACACCCATAACCCCAGATATGACTGTAGCTCTCCTGAATAACAAACCATTAACTGTGACTCACCGACAATTCAAACTCTTAAGGCTCGTAGACACGATTTTCTGCAGACAAAACCTCTGACTTTTGTCCGAAGGGCATTGGCCAGGAACTTGTCTTGCATACAAATGGCAAGGAATTGTCAACCGAAAAAATAAAAAAAATAAAGGTGCACGCCGCCTATGATATGCCTCCATGGGAGGCACCCGACGTAATGACCAGCCTCTCAGGTGACAGCTCTTTTATAACTGAGGTCGAGGCCAGACGATGACATTCCGGGTGACCCCGCCCCCCTCTGACGCACGGGGATATCCCTATGGCTTTCCCGTAGCGTCAGAGGGGGGCGGGGCCACCTGGTTAGGTAACCGAGTGACCCCGCCCCCTCTGACGCTACAGGAAAGCCATAGGGATGTCCCCGTGCATCAGAGGGGGGCAGACCGGGTGGCCCCGCCCCCCTGACACTACAGGGAAGCCATAGGGATGTCCCCGTGGGGGGGCGGGATCACCTGGCGATGTCATTTTGTGGCCCCGCCCTCAGTTACAAAAGAGCTGTCACCTGAGAGGCCAGTCTTTACAGCAGGTGCCTCCCATGGAGGGAGATTGTAGGCGGCGTGTGGCTTTTTTTTTGGTCCATCAGAGTGAGAGAAGACGAAGAAGAAGACTTTGTGAATCAGTGCCACTCATCAGTGTCCATCAGTGCCATCTGTCAGTGCCCATCCATGCCCATCAGTGCCCCCCTATCAGTGCCCATCAGTGCCGCCTATCAGTGCCCATAAGTGCCACCCATAAGTACTCATCAGTGCAGCCTTTCAGTGCACATCAGTGTTGCCTAATAGGTGCCCATCAGTGCCACCTATGAATGGCCATCTGTGCCACCTATGAGTGCCCATTAGTGCTGCATATCAGTGCCACCTATCAGTGCCCATCAGTGCTGCCTATCAGTGCCCATCATTGTTGTATATCAGTGCCCATCATCAGTGCCCATCAGTGCCACCTCATCAGTGCTACCTCATTGGTGCCACCTCATCCATGGTCATGAGTGCCACCTTATCAGTGCCCGTCAGTGCAGCCTCATCAGTGCCCATCAGTGAAGGAGAAAACATACTTATTTACAAAATTTTAAAACAGAAATAAAGAAAAACTTTTTTTCTAAATTTTTGGTCTCTTTTTATTTGTTTAGCAAATACCACCAAAAGAAAGCTCTATCTGTGGGAACAAAATGATAAAAAAATGTGTTTGAGTACAGTGTAGCATGACCGCGCTATTGTCATTTAAACAACAACAGCGCTGAAGGCTGAAAATTGGCTTGGGCAGGAAGGGGGGAAAGTGCCCTGTATTGAAATGGTTAAGAATATCATATATAGCAATGGCAATATGTTATCATTGATGGAAAATATGGATTAAGCATGCCAAGGGGTCATGGTAAATCCATGTAAAAATTAATTAGTTAATCAATATTAAGAATGGAAAATAGCTTGTTGACACAGGTCTTAACATAAGTTAACATAAGTGAGCTTCTGCTAATAAGAAGTACAGAAAAAGAAATACAAATGTGTTTGTTTTGTACATTAAACTTTCATTAGAAATACCTCCTGCAGCTGAATTGTGCAACCAGCATCCATAAAAAAAATCAGCAGATACCTTACAGAAAATGTGTACTGAAGGTACTATATGGTCTGTCATTGCTGACTTCCTTTTTGAAAATTGAGAATTAAATATTTGAACATTCCATGTATGTAGAGCGTCTATGTGTATATATATATATATATATATATATATATATATATATATATATATATATATATATATATATATACATATATATATATATATATACATATATATATATATATATATATACATATATATATATATATATATATATATATATATATATATATATATATATATATATATATATATATATATATATATATATATATATATATATATATATATACATATGTATATATATATATATATATATATATATATATATAGTAAGATTGGGGTGATTAGACTCAAGCTGTAGGTGCATTTACAATGAGTTGCACCAGTCCAAAACTGTATTTTAAGGGCATGGCAGTCCAATTCAATTTAAAAGCAAGTTGCAGTTCATACAGATACATTTTCCCACGCAGGGGAATTCTCACCATCACTGAGAAAACATAACAATCAGCCTTCTGGCTTTCTTGTCTGCACCAAGTACATTTGAAAGGTCTTCCTGACCATCAAACACCTTTCGGTTTTCTTGACCATCAAACACATCCCAGCGGTATGCGCACACACTGAACTTTGGCTATGGGTTTTTTCTTGCTGCTCCCTAGCTGCACTTGTCCCTCCTGGACTTCCTCTCAAGCTTGGGCCTTCCTCTGTCCCAACCTGACCTTGATGCACGACAGCATATATATATTTCCCTCAGAGATTTTTTTTTGTTTTAACATTTTACCTTCTGCTAAAACTTTTGTGAATCAGTACTGCTTGGACTGTGAAGAAGGGGACACACCCTGAAAGATTATCTATAAAAAAATTATACGTAAGTTAAAGAAACGACTCCAGCTGTCGATCACAATGGAACTGCATGAGGTGACATTGGCTGAGTATTTAAAATTACAATTTATTCCAAGAGGTTTATGTGTCCGATTGATCCCTACCCTGTTTGTATGATGTGGATTTTAAAACCAAGTTTGCCCAGATCATTAACAAGTGTTCATTTGATATTTTGACACTAACTGTACAATTTCTACAACAAGAACGTATTTCCCTGACCAAACAAATAATGGATGTGGAGACACAATTGGATAACCTTTTGGGTCAGGCTGAGCTGCTAAGAATGAAAAAAAAAGTCGCTTTTAGAAAAAAATGTGGAAACTCATAAGAGAAACAAATTGGAACGAGATCGGGATGATGTCTATCATAGGGTCTATAACTGGACTGGTCCGAATTATCAACATCTTAGATCTTATAAGCAAGGATATCGATATAAATAACAATATATAATTCAACATCATCCATGGCATCCACTGGATCATCTTTTTTTTTTGTTTCATATACTGGATCATCTAATAATACTACAGATCCAACTTTTTTAGAGGCCTTATCTTCAAATCCCACACAGGAGGAGGAGAGGGGGCAAATTCAGGACAACGAGGCGTGACAACCAGGACAATGAGACAACAGAGATCATTGTGGAGAATGTGGTACATAACATTTCTTCTGTTGAACTGTCAGAGACTGAACTGTATGTGTTAAATAAGGGATTGGGAATAAGGAAATTGTCCAAAAGAACATACTAACAAATTTGATTTGAAATCTCTATATAGATTTTTTAGACAATTTAATTTACAAGCCTTTTTTTCCTCACGATCATTTATAAGCAATTCTAATCAGCTACCGTTATGTATATGAAATCTTAATTTACGTAACACAAGTCAAATACCACCTCCCACTTCTTCTCCTGTGGTAGAATTGTACATAAAAAAGGTTGATCAGGATATAAAATTAATTTTAGAAGATCGGACCCTAAGAGACCATACACCTAACAATCTGAATAGTGACGAGATTGCAGCACTAGCTTCTTTGTTAGCCAGGCAGTATATTATGATTAAGCCGACAAAGGATGTTCTATTGTATTCATGGATACAGAGAAATAAGAGAGGGAAATTTTGAGACAGTTTCCAGATGATAAAATCTATGCTCGCCTGGACTGTAATCCAATTTTTCATATACAGAAAAAAAATTAAGGAACTTTTAAAATATGCAGTACAGGATAAAATTATAGATAGTGACACATTTAATTGCTAAATTTCCGGTGACCCCAGTCTTACATTGTGACAGACCTAGCTGGGAGAGAGACTTTTGGAGGGGACTGAATGCTAGCCTCTTGCCGATCGATCGTGGGCCCTGGCATTTGGGGGAATGGTGCTCTTTGTGAGCTGTATGCCTGGGGACCCTTGAGGTGGTATTACTGTGGATTCGGGTCCTGGTCTCCCAGGACACACAGACGCTGGGGACCCTGGATTTGCCATATTAGAAATAGTGGCTGATTCATAATGCTGGGACAAATACTGTTAGGAGATGCTGATGTCAATTCCAGCACCTGTCTGTCTGTTGCCTGCTAGAATGTGTATTGTAAATAAGTCTCTAGTATGGGATCTAAGAGTCATTAGATCCCCATTGTTGTTTGTGTTAATTAGCTCTGCTATTGTGATAATGTTGATTGGGTTTTCTGAGCTACAAGACGGCCAGTCTGGCCTAAAGGTCATGTCTGAGTCATCTAGGCTGTCTAAAGGGATTAGTTAATTAGCCCATGTTAATTAGGTTTCTGGTCACAGGTGTATGTTCAGAGTAATATGAGCAGGAGGTATACACCTCCTCTTTTATTGTATAAAAAAGCCTGTATTTTTCAATAAAAGAGATTCCTGGTGGAACTTACATACAGCCTGCCTGGTGTTTGTTCTGAGCTACACAACTGGATTAGAATGGCACATAGCTGTAGTTCTAGTCCCGGAGCATTGGATGACCGAACCATCAGATGTTGCGATCTGCAATCTGATTCTATAGCTGCAGAGGAGTGTCGGGAGCGTGGGATCGAGCGAGCAGGGGCTCGTTACATACATATTTTGCCTAAGATCCATAAAAGTGCCTGTCACCCTCTGGGCTGCCCAATTGTGTCCAGCAGGACTATACACAACTGTGCAGATTCAATTTTCGTTAGAACTTTTGAAAAGGAGAATGTCTTTTTGTACAGGGAGACTCATTATTTACAGCTCAGAGGAGCATCTATGGGTTCCCCCCATACGCAAACGCATTTATGAGTATGATTGAAAATTCTCTAATTTATGGGAATGTTCTCTTTAAGGATAATTGTAGATGTTGGTATCGCTTATTGATGATGTGTTCCCAGTATGGGGGAGGGGGGGGGGGCGACATGGATACCCTTTTATTGTTGGTTTGTTTCATGCATACCTTAACCTTTTAGTACCAGGTCTATTCATAGTGATCTTTATGTGAAACCAACTGATCGTAATCAGTTATTATACCACAAAAGTTTCTATCCCCCTGGGTGTTCAAATCAATCCCTAAAAGTCAATTCTCTCAGGTCAAAAGAATTGTAAGTGATCCAGTTCAACGGGAAAAATGTCTTAATGGAATGGAGTATAAATTAGTGGGAAGGGGTTACCCTAGACAGATTATCAAAAGAGTGAGAAATTAGATGGTAGACAAAAGTAGAAAAAGAGATGTAGGTAGGAGACTACCGTTTGTTACACAGTACCATTCCCATTACATACAGATACATAATTTTTATTTTTTTTTTAATTGACCCATTCTCAAGGAGTATTATCCACAAATAGGTAAATTTCAAAGCTTTCTTATACCATCATATCAATAGGGCAGAACTATCTATAGTAGATTGGTAAAATCTGACCAGTATCGACGTAATACTAATATCACTAGAACCTATTTTGGCCCCCCCTAATAATGGATCATATCCTTGCTTGAACTGTAACCAATGTAGTTCCATGATTAAAGGGAAATATTTGAATAACCCACACCGTGGCATGAACATAGAGATCAAGGGATACCACACTTGTCAATCATCTTTTTTTGTTTATATCATTAAATATTTATGTGGCCTTTTATATGTGGGGGAAACTACATAGAAAGTGAAAGATCGCATAGCTAGACATAAATATTTCATACGTGATAAATTAATACAGCTTTCGTTAGCAAGACATTTTGTACAAATGAAACATACAGTGGCACAACTCCGCTTTATGGTTATAGATGCAATTCCCCATGACAGATGGGGGGGGTAACTGAGAATTGAAATTACAGAAACGTGAGGTCCAGTGGATAAATCGTCTAGACACATTATAGCCCAGAGTGTTAAATTATGATTTTGACTTAAATCTTTTTCTACAAAAAATTCATAGTTTTGATATATTTTTTCTTTTTTGCAGATGGTAATTTAATGACAGTTCAAGTGCAATATTTTTGGGGGGATTTTTTATAGGGATTTGCTATTAGAGGTGTCGTTTTGTACCTAGAACTATTTAATGGTTACTTGTTTTGTAACTAAATGTATGTATTTTGATGGTAGGTTTGAACTAGGAATTTTTCTCAAATATCATGGATTGTGAACACAGTCTATTCAGCCATCAATTTGAGATTAGGGATACTAAAAAATAGAAGGCTCTTGTTTGTTTAATTAATGAGTAAATGCCTTATTAGTTTCCAGTGTAAGATGATTATATATTGAAAATGAGACTTGTTGGTCATTTATGTGTGTTCCTACCCGAGGAAGGGCGTGAACGATTTAAGCCTTGTTATATTGCAGCCATTTTCTAAAATCATTTAAGTTCATTTTTTTCCTCATTAATGTACACACTGCACCCCATATTGACAGAAAAACACAGAATTTTTGACATTTTTGCAGATTTATTAAAAAAGAAAAACTGAAATATCACATGGTCTTAAGTATTCAGACCCTTTGCTCAGTATTTACAAGGAGCACCCTTTTGATCTAATACAGCCATGAGTCTTTTTGGAAAAGATGCCCCTGGATTTGGGGATCCTTCTCCATTCCTCCTTGCAGATCCTCTCCAGTTCTGTCAGGTTGGATGGTAAAAGTTGGTGGACAGCCATTTTTTAGGTCTCTCCAGAGATGCTCAATTGTGTTTAAGTCAGGGCTCTGGCTGGGCCATTCAAGAACAGTCACGGAGTTGTTATGAAGCCACTCCTTTGTTATTTTAGCTGTGCGCTTAGGGTCATTGTCTTGTTGCAAGGTAAACCTTTGGCCCAGTCTGAGGTCCTGAGCACTCTGGAGAAGGTTTTTTATCCAGGATATCCCTGTACTTGGCCGCATTCATCTTTGCCTCGATTGCAACCAGTCGTGCTGTCCCTGCAGCTGAAAAACACTCCCACAGCATGATGCTTCACTGTTGGGACTGTATTGGACAGGTGATGAGCAGTGCCTGGTTTTCTCCACACATACCGCTTAGAATTAAGGCCAAAAAGTTCTATCTTGGTCTTATCAGACCAGAGAATCTTATTTCTCATCTTGGAGTTCTTCAGGTGTTTTTTTAGCAAACTCCATTCAGGCTTTCATGTGTCTTGCACTGAGGAGAGGCTTCCTTCGGGTCACTCTGCCAAAAACCCCCGACTGGTGGAGGGCTGCAGTGATGGTTGACTTTCTACAACTTTCTCCCATCTCCCGACTGCATCTCTGGAGCTCAGCCACAGTGATCATTGGGTTCTTCTTTACCTCTCTAACCAAGGCTCTTCTCCCCCGATAGCTCAGTTTGGCCAGATGGCCAGCTCTAGGAAGGGTTCTGGTCGTCCCAAACGTCTTCCATTTAAGGATTATGGAGCCCACTGTGCTCTTAGGAACCTTAAGTGCAGCAGAAGATTTTTGTAACCTTGGCCAGATCTGTGTCGTGCCACAATTCTGTCTCTGAGCTCTTCAGGCAGTTTGTTTGACCTCATGATTCTCATTTGCTCTGACATGCACTGTGAGCTGTAGGGTCTTATATAGACAGGTGTGTGGCTTTCTAATCAAGTCCAATCAGTATAATTAAACACAGCTGGACTCAAATGAAGGTGTAGAACCATCTCAAGGATGATCAGAAGAAATGGATAGCACCTGAGTTAAATATATGAGTGTCACAGCAAAGGGTCTAAATACTTAGGACCATGTGATATTTCAGTTTTTCTCTTTTAATAAATCTGCAAAAATGTCAACAATTCTGTGTTTTTTCTGTCAATATGGGGTGCTGTGTGTACATTAATGAGGAAAAAAATGAATTTAAATGATTTTAGCAAATGGCTGCAATATAACAAAGAGTGAAAAATTTAAAGGGGTCTGAATACTTTCCGTCCCCACTGTATATTGTATACTCAGAAGTTGCAAACAACACTCAATATGCAACTATAAACATCAAAATATATAAAATAGAAGATTTTTGGGTCAAACCAAATCAATTCCATTATACATCATGTACAGTGTCTATCCATTCTTTATTCCCAATTGTATAGCAAAAAAAATACAAATGCATACATTTGAAAACATAGAAAAAGAAACATAAAAGAAGGAATCATATAATGCTGACCCCATAAGTTATACATTGTATAACTAGAAAACAGAGTGTACATCAGATAAAAAGTGTTCAGTAGTTTCAAATAAATTGCTGGAATACCCAATGTTTTTTTTGGTCTGATCAAGATTTCAAGATATGAGTTTGGTGTTATCATGGCATATAATGAGAGAAGTAACGATATAAACATTAGAGGAAATTAAAGTTTGTATAGTTCAACAATAAGAAATTAATGGATTATCACTGACATCATTCCTTTTAAAATGACAGTTTCTTGGCTATCTATGGTTTCAGTAATTTTTGGGTCAAGCAGATCTCTTGCACTGCATACCTGTTCTAGGTAAGTGACCTGGGAATGACTGAAGTCATTTAAATAAGAGTATAGACAAGCAACTAGAATTTCAAAGATAAGGTCAGTATCACAACAGTCATACCTGCCTCATACAGGTTTTCTTCAGCATCCACGGCTTAACATCAAAATGTCTCTCTATTCCAATGCACCATACATTGCCCAGCAGCACATTGTCCATTACTGGTGTGATACATTTCTAATTAATTCTTTGCCCAACATTCTCTTATATAAATTGTGCACAAGTAAGTAGATGAGACCTCACCCTTGTATAAGGTTGGTGTTTTTATTATTATTATTTATTATTATTAATTTGTTATTTTCCATTTGTTTAGATGCGGCATTCATTATTTCAGATAATTTGTAACTTTGGATAAATTTGGATTCATTACTTTCACTAATGCCCCGTACACACGGTCGGACTTTGTTCGGACATTCCGACAACAAAATCCTAGGATTTTTTCTGACGGATGTTGGCTCAAACTTGTCTTGCATACACACGGTCACACAAAGTTGTCAGAAAATCCGATCGTTCTGAACGCGGGTGACGTAAAACACGTACGTCTGGACTATAAACGGGGCAGTGGCCAGTAGCTTTCATCTCTTTATTTATTCTGAGCATGCGTGGCACTTTGTCCGTCGGATTTGTGTACACACGATCGGAATTTCCGACAACGTATTTTGTTGTCGGAAAATTTTATCTCCTGCTCTCCAACTTTGTGTGTCGGAAAATCCGATGGAAAATGTGTGATGGAGCCCACACACGGTCGGAATTTCCGACAACACGCTCCGATCGGACATTTTCCATCGGAAAATCCGACCGTGTGTACGGGGCATAACAGTCAAATTTGAAACAAAATTATAATACCTATAATTTAATATTTAGTTATAGTTATTAATAGTAATTAGTTATTATTGTAGATTTTCAAATTTTCGTATTTTTGTTCTTATTTTTGGATTTTCGAATTTTCGTTTTCGGAAAAATTGTTAAACGGGTTTTCCTTAATTTGAGTATGTCCAAATTAACAAATTTGTCGAATTTTGTCGAAAAATTAATTTGGAACTAAACTAATTGCACATGTCTAGTTTTGAGCTAATACATTTCATTTTTAAATTTAAACCTGTGAGCTGAACTAAAGAAATCTAACAAACAGTAGGGATTGATGAATCCACCCTGCCAGGCTATTGTATTGTTATAGCAGCTAGTGCCGGCTGTCAGAATACCTAAACAGTGCTGGCAGCTGATTGGCTGCAAGTGCTGTTTGGCCAGCAATATTTGGCCAAGTTCCTTCAACAAAAGTAGTAATTGCGTAATCAACTTATTTGAAGCCGATAGGGCCACCCACTGTAGGAATTTTGTGTGGCCAGCTTTATAAATATTGTAATTATAAGCAAGTGTTAAGATTTATTAAATAATCAATTGTGATTTCAGATTAGGAAATTCTGGTGAAAAAGTATTAGGGGAAAAACAAAACAGATTTGTAAATATCATTGACCTTGTTCTATTTTATTAACATGTCAGCATTTTTTTTTAACATAGCTGCTTTTTACCATAAATCTAATTAAAAACAAGGTGAACTCTCTAGACTGTTACCAGAACAAATGAAGAATGAAGTAACAGCTAGCAGAGCTATCCCCTATTGCTCATATCATAGCACAAATGGCAGACTTCTTGATTGGATTTGGCAAGCCATATCTTGTGCAGGAATCTTGCAGCATAGGGAATACCTTTCTTTTCTATTAATAGAAGTACAAGAAGACATTCATTTATAAGCCATCAGGCATCAAAAGTTATTGAACTAAAAAGAGTCTTTATCAACCTAAAAACCATAAGGAAGAATCGGATTGATGGTTACGTGCAAGAAAGATTGTTTCTTTGCAATGCGGATACAATAGGAAACCCCAGGACCTACTCGATAGCATTCTGCAGGAAACTGTAACATCAACACATTGCATATTGATAAAGCATTTCTGTATGGCTGTTTACAATTATGCCTAGTTTTCATATATTTGAAACATACTTAGAAGTCAGTTTACAGTTTGCGTATGTCCGCAGAAAGAAACTGGAGTTTCAGTAAATTCTCAACCTTGTGACATTGTTGCTACAGAGCTTGAAAGAAAAAGGTGCATGTTTCATAATCTGTTGGGTAAAAATGTCAGCTGATCAGTTAGTTTATAATGTAATTAATCCTGGCAATCCTATAACCCCTATGGATGAGATGATCTAAAAATTTGTATATGAAAGGCAAATACTGTGCCATTTGGTAATCCTGTGAAACAGTAATACAGCAATACCTATTGTTATTTAATTCTTGCAGTTGTTCAATCCTATGCCTGAGTTTTTAAAATGTAGCTGTAAATTAATTTCAGCACTGACAGCCACAATGAAAATTAACACTTTTAATGCTAGTATATTGTAATATTTTATTACATGCCATTGTCTATAAGACATGATTTGATTATACCACAATCCCTCTTTTAATTGAGTTAATAAGAAGCAAATGCAATATGATGGCTATCTTTTTACATGTTAACCACATGAGTTTCGGAAGGTTTAACCCTCTTCATGACCAGGCCATTTTTTGCGATACGGCACTGCGTTAATTTAACTGACAATTGCGAGGTTGTGCGACGCTGTACCCAAGTAAAATTTATGTAATTTGTCTCCCACAAATAGCGGTTTCTTTTGGTATTTGATCACCTCTGCGTTTTTTATTTTTTGTGCTATAAACAAAATAGGAGCGACAATTTTGGAAAAAAACATTTCTTACTTTCTGCTATAAAACAAATTCAATAAAAAAATCAAATTTCTTCATCAATTTAGGCCAATATGTATTCTGCTACATATTTTTGGTTTATAGATCCCAATAAGTGTATATTGATTGGTTTGCGCAAAAGTTATAGTGTCTACAAACTATGAGATAGATTTACAAAATTTTTATTTATTTATTTTTTTACTTGTAATGGCAGCAATCAGTGACTTATAGCAGAACTGCAACATTGTGGTGGACAAATTGGACACTAAGTGACACTTTTTTGGGGACCAGTGACATTAATACAGTGATCAGTGCCTAAAAATATGCACTGTCACTGTACTAATGACACTGGCAGGGAAGGGGTTAACATCAGGGGTGATCAAAGGATTAAATGTGTTCCTAGGGAGTGATTACTAACTGTGGGGGATGTGTTTTTACAGTGAAAAGGCAGAGATCTGTGTTCCTGCTTAGCAGAAACACGGGATCTCCACCTCCCCTCCCACAGAACAGCAATCTGCCTTGTTTACATCGGCAGTTTAATGTAAAAGGGGAACCTTGCGCCAAACAATAATTAATAAAACAAACTATATATATATATATATATATATATATATATATATATATATATATATATATATATATATATATATATATATATAAATATATATATATATATATATATATATATATATATATATATATATATATATATATATATACATATATACACATATATACATATATACATATATATACATATATACATACATATATATATATATATATATATATATATATATATATATATATATATATATATATACATATATATATATATACATATATATATATATAT